>NC_088797.1:67049351-67359717 GCF_011386835.1 Chrysemys picta bellii | reverse complement strand
CGATGTTGCCTCCCTCATTCAGTAAGGTGCCCACACTTTCCTTGACTTTCTTCTTGTTGCTAACATACCTGAAGAAACCCTTCTTGTTATTCTTAACATCTCTTGCTAGCTGCAACTGCAAGTGTGATTTGGCCTTCCCGATTTCACTCCTGCATGCCTGAGCAATATTTTTATACTCCTCCCTGGTCATTTGTCCAATATTCCACTTCTTGTAAGCCTCTTTTTTGTGTTTAAGATCAGCAAGGATTTCACTGTTAAGCCAAGCTGGTCGCCTGCCATATTTACTATTCTTTCTACACATCAGGATGGTTTGTTCCTGCAACCTCAATAAGGATTCTTTAAAATACAGCCAGCTCTCCTGGACTCCTTTTATATAAGGGCGGTCAAGCAATTAAAAATTAATTGTGATGAATTGTGCAATTAATTGTGTTAAACAATAGAATACCACTTATTTTTAATTTTTGGATGCTTACTACATTTTCATATATTAATTTCCAATTACAACAATTCAAAGTGTACAGTGCTCTTTATTTTTTATTACAAATATTTGCACTGTAAAAAAACAAATTGCATTTTTCAATTCACCTCTTACAAGTACTGTAGTGCAATCTCTTTATCATGAAAGTTGAACTTACAAATGTAGAGTTATGTACAAAAAAAACTGCATTCAAAAATAAAACAATGTAATACTTTAGAGCCTACGAGTCCACTCAGTCCTACTTCTTGGTCAGCCAATCACTCAGACAATCAAGGTTGGTTACAATTTGCAGGAGATAATGCTGCCTGCTTCTTGTTTGCAATATCACCTGAAAGTGAGAACAGGTGTTCGCATGGCACTGTTGTATCTGGCATTGCAAGATACTTATGTGCCAGATGCACTAAAGATTCGTATGTCCCTTCATGCTTCAACCACCATTCCAGAGGACATGCTTCCATGCTGATGATGCTTGTTAAAAAAAAAAAGCGTCAATTAAATTTGTGACTGTACTCCTTGGGGGAGGGGAGGGAAGAATTGTAGGTCTTCTGCTCTGTTTTACATTCTGCATATATTTCATGTTATAGCAGTCTCGGATGATGACCCAGCACATGTTCATTTTAAGAGCACTTTCACAGCAGATTTGACAAAATGCAAAGAAGGTACGGTTGTAGCTATTTTTAGAAATCTTGACACTCGACCCAACGTTTAAAAATCTTAAGTGCCTTCCAAAATCTGAGAGAGGAGGTGTGGAGCATTCTTTCAGAAGTCTTAAAAGAGCAGATGCGGAAACTACAGAACCCAAACCACCAAAAAAGAAAATCAACCTTCTGCTGGTGGCATCTGACTCAGATGATGAAAGTAAACATGTGTTGGTTCACACTGCTTTGGATCATTATCAGGCAGAACCCATCATCAGCATGGAAGCATGTCCCCTGGAATGGTGGTGGAAGCATGACGGGACATATGAATCTTTAGTGCATCTGGCACGTAAATATTTCGCAATTCCAGCTCCGAAAGGGCCATGCAAACGCCTGTTCTCACTTTCAGCTGACATTGTAAACAAGAAGCAGGCAGCAGTATCTCCTGTCAATGTAAACAAACTTGTAAACAATCTTGCGATTGGCAGAACAAGAAGTAGGACTGAGTAGACTTGTAGGCGCTAAAGTTTTACATTGTTTTGAGTACAGGTATGTAACCAAAAAAAAAATTCTGCATTTGTAAGTTACACTTTCACGATAAAAAGATTGCACTTCAGTACTTGTATGAGGTGAATTGAAAAATACTATTTCTTTTATCATTTTTAGAGTGCATATATTTGTAACAAAAAAATATAAAGTGAATACTGTGCACTTTGTATTCTGTTGTAATTGAAATCAATATTGAAAATGTAGAAAAACATCCAAAAATATTTAATAAATTTCAATTGGTATTCTATTGTTGTAAGTGTCATTAATTTGAGTTGAGTTAATTGACAGCCTGTGTGTGTGTGTGTAGAGAGAGAGAGAGATTTGCAAGAAGCACAAAACTCAGTAGTGAGATTCTTTGGGTGTCAACAATTTGTGAAGAGAAACAGGCTGCCTTGAGGCGAAGACCTCAACTTCTTTTGTGATAAAGATAATAGAGCAAATTTTGTTCACCTTGATTGGGTGTGTATACTTGAGCTTTTTCTTAGGAATGACCAGTCTAAATAGTCAGATTGTCCTAGCAATGTGCATTGTCCACTGCACATTTAGATTCATTAAAAGAAAACCCAAAGCCCACATTTTAAAAAAATAACTGGGGATTTTAGGTTTCAGAGTGGTAGCCGTGTTAGTCTGTATCAGCAAAAACAATGAGGAGTCCTTGTGGCACCTTAGAGATGTAGCCTGACCCAAAGTTGGGTAAATATAATTGTAATTTGAGGATTAACAGGTTCTTGTCTCAAGATCAGACCCAGTAAGATTATTGTAAAATCATCATATAATTTGGGAACCCTTATGTGCATAGGTGCAACACTCACACTATAGAAACTCTCTCTATATAATTTATTTATAATTTAGCAAAGATTATACACACACAAACTCAACAAAGCAGATAGAGATAATACAGAAAGTATATTTGGACATCCATATTTACACCCTTATCTTTCATACTTAACCATTATCTTTCTCATCACCCTCATCTTCCCCCATGGCCATCATTCTGGCTCCTCCCAAAGTCTACATCTCTCCACCCTATCTGCTGCCCCTGGGATGTTACTTTTATAGTAGGTTACGCTGATGCTGCCATGACCAATGCATATTCAATAGAGGTTCTTATTTGTATTTCCTCCTCTTAAGGTGTCTGTTTTCTATAGGTTAGTATATGTATGATGTTACCCTATTAGCATACACATCAATTTGCTGTCATGACAGCTTTGCGGTCGGAGATTCTGTCTGGAACCTTCCAGATGCTGGTGTCAACGATGTTCTGTGGGTGGCTGATGTCAGTATTCTGGAACAAATTTCAGATCCCAATAACTTAAGTTACTTAAGTTTATCTATACCAAAGGTTATAGGCCTCAAGTCTCATACTATCTACTAAAGCCAAATCTTACAGGATAAAAGCCTGTAGGTTCCTTGTATTACTACTAAATATAATAAAGCAAGATAACAAAGAAATGAATATAATACAGGTAAGCTGGCCCACTGGGCTACAGAGATTAACAAATTTATTTGGACATAAGCTTTCGTGGGCTAAAACCCACTTCATCAGATGCATGGAGTGAAAAATACAGTAAGCAGTATATATATTTTTCACTCCATGCATCTAGTGCATGGGTTTTAGCCCACGAAAGCTTATGCCCAAATAAATGTTAGTCTCTAAGGTGCCACAAGGACTCCTTGTTGATTTTGGGGGGGATTTTAGGTGTCCCAATTTTTAGCTGCCCATCTTGCAACACCTTAAAAGGTATATGCCCAGTACAATATGAAAATCAGACCCTGTTATGACATCTCAAGTTGAACAACCAAAATCCCTAGTCGCTTCTGAAAATGCAGCCCCCCCAAATTAGACTATTTTCAGATTGTGTTCCAGACTCCTCCCTGATTTGATTCTCTACCATGCAAAACTAACATATGATTATTTATTTTAAGGCTTCTATTGTGTCAATCTTGATCAAAGGATAATCATTTGATGCCACTCATCAAGGGTAAGTTATTAGGAAGCAAACAGAATTTGTGAAGCCTGTCCAATGAGAGTTTACATATATTTTTAGGAGGATCACTTCTTTTCTTGCCCACTCATTAATCCCCCCTCCCTCCCCATACATATCTCTGGCAGCAGAGCTATAAAGAAGGGAAATTATAGTTGCAATTGCTCTGAATTCTATGTAATCTGTCAAATGATTTAAAATTGGTTGAGCTTAAAAATGACAGCTCTCTGAAATTTAGTAGAATTCCATATTAAAATAGCATTCTAAATTTTAATCTTGTGCGTAGACTTTTTAATAGCTTCAACTTTCTCTGCAAATTGTGGGTAGTGCTCACAGAGATTCAATTTAAATACTGTCAAGCAAGACTGATTTCCAGTATTGCATGCAAGCTATTTTTCCCCTACAAGTGGTGAGTTAATTTTTTCAATACTTCAAATTTTAAAAGGATTTTATAGCAAGCTAGGTAGGAATTTCATTCCCTGCTGCTGTTTGTCCAGTTTCTTTTCTTCCATTTGTACAGAGGGCATTTAGCACAGCATTATAGCCCAGAAATTAAATTAATTTCAATTTGGTATTTCATTCCTTTAGATGCCATTCAGACTCTCTTCTAAACTATGCCGAGAAAAGATAATTCAGACATCACAATCAATAAAAATGAGTTGTCTAATCATATCTCTGCTAAATGCCTAAAATGCTGTGTGGCATCTTGTTGTTACTCATAGTAATCAAAGTTAACTGACTTAGTGTTTCAACAGGTTTAAGAAAAAGAGTTTTCTTTTTCAATTAGAGTGAAAGCATAGTTGTGTTTGTGGAACTGGATGGCTCAGGGAGTTGGCAATGGGTGTTTTTTCAACTGTAGGTCACCAGTTCACTGGAAGTCATTACCTGCTGTTTGGGTCCCTGTGAAATGAATTGGTAGTGTCAATTCAGTTTCCAAAGCACAGGTGTCCACATTAAGCAAATTACCATTACAATTTGTGCTATTTGGCAATCTTAGTCCTGAGGCTGGTGTTTGAAGGTGCATGAAGACTTGTCCCTGCATTCACCCATCAGCTCTATGCAGCTCAAGATTGAGGCATTTTACAGGATGCTTGCACATCTTGCATTTTCTGTCGTGAGGTCTTCAGCACCTTCCTAAGCACTGCATTCAGTTTTAAGGAGTCTCATGGTAAAACCCATTTTGGATCGGAGGTAAGAGATATAGAAATCATAGCTTCTCTATAATTGATTGATGGATGGATGAATCCCTGAGCTCTCCAAAAGGAAATTGACACTGGCCGCACACTACACATGTATGTGGGCCCAACACAGCCCACTGTTGTAGGGCCCCACCCTAGAGCGAGCACCATGTATGCAGAAATGACTTACCAACCGGTGTGCCCTCGTGGCTGGGTGTGAGGTTACTGGATCTTTCCCAGGCTTGCTGCCTATTAGTCACCTCCATCTGGGTCTTCTGTGGCCTGGCCCTCTGGCCAGTTTACTTAAAAGTTCAATCCCCTTCCATGGTATCCAGGTCCAGTTATGACTGCTCAGGCCCCAAGCTGGCTTTTCCCAGGTGCCCTCTTCAAATTCCCTGTGCTTGGCTCCCCACTAGGTCAGTAGCATACCCCATCATACCCACCATAAGTAGCATGGTCTGACTACAAAGGGGTCTTTTTAAACCCTGACACCACCTAGTTTGGATCTTCCAGTGCTGACAACGGCTGGAATAAAGACCAAGACACGTGCAAAAGATATTGCACCCTGGTGCTGAAATATCTGATAGTATGGCTATAAAGCTATGTGATAGAGTGCTACCAGCATGATCACTAACATTGCTGCAGCCTGGAGAAAGCTGTAGTCCAGCTGAGGGCAATTATACACATTCTGGTGGGGGATTGTGAGCACCTGTGCAACAATCACTGGGTTAACAATGCCACTGGGGAGAAAATAGGAAGCAAAGTCAGCTCAGGAGGGCACTCAGAGAGTGAGATTGGGTAGGAGAGCAAGGACTGTGGGGAAGCCTGTCCTTGCTATAAGCCTGTGTTGCCCATTACTGTGATGTAAAAGGGAAACACCTCGTGTGTGTTTGTGACTGCAAGATCCTCTGAACTGGTGAGGTAGTGAGCTTCACCAGGTAGCATCAAAGGTGCCCTGTGACAAGCTATAAGAGACATGGTTATTTGCGTTCAGGTATAATTCTGCCTCCATATGTTATATGTGATTTAAAAGGAAAATATGCTAATGTTGTTCTAGCCAACACTGAAATATCAGAAAGATAGGCTACAATAATCAAAATTATAAATATTGTTGACTATGCAGTGGGGATCCTTTTTTGAAAAACTATTGTGATGCTTAAACAGAACTTTTTGATACTATCTGTGAGAGAACTATGCAGTATCCTAATAGAGCACATATGCCATTCCAGTGACATATTATATATTGTAAATATTTCATGTGTGTGTAAGAGCAGGCTAAAAAGGAAATAAGTTGAATGACTTTTCAATCATTTCTTTGGTTTTTCATTTAAAGTTTCTGAACAGCTATACACCTGGATGTAAAACTGGGGGGAGGCAGTGAGAATTACTAGCAAAACAACTTGTTGCAAAACTTTCCAATTTTTTTGTTCAAAATTGCAATCAAAAACCCTAACCCTAACCCCTCCTCTCTCCCGCGGACAAACAGCAGCTACACTGTGTGCCTTTTAGCGGCCTGGCTGTAGCGGCACAGCTGTGTCACTAAAAGCTGTGTAGTGTAGAACTACCTTTCAGCAGTGGGGGTAGGAGGCAGGGGAAGGGAATATCCACTGAGGTGACTCAGAGCCAGGGCCAGCTCTAGGCACCAGCAAACCAAGCACGGGGGGCGCCCTGGGGCCCCTGCGGTTTGCGCTGTGGGGGAGCAGTGCCCGTACCTTCTGGCTGGGCCGGGCAGGCTCCAAGGGGCGGACACTCAGGCTGGGGACCACCCCACGGGGCACACGGAGCCGCCTGTAGGTGCCGCAGAGCAGCCGGCCCCTAGTGCCGCAGCTGGGACTGGGCGAAGCGTCCCGAGCCACCCAAGGACTGCAGTAGGGTGGCCAGAAGCAGCAGCGGGGCCATAGAGGGTGGGATGCTGCCGTGTGGGGCCTGTGTCCCACTCTCCAGGGCTCCACTCCCTCTGGGGCTACCCTGCCCCGGCTCCTCAGCCCCCTGCCAGGGTGGTCCCTGGCTCTGCCCTCCTGGGTCCCAGCCAGTCCTGGAGGTGGGCGCCCTGGCTGGAGGGACCCTGGGCTGAGGTGTGGCCCGGGAGCCCCGCTGCTTACCCCAACCCTGCTAGCGCTGGACCGGCTGGAGGCGAGGGGGGAGTGGGTGGAGTCAGCACTGGGGATGGGGGAGCCCAGGGCTGGGAAGGCAGGAGATGTGGGTGGGGTGGAGAAGAGAGAGCCCAGGGCTGGGAAGGCAGGGGGTGTGGGTGGGGTGGGGAAGAGAGAGCCCAGGGCTAGGATAGCAGGGGGTGTGGGTGGGGTGGGGAAGAGAGAGCCCAGGGCTGGGGCGGCAGGGGGTGCAGGTGGGAGGGGGGAAGAGAGAGCCCAGGGCTGGGGCGGTAGGGAGTGTGGGTGGGGGAGGGCACTGGTGTGGGGTGAAAGCCCAGGGCTGGGGTGGGGAGCAGCCAAAAATTTTTTTGCTTGGGGCGGCAAAAAACCTAGAGCCGGCCCTGCTCAGAGCTATTGTGTTGGGCTATATTAATCTTCATCTGGTATTCTCTTTCAGCTGAGAACCTCTCATTGAGATGAATGGGCCATTTAACACCTCTTTAAGGCTTCGAAGGTTTGAAATTTGAAACCTAGGCTGGCAGAAATCTAAGAATAAAGTTTCAGAGTGGTAGCCGTGTTAGTCTGTATCAGCAAAAACCATGAGGAGTCCTTGTGGCACCTTAGAGACTAATGAATTTCATGTACCATCTTTTCATGTACTATATTAAAATAAATATATAATAATATATTATAAAATACTACCGTATTTTCCACTCCATGCATCTGAGGAAGTGGGTTTAGTCCATGAAAGCTTATGCCCAAATAAATGTATTAGTCTCTAAGGTTCCACAAGGATGTCAATTTTTTTATTTTATTTTTTTTAGAATCAAGTGTAAACATTTGGGGGAAAATCTGCCTCCCTCGAGGTGTTTTGTGTTTTTTAGAAATGTAATCTGAGTGGAGCAGAAGATTTAGAAGGCACCAAAACTGTTTTTGAGAAGAAAATAAATTACACATGCAAATATTCACTGGGAGGGGTGATTGCAGGTACAGGAGTTGGATGCCTAGGGGTGTTAGGGTCTGCAGCTAGAGATGGGGGTATTATGGGAAGGAAGGGTAAATAGAAATGGATGGTAGGGGAAGGGGGCTCAGGAAAAGGGTAGGGATTATGGTACTGGGAGGGGAGAAGACAGGAGGGGTTGGAGAATGTGAGGGGTAGCAGAGGAAGTTGGGGGGTTATTCATGGGAGGGCCTGTCAGTCCTGAATTCTCCCCTTCTGTGTATGTAGTGGGATGAAGGGGAGCCCTATCTTCTGTAGAGCTCTTAGCCCCTCTCCCTGCCTGCTGGGATCTGGGGGGGCCCTGCTTCTCTTGTTGTGTCTGAGCACCTCTCCCTGCCCCTCCATGTGGGCTGGGATCGGAGGTGGGTGGATGTAGGTAATGTAAATTTAGACATCTGAAATCCAAAAAGTGACTAGTTAAGATACATGTTGCCCCAGGGAGGGGGAGGCTAGCCACTGGGGCGGGGGGGGGGAGGAGCTCAGTTTGGCGGAGGGGCAGACTGGGTGGCTGGGGAAGCTTGGCTGAAGTAGGGGGCAGGAATCCCAGCTGGATGTGGGTAGTGTGAATGTGGGGCCCAACTCGGAATGCAGATGGCCTGGCTTTATTCCACCTGCCAGTCTTTTCCAACTATTTATATGAGTATCCCATCTGCTTTTGAACAACCATTGCAGGAGGTCCAGGGATATCCTCTATGGGGAATGTTTTTTGTAAATTAATGCAATTTGGTGCAATTTATTGCATTCCAAAGATAAACATATTTGCTGTTTATGAGCCAGAGATAAAAGGTATATATGTAAAGACTATTTCTGGGTTTAACTGGAACTTTGTAATTTAAAATATACATAATTTACCTCACCCTGTCTGTCTATTGTATACAGTACTCCGATGTGTATTTTCCTGCATCTCTTCCCTCTTCTTTCCTTCCTTATTATTACTGGGGCACCCTGAGGACCCTGATTAGAATTGGCCTTTACTTTGGAGTGGGAATATAACTCCTCAAATCACCATTTCTAAATCAGTGTGAGTAAAGAACAAATTCATAAGGAAAGGTAAAGGCCTTGGTGATGAGATGAAACCTACAAATGGGTAAACAAACATATCACTTAAATATTTAAGGAAATCTGTGCCTAGATGATGTGTGTAAGAGTTGGGGCCAGTGTCTAGGCAGTGTCAATAACCTGTTCCTCTAGAATGCAAACCTCAGGTTTTTAAATCTATAAATTAAGTTATACAAGTGGAAGGGCTTAATTGTACAGGTACTTACTACCGGGTATGGTGCTGAGTATTAGTGGGATGATTTGCAGTAGTCAGCATTACACTCAGTAGCGAGCATGTGCAGGATTGGGTCTTAAGGGAAAAGATCATGTAGCCACAGCACAGCACATGCAGAACTCCAATACAAGTGTCTCTGCCTGGGCAGACCCTTGCTACCAATTGGAGCCACACTAAAGTAAATGATGCTTCAGTTGGGGGTACACTCATATGGAGTCACTTGTAGGGTTACCATATTTTAAGGGTCCAAAAAGAGGACACTCCACGGGCCCGGGGCCCGGCCCCGCCCCAACTCCGCCCTGCCCCGCCCCCCCTACCCCAGCCCCACCCCTTCCTAGCCCTGCCCCAACTCCGCCCCCTCCCCTGGACGCTTCGCCCCCCCCGTCCCTCCCCCTCCCCTGCTTCCCGCGAACATTTGATTTGCAGGAAGCCTGAAGCAGCAGGCAAGCTGGGGTGGGGGGGGCGCGGCCCAGTCCAGCCCTCCCGGCCGAGCGGCTCCCTCTGGCGGCCGGCCGGCCCAGGCCAAGAGGCTCTGGCCCCGGCGTCTCCCTGGGGCGCCGGCGCCGGCCCCGGCCGAGCACCGCCGGCCCCGGCCCCTGGCTCTGCACTACCGGCTCCCGACCCCGGCCTCCCACTGCCGGCTCCAGCCCCCGGCCCTGGGCCAGGCACTGCCCAGCTCCGCACCGCCGACACTGGCCGAGCACCCCCGGGCCAAGCACCGCCGGCCCGTGCCCCTGGCTCCGCACTGCTGGCCGAGCACCCCCAGCCGAGCACGCCCGGCCCCCGGCCGAGCATCGCCGGTCCCTCCTTCCCTATTTTCCCAGACATGTCCGGCTTATTGGGTTTTCCCCCGGACGGGGATTTGAGGCCCAAAAAGCCGGACATGTCTGGGAAAATCCAGATGTATGGTAACCCTAGTCACTTGCAGGATTGGGATCTTGTATGGTACTAGTGAATAGAGAACAGCTGCAGAATTAGACTCTTAAATTACTGCAGAATTTTAATTCTAAATTTTCATAACTTTGCTCCTCCATGCCCCCCAAACCACCTTCTTGCTCCTACACCAAAGGTGGGGAGGGTGTCTGGTGCAGAACCACCTCCACCAGGTTTCTCTTGGTAGAGAGTTCCCTTCTATAGGAGGATTTCCTGTGCATCATAGGGGCTGCACCTTTTCTTTTCTTCTTATTGGTATGTTTGTTAGGTACTTGTTGTTCCCTCAGCTTTGCTAAGATTCATATGCCTGACAGTAAGGGACACTGCTGAGGATGGAGGTATAGGATCTTTTTTTGTTATACCTGTCTGCAAAGAACATGAGAGTCTTCAAATGTGCAAATTTTTCATAACAAACATTGTCTTACTTAATGTAGTGCAAAGAAAGGCACCAGAAATCCAGAATCCTGGAATGAGCCTGCATTTAGAAACTATCTGCACACAACAGAGAAAGCAAATTATATAATGAAATAAAAGAGGAATAATTATATATTGCACCTATACAGCAAATGTAAGTGACCTGCAAGATCACCCAGCATAACCAGGAATAGGATCCATGAGCCCTGTCTCCCAGTCCTTGTTCTATTCACCAGGTTCTCCATACCTTTTATAAAGTTAATGTTTCTTCTCACTTTTAAGATGACATTAAAAATCTAAACTCGTCCACATCAGAAATTAGATGTAGGCCAGGAATAGAAACGCAGGTTGCCTGATTCCTGTACTGATGTTCTAACCACTTGACCACATTACCTCCCTGTGTATGCCAATGTACTTTTCTGTATGGTAAGGAGTTCTGTTTCAAATGTTCAGGCAGGTTATAATGACAATTGTGTTTAGAAATCAACTACATTTATGAAACATGCCCCTCCATTGCCAGTTATCAAACACACTAATAGAGATGTTCTATCCTGTGCACTATATCACTGGGATTAATTGTTTCCAGTTAATCTGGATACATTCACTTACAAAGCACAAGCAGACCAGGTTTCGAGAATGGCAAGTGACATGATGACCAAATAGGCTTTGTTGTCTTAAACCCCTTCAGGCCTAACTGCTCTGGGCCCCCATCTGTTGTGAGGCCCTTTTATTCATTGCTTCTAGTCCTTAGTGCTTTGCACTACTTCCCTCCCCCACCACCCCACCTATAAACCACTCCATCTGTGCTCTACCAGAGTCTGGGGCCACTGTGATTTGATTTTGCATCTGCCAGTCCCAAATCAACTTTCAATTTTAGGGCAAAGAAGCTGAAGTCGAAGGGAGTGAGACCAGGAGCAGTAAATTTTCTCTGCCACTATGTACAGTTTAATAAGCACCTACAGCACGGATCATTTTATTGAAGCAACATCTATTGCAAATACACTACTCAGAGTGGATGATGGCCATTGTGCAGACAACTAAGTTCTTAAAAATAGAAGAAATGTGTTTCCCCAAGGATCAATGTTTTATTGACTTGCTAAGTTCTTGCAATATACAATTGCCTATTGTTTGCTTGATGTGAATATTATGGGGGTAAAAGGTTTGTTTTCATTCCCAACTTTAGGTGCATTATGCTGCTTTAGCTAACTGTTGTCCCCAGTGTGACCAAGTGGCTGGGGCAGACCATACTGACCATGCCACTCTCAGAGCAGGCTGCAAGACATAGGGCAGACAATCCCCAAAGGTGGTGACTTACTCTATAATTAGATTAATCAAACCACTAACAAAAGAGCTTCTGCAGTACCACACTAGTTAACCAGAAGCCAAACATACTCCCCTTTAGGCATTCCAGCCCTTGGGTCACATCCAGGCAATCCAATTGAATAGAGTGAGAGGTTATTGAGAACCCATTTCACCATATTCTTTCCTGAAGGATCAGACACATACTGCCAGGTCAATATAAATCTCAGATCTTACCCAAATATCATGCTGTCAGCCAATCCTTAGTAAACTAATTAAAGGTTTATTAATAAAAGAAGAGTTATAAATGATTAATAAATCATATACATACAAATGATTGCAAAATCAGGTTTGTAGCAGTGAGAGAATAGACTGCTGGTTGTAAAGTCTCTCTGGTAACTTCCATAAGATTGCAAGGTCCTCAGGCCATAGTGCAAAATGCTCTTTTTAGCTGTAAATCCAGAGTCCAGCATATTAGAGCAGGAAAGAGGCAACATGTAGCTGTTTCGGGTGTCTTTTTATATCTCTGCCATGTGCGTGGAAATTGACTGTGCCAAACAAAGCCCACAGCCCCTGTATGTGGAAAGTTACTGGGCCAAGATGGAGTCCAGGGTCACACGAGCATATCCTATGCCCTTGCCTGTTTTGCTGACTGACAGAGGGTGGCCATTGGCTCCTTGCTGTCTAAGGCATCCTCAGAAATAGTTATCTGGACAGGAGCAGTTTCTTTAATGGTCCATTGTGAGAGTAGAGTGTCATCAATAGGCCATCAACACAGCTGTCTAGCCCTTGGGTAAATTCTATCTCGGGGTGTCACCCAGGAACACAACCAGGTTTAAGATACAAGTACATAGCCAGTATTCATAACTTTGGATACAAAGGTAATACATGCATATGAACAGGATAATCATACTTAGAAACATCATAACTTTTCCATTGACATCTTCCATGATATACTTTTGTACAAGATCTGCTGCAATTGTATAACAGTGGTAGCAACAATGATACAACTGGCCATCTTTAATCATACAGCATCATACTCAGTTTTCCTGATAGGCTTGATTCACCCCATGTAAACATTTGTAGCCCATTGCATCCATGGTTTATTGGAAACTGTGTTACAATGTGAAGTGATAGCTAAGGCTACGTTTTAGTCACGGGTATTTTTAGTAAAAGTCACAGGTCACAGGCAGAAAACAAAAATTCACAGCTCCTGTCCATGTCTTTTACTATATACCCCTAACTAAAACTTGGGTGGGGGACCCCAGGTGCATGGGGGGGGGGGGCGATCCAGGGGTTCCATGGGTGCTGAGGGAGGTGGCCTGGGACCCTGCTGGTGCTGGGAGCGGGCAGCAGTGTGAAGCCCAGGATCCCTGCTGGTGCTGGGGAGGAGGGGCAGGCCGTGGCCTGGGGCTGCGACCCCCTGCTGGTGCTCAGGGGAGAGGGTTGGGGGTCACAGTCTCCCTATCTGGCTCCACATCCTGGCAGTGGAGGGGCCAGGGAGCTCCGTGTGCTGCTCCCGCCACAAGCACCAGCTGTGCAGCTCTCCTTGGCCAGGAACCACAGCCAATGGGAGCTGCAGGGGTAGGGCCTGTGAGTGCAGTCAGCGTGTAGAGCCCTGTGGCCCCTCCACAGTCTAGGAGCCACAGAGCCATGCCAGTGGGAGCTAGGGAGATTCTTCTCTCCTCCCCCCCCCCGAGGTAAGGCTGGTCTGACTCCTAGTCCAGTGCCTTAGCCGTCTGACCCCATGGTGCTCCGTATTATTGCTTGCCTTTCTCAACATTCTGGTGTTTGGGGAAAGGTGAGAGGAGAAGTCTTCTGCAATGTTCCAGTCTCTGTTATCAGTACAGGAAAATTTGCAACATAGTATTTTTAATTTCTTGGTGAGCTACCAAGTGAATAAGTGAATTGCTAATTCAAGGCTTTTGGTATGATTTCATAATGAATTAGTTTTACACTTTGGTCCGTTGAGCCTTCTGATTTCACTGGACAAGTCAATGCTCTGTTTGGAGAAAATGCATATCTTTTGTCAAAGAGGAGCATAGTTAAATGTCCATTTCATCACTTTGTTTAATCTCTAATTGGTCTCTGATTGGGCTAATTTCAAAAATATATATTTTACCATCTGGTGGCTTCATGCTGACCTATGTATAAGGCTACTTTTTTTTTTTCATGGCGGTTGCGGAAGTCACAGAATTCGTGACTTCCAGCGACCTCTGTGAATTCAGCCCTGTCACCCGAGAGCTCCAGGATCCACCTGCTGCAGTGGGGGGATCCCACAGCTCCCAGTGGCTGCGGGAACCAGGGCCCCCCCTGAATTCCCAGCTGCCGTGAGCAGCAGGTGCGCCCGCAGCTCTGAGCTGGGGGGACCCTGGAGCTCCAAGCCTCCACAGGTGATGGGGGCCCATAGAGCTCGGAATGACCCCCACAGCTGCTCAACCAAAGCAGGTGGTGTGGGGACCCCACAGCTGGGCTCCGCATTTTATCAGGGATATTTTTAGTAAAAGTCACGGACAGGTCACAGGCAATAAAGAAAAATTCACAGAAGCCTGTGACCTTTTCCTGACTTTTACTAAAAATGTCCCTGACAAAATCTTAGGCTTATTATGTACAATGACATACTCAATCTAAACTTCCTAGTGAAGTCACAACTCTCCCAGCTAAAACTGACCTTGTCATCCATGAAAAGATCCCAGGTGAGTCCCAGAGAATGAAATACTGTTTAATGCAATAGAGGTGGCCTTTCATAAGAGGCTTTCCTTTCAATGGGAATATCACTAATGGGTGATACCCTTACAAGCAAGAGTTATGTTGGGTTAACTTCCTTGTAATTGCATGTTAGCCAGGAGTGTTACAGTGAGGGATACAAGTGCTCTCCTCTGTGTCACTCAACTCTCTTATTACCTGGGGTCAGAACTCTTTGACTTTAAAATGAAGGAGCATATTTGAAGAGAGGGTGAAGCCAGAAAGCAGCTGCCGCCACATCATGCTTCCTGGGCTAACCACAGATACCTGAGACAGAATCTGTTCTTCAGGGTAAGTGTTCATTGATCACTTCTTCAGCAGAGCCGAAAGGTGGTCCAGTGGTTTGGGGTGCTAGTGTGGAATGTGGGGGACTCCAGTTCAGGTGTCTGTTTTGACGCAGACTTTGTGTGACCTCAGGGAAAGTCACTAGTCTCTGGTCTCTGTGGCTCAGTTCCCTATCTGTAAAATGATAATTGCACTGCCCTACCTTACAGGGGTGTTTTGTGAGGATAAATATGTTTAAGATTCTAAGCAGCTTAGATACCCTGGTAGTAGGGGCCAAATAAGTACCTAAGGGATCTAGGTAGGTAGATACTGCTGCTTAGACCAACTGTAGAGGGAGGCAGTCAATGGTAATATGGACTTTAGGAGTCAGGCTTTCAGGGAGAAGGGGAGGTTGGGTAGCTGAATGGAGAGGAGTGTGTTGCATGGATGATGTGACCTCCAAGTCCCCTCCAATCTGCTTCTCTCAAGAGCCACAACCCATACCCCCTCTGTCAAATTCCTGACCCAATTTAAACTCAAAATTTCTCTGCTGATTTTTTTTTTAAATCCCTCTTTACCAATTGGCCCATGTTTAGGATACAGTCCAAAAATACATGCATATTTCTAATGCTAAGATTATTATCCTCTGTTTTTATATCATTCTAGACTTGTTTATCTCTCCATCATTGCTTTGTCCTTCTGGAGGCTGCGAAGGTTACCTTTGTTATGATTACCTTATCATAAAAGTATCCTAAACACTAAATTAACTCATTCATTTTAAGATCTACTTCACGTCCAGTCTGTGCTGTCAGATTTTACATTCTGGTGCTTCTCTCTAGTATGTTACTCTATTGAAGCATGTAGACTTGTGTGCTTTAGAAGAAGAAGAAAAAGACCAGAACTCGGCATTCTATCATTTGTTAGTTTCAAATTAATAATACCACCTCTGTAATACTGGTAATGTATCTGCTACACCAAATATGCAGGCACTTGTTTATCTACAGGCTGTTCTGCAACTGAAGGAAAGGAAAATTGGTGCCACTTTGAGGATGTATAGAGTTCTAATTACTTGATGTATATTGATTAGTTACTCATGCGGAGTAGGAATGCTGCAGAGGGCTAGCAGTCTTAATTGATGAGAGTGCTTAGAGTTGGAAACTAATCAGCATTTTTATGTTGAGATTAGTTTTACATCGTACTTACAGCATTTACTGATTAATGGACGCGGGGCCCAATTTTGTAATTCTTACCCATAAACTATGCTACCACAGGTTATTGAGCATGATGCAAGAAAAACTGGATGAAATTCCATGACTTGTGTTTATGCAGCAGGTCAGACTAGATGACCATAATAGTTCTTTTTGGCCTTAAAATCTATGAACGTATGAATTAGTCGTCTCTTTGACACTACAAGCTCCCATAAGGGTTGCAGGATAAGTTCTAATACTACTGTTTTGAACACCCCTTTCCAAGCATCATTTTCAGTGTCAGGAAAGCAATTAATTGTAAACTGAAGTGATGTGACTGAGAAGAGCATAGTTTTGTCCAAAGTGTTAGCCCCATGGAGCTATACAGGTTATACATTGTCCCTGTCCTATGGAACTTATGTGTAGTGCACTGTTAGTGTTTCCCAGAGGAATAAATTATACACTGTACCTATTGTGGAATGACAGTAGGCACACAATGATGGTTGGATCTCTTCGCTTTGGAACACCAAGTTTGTATACAGCCAACAGTATTTGAATCCATGTCATCTATTGGAATTGCATTAATTGGACAAAGCTTTTTTGGCAAATATGCCTGGAATGTACTCTACTCTTTTTCAAATAATGCTGTGCTATCATAATATACAAATTGATATATTCAAGTGCTACTGAGTGCGTGGCAACAGTTCATTAAGTCAGCACTTATGGTGCCCATAATGATCATGGAATCAAGTCTAAGACTGAAAACTAATAACCACCTCTGGGTCTAAGTGGTAAAGAAAAAGTTACCACCTTGATGACTCTCAAAATGCAGTTTTAAGTAGCTCTTCTCATTTTCCTAAGCCCATCCTGTTGCAATGATAGCACCACCAAATGTCAAAGTATTTGTAAATCTTTATTATAATGCTACAGACTCTTCTGTACTGCTGAGAACTAGTTCTAAGGGTAAAGGATTAGCCATCCCCCTTGCACATGAGAGAGGATTTTGGCTGCATAAAGCTAATTAATAATGCATTGCTCTGTAAGCAACATTCATAAATGTTAATACTGTCAAATGTCATGGGATATTTCCTTTACTTGGGAAGAAGGGAGGAACATGCTTACTAGCTTTTTGCATGTGTGATATTCAGAAATAACTCCAAGCTCACCTCGGTATGTACAGAATAGCTAAAAGGGCTTGATGTATTAAACAAATCAAAACACTAATCCTGACAATGTTACATATGCAGGCAAAAAGAGCAGGATGTTTCTTCTTTTATTATTTTTACAGTTTTGTTTCATTAGATGCTACAGTGATGGGCACTACAGAAAACCCGAAGGGAAGTAGGCATGTTCCAGAATATAGGTCAGGATCTGAACTGTTTCAATATCTGTCAAGCAGGTGGAGATGAAATCTATCCAATACTACTGTATTTCACTTTCCACTCTTCTACTATTAGATATGTGACTGCCATGCTGTCTGGAGTGGCTCATGACTGTGAGTGCCTACCTCAGGGCAGAAAACACCCCAAACAGGTGGTATGTTCTATAGTTAGATTTCACCAAGCCAGTAATAAAAGTGAACTCCTGGATCACTATACCAGTCTTACCATGGAGTCACGGACAGTCCCCTTGGGCATTCCAATCTATCTGGCCACTCAGACAAATGACTTTGTGATAAAAGGTCACTTAAACCCCAAATCACACCACATCAGGCTTCTCCCAGTCCCAAGAGACCAGTCACTTACCCCAGATCAATTGCTACTCTAGATCTTACACCAAAGACAATGCTGGCAGCCAATTCTATACTAAACTAACTAAAGATTTATTAGCTAAAAAAAGAATGAGAATTATTGAGAGGTTAAAGCAGGTAAAATATATGTACAGGTGAATCAGTTTATAATTCCAATGGCAGGCAGTGATGTAATAAACTGCCTGTTTCCCAAAAGCCTTTTCAAGATGCCCAGATTGTCTCTGGGGATCTCTGCTTTGCATCTGGCACACTTCCCTGTAAAAGTCCAAACAGTTCAGAGATAAAGTATCTTTCCATGAATTCAATTCATAGCTTCTTCTCACAGAAACCAATCTGACAGCATCATTGCCCACATGCACTTTTCGAGGAATGCATTTAGTCTTTTGACCTCGGACCATCATACATAATAGCCACTTGCTTCAAAATGATCATTTCTGTTAAAGTCTTTCATTAACATTTCACAAGATTTCTTTGTGTATATCACAATAATTAAGGGTATGTCTATACTGCCCACATTACAGCGTGGCCACGGCTGTGCTGTGACATGGGCAGTGTAGTCGCACTTTATTGCCGGGGGAGAGCTCTCCCAGCAATAAAAAATAACCACCCCGAATTAGGGGTGGTAGCCTTATTGCTGGGAGCATGGCTCCAGGCAATAAAAGGCTGTCTATACTGGTGCTTTTCAGTGCTAAAACTTTTGTTGCTCGGGGGGGGGGGGGGGTTCCATAGTGTAGACATAGCCTAAATAACCCATCAATGTAAATGTTTGCTTTTAGGTTATAACATGAACAGATAAGCAAAAACAATACAAGTAACATTCCACTAGTTTTCATGAAGTTTAAATACCTGAATACACTCTTACATTTACACTCATTTTCATCTATACTAATATACAAGTGAAACTAAACTGTTTAGTTTAACTAAAACTGTGAAACCCTGTGCTTTCAATGCACCTTTCATTGGAATGGACTTACATAGCCCTGGTCTACACTAAGAATTTAGGTCAAATTTAGCAGCGTTAGGTCGATTTAACCCTGCACCCATCCACATGACCAAGCTTGTTTTGTCAACTTAAAGGGCTCTTAAAATCAATTTCTGTACTCCTCCCCGGCGAGGGGTTTAGCACTAAAATTGACCTTGCTGGGTCGAATTGGGGGCAGTGTGGACACAATTCGATGGTATTGGCCTCCGGGAGCTATCCCAGAGTGCTCCATTGTGACCACTCTGGACAGCACTCTCAACTCAGATGCACTGTCCAGGTAGACATTCACAAGTTCCCAGAGCTTTTCCTTTCCTTTCCTGTTTGGCCAGCGTAGCGAGCTGATCAGCACAGGTGACTATGCAGAGCTCATCAGCACAGGTGACCATGGAGTCCCAGAATCGCAAAAGAGCTCCAGCATGGACCGAACAGGAGATACTGGATCTGATCACTGTATGGGGAGAAGAATCCATGCAGGCAGAATTCCATTCCAAAAGATGAAATGCCGATATATTTGCAAAATCTCCAAGGACATGATGGACAGAGGCTATAACAGGGACGCGGAGCAGTGCCGTGTGAAAGTTAAGGAGCTGAGGCAAGCCTACCAAAAAAATAAAAGATGCAAACGGTCACTCCGGGTCAGAGCCCCATACATGCCGCTTCTATGATGAGCTGCATACAATTCTAGGGGTGGCCCATACCACTACTCCACCACTGTCCTGCAAGGGGGGAGTCTCATGTAACAGGGATGAGGATTTTGTGGAGGAGGAGGAAGAGGATAGCGCACAGTGGCAAGAGGAGAATCCCTTCTCCCCGGCAGCCAGGAACTGTTCATCACCCTGGAGCCAATAGCCTCCGAACCCTCCCAAGGTGAGCTCCTGGACCATGAAGCCAGAGAAGACACCTCTGGTGAGTGTATCTTTGTAAATATAATACAGGGTTTAAAAGCAAGCATGTTTAATGATTAATTTACTCTGAAGACTTGGGATGCATTTGCGGCCAGTATAGCTACTGGAAAAGTCTGTTAATGTGTCTGGGGATGAAGTGGAAATCCTCCAGGGATATCTCCATGAAGCTCTCCTGGAGGTACTCTAAAAGCCTTTGCAGAAGGTTTCTGGGGAGGGAAGCCTTATTCCATCCTCAATGGTAGGACACTTTACCAGGCCAAGCCAGTAGCAAGTAGTCTGGAATCATTGCAGAACAAAGCATTGCAGCGAATGGGCCTGGGCTTTGGTGGCAGTCAAGCAACATCTGTTCTTTATCTCTGTGTTAGCCTCAGGAGAGTGATAATATTCATGGTCATCTGGTTGGAAATATGGGGAATTTGTTTAAGGGAACATTCAGAGGTGTCCGTTCCTGCTGGGCTGTTTGCCTTTGGCTGAAAAGAAATCATCCCCTCCGCTAGCCATGCAGTGGGGGGGGAGGCCCGTTCATGCTGAGCTGTTCATGTTTGGCTGATAGGGATCTTCCCTGATACTAGCCATGCGGTGTGTGTGGGGGGGGGGAGGGGTGAAGCAATCATCCCAAAGAAGTGTGGGGGGGGGAGTTTGGATTGTGCTGCACATTCACTCTAAAACCGCAGCGCCTCCTTTTAAATGGCCAACCCAATGGGCTTTGCTTGGTATGGGAAAGGAGGGCACTGCTGTTTGAAGCCGTTCCCACATGTTATAAAGGTTGAAGAAGCCGAAACCCTTTGCCTTACCATGGCTGCCTGCAAGCCGAATTCTCTTGCCCAGCTGAGCATGTGTGATGTCTCACACCAAACTGGCAGGCACTCAATATAAGAGGCAAAATGAGACCTTTTACCAAAAGCACATGTGCTATGTAATGTGAATTGCTTGATTCAGTGTGAAATAGTCTTCCCTTTGTTCTCTAAAATGTATCTTTTTAAATACTACTCTCCCTTTTTTTCCTCTCGCAGCTGCAAATGTTTCTATGCTCCCCCCCATCATCTCCATCTCAGAGGCTAGTGCGGATTAGAAAGTGAAAAAAACGCACTCGCGACGACATGTTCTCAGAGCTCATGCAGTCCTCCCGCACTGAAAGAGCTCAGCAGAATGTGTGGAGGCAAACAATGGCAGAGTCCAGGAAAGCATTAAGTGAACACGATGAGAGGAAGGAGGAGCACACTGAGAGGAGGCAGGATGCAATGCTGAGGCTAATGGGGGAGCAAACTGACTTGCTCAGGCCTCTGGTGGAGTTGCAGGAAAGGCAGCAGGAGCACAGACCGCCACTGCAGCCCCTCTATAACCACCTGCCCTCCTCCTCGAGTTCCATATTCTCCTCACCCAGATGCCCAAGAAAGCGCGGGGGGGGGGGGGGGGAGAGAGGGGAGGAGGCTACAGGCACCCCGCCACTCCACTCCAGAGGATTGCCCAAGCAACGGAAGGCTGGCATTCAATAAGTTTTGAACTGTAGTGTGGCCTTGTCCTTCCCTCCTTCCGTCATCCCCCACTCCACCCAGTGCTTCCCTCCTCACCCACCCCTCCCGGTCTACCTTGCAAGTTTTCCCCCTATTTGTGTGATGAATTAATAAAGAATGCATGATTTGGAAACAATAATGACTTTATTGCCTTTGAAACTAGTGATGGAAGGGAGGAGGTCGGTTGGGGTGGGTTTTCATCAAGAAGAAACAAACAGAACTGTCACACCATAGCCTGGCCAGTCATGAAACTGGTTTTCAAAGCTTCTCTGATGCGCTGGGCGCCCAGATGTGCTCTTCTAATAGCCCTGGTGTCTGGCTGCGCGTAATCGGCCGCCAGGTGATTTGCCTCAACCTCCCATTCTGCCATAAACGTCCCCCCCTTACTCTCACAGATATTGTGGAGCACACAGCAAGCAGCAATAACAACGGGAATATTGATTTTGCTGAGATCTAACCTAGTCAGTAAACTGTGCCAGCGAGCTTTTAAATGTCCTAATGCACATTCTACCACCATTCTGCACTTGCTCAGCCTATAGTTGAACTTCTCCTTACTACTGTCCAGGCTGCCTGTGTATGGCTTCATGAGACATAGCATTAAGGGGTAGGCTGGGTCCCCAAGGATAACTATAGGCATTTCAACATCCCCAACAGTAATTTTCTGGTCTGGGAAGTAAGTTTCTTCCTGCAGCTGTTCAAACAGACCAGAGTTCCTGAAGATGTGAGCGTCCTGCACTTTTCCCGGCCATCCACACGTTGGTCAGTGAAAGGTCCCTTGTGATCCACCAGTGCTTGCAGCAGCATTGAAAAGTACCCCTTTTGGTTTATGTACTGGCTGCCAAGGTGGTCTGGTCCTAAGATAGGGATATGCATTCCATCTATCACCCCACCACAGTTAGGGAACCCCATTGCAGCAAAGCCATCCGCTATGACCTGCACATTTCCCAGAGTCACTACCCTTCATAGCAGCAGCTCAGTGATTGCATTGACTACTTGGATCACAGCAGCCCCAACAGTAGATTTACCCACTCCAAATTGATTCCCAACTGACCGGGAGTAGTCTGGCGTTGCAAGCTTCCAGAGGGAAGCTTCCAGAGCTTCACTTCTCAATTGTGAGGGCAGCTCTCATCTTGGTATTCTTGCTCTTCACGGTAGGGGAAAGCAAGTCACAAAGTTCCATGAAAGTGCCTTACGCATGCGAAAGTTTCACAACCACTGGGAATCGTCCCAGACCTGCAACACTATGCGGTCCCACGAGTCTGTGCTTGTTTCCCTGGCCCAGAATCGGCATTCCACGGCATGAACCTGCCCCATTACCACCATGGTATCCAAATTTCAGGGCCTGTGCTTTGAGAGAAGTCTGTGTCCATGTCCTCAACACTATCGTGATCGCCCTGTCGTCACCTCCTCGCCTGCTTTTGCAGGTTCTGCACGTACTGCAGGATAATGCACGAGGTGTTTACAATGCTCACAACAGCAGCAGTGAGCTGAGCAGGCTCCATGCTTGCCGTGGTATGGCGTCTGAAGGAGAGCAGGAAAGCAGAGTTGCAGCGGAATTGGTGGATGACGATGGTTAGCACCGCGCACATTTCCCGAGGAAGAACACACGTACCTGGGAGCCTATGACAGACAACATGGAGAAATTCGCTATTGAGACAATAGCAGCAGAGCAGAGTTGCATCGGAAGCAGTGTATGATGATGGTTAGCAGTCCTACTGCACCGTCTGCTGACAGCAGCACCTAGGACACAACAGTGGCAGTGGCAGTGAGCTGAGCTGAGCAGGCTGCGCACTTGCCGTGGTATGGCATCTGCACGGAAAAAAGATGTGAAATGATTGTCTGCCATTGCTTTCACGGAGGGAGGGGCAACTGACTACATGTACCCAAAACCACCCGTGACAATGTTTTTGCCCCATCAGGCATTGGGAGCTTAACCCAGAATTTCAATGGGCAGCAGAGACTGCGGGAACTGTGGGATAGCTACCCACAGTACACCGCTCCGTAAGTCGATGCTAGCCATGGTAGTGAGGACGCGCTCCGCCGACTTAATGCGCTTAGTGTGGACACACACAATTGACTGTATTAAAATTGATTTCTAAAAATCGACTTCTATAAAATCGACCTAATTTCATAGTGTAGACATACCCATAGATTCACTCCCACCTTTCCCCGGGTTCACTGAGTTTTGCTTTCAATTTCAAATGGCATTTATTAGAATAACTGAAAGCAAGACCAGCTGAATTATTTTGTTTTGTTTGATCTCTCTCATCTTGTCATTCTTCAAACTCTTCAGTATCCACACAACTTTGTAAGAGAGTGATTCTGTCTGAGCCTCTGCTTTGGTTCTTAAAGGATTTAATTCTTTGGAGCACCAGGAAAGCTCTCTTCAGATCACAGTTTGAGAACATCTGATCTAAACTATCTATCTAAATATCTTTAGCTATCATAGGTGTTCATACTACTTTTATCCTCAAGATATGTCAGCACTCTTTTCTAGTTTTCAATCAAAATCATGGCTGTGGATTTCAACTGTTCAAAAAATCAGTGATGAAAATCCTGTAATAAATTTAAACACGTTGAATTATTTTGCCTTTGTTGTATTTTTGTGCAGTGGGGGGGAGGGGGTGTGCGCGCACGCGCAAAAAGGATCTGGATGTTCACTTCTTCCTAAATTCAAAAAGTTTATTATATTTTTCTTTTTTTCTTTTTAATGTTATCTATTTAAACTTGCTTCCAAAGTTGCATTGGCAGGCAGTCATTACAATCAAATGTCTGTTCTGCAAGCAGCGCTGAAAAAAACCAAGATAATATAGCACAATGCTCAATGTCTTAAAACTCTGTCACAGCCCCCGTAAAACAGTTAAGTGAATTCACTAGACTGAAAGGTATTAGCCCACTTCCTACACATGTGCTGTGGTTTCACTCTAAACCAAAGTGTGGTGTAATAGCAGTCTTATTGCTTATTTGATGCTTCACTTGGTTTGGAATTGTATACGACTTAGTGGCTTCTAAATGCTAATCATCCTAACAGACTTGAGCATCGCTCTCTGGAAGATGACTGAACTGGTTTTAGAGCATTTTTCTTGCTGGAAACACATCATATTCTTTTAATAAAATATCTTTTTACATCTAGAGGTACATTTTAAATTTTTTAATGTTCATCAGAAAACTCCTTATAATAAGCAGTAGATCACAAAAGAATATATTAAGATAATCTAATAATTCTTTAGAAAACATTGTATTGCCATTTGACTGTATTGTCATTTAATTTAATATATATACACACACACACACACACACTAACAGTCTGTCTACTGGAAAAACCTCATGGACTTCCATCTTCCTAATCATAATAAAAAAATCCATTTATATAACATCTTTCCCCTATCCCTTAGTCCACTGCTGACATGCAGCCACCTCTGGCAGCTGTTTAACTCCACACAACAACACTACAGGGCTGTCCAGGACAGGAAGAGAAGAATGCAATTACTCAAACTGGATTTTGTCGGGACATCACTGTTAACACCACAACTTACATGGACAAAATTCCATTAGATCCTTTGTGACCACAAGCATTCAGGGTCATCATTTTTATGTCCTATTCAATAGCATCTACAACACAATAGTGCCTCCTTATGCCATGCTGGGGGGTTGATTCAGCACAGGGAAGTCATTCACAGGGAAGAGTGCCACCTACTGAATCACCACCACAATATTAGATTGTTTATTGCTTATTCTGACTTGCATCAGCAGCATTTATCAGGTTTTAATTGTATACGGCTGCATGCCTTGAAACATTTTATGAGCAATCTGAATATGTTCTAGGAATATACAGTTTACATGCCTGTTTACTGCTGTGGCAGAACTCCAGACTTGCTCTAATGACCAATTCTTGGTACTTCAGAAGAAGGGGTGGAGGGAACTCAACAAAGCCCAGAAACAAACACGCAAAACCCTATAATATATCTAATCCTGCCTTTTCTAGTGTCACAATAGAGAAAGGTAGTTTTGCTTTTTCTGTAATATGTTTCAGAATAAGGAAAAACAAGTTGCTCTCTTAATATAATAATGGACACGATTATGTTAACCTAAGTTTTAGGATTAGAATTTTCTTTGTTCTTTGTATATCTGTTGAGCAAGTTGGGATGCTTGCATGAAATCCTAGTTCATGAGAGGCTGCAGTTTCCACTGATTGATAGGAACTGTGAACAATAGGATCCAAATATGTTTATGCAGAGAGCTTTCTTTTTAATGATGGGCAAACCTCAAAAGGTTCAAAGGTTCCATATGGATAAGTGCTCAAATGTGTGTATGCTTATGACAACCTCTTGGGTCTGCAAAATTGGGCTGAAAATCGTACAAAAACTGGCTTTTTAAGGAGATTTATTGTAGCTCCTGTTTCTGAAAAATCTGTAGGAACAAACTTTTTCTGCTTCATTTCTGCATTTAGGCCCAGTCCTGCAAGTTGTTCTGTATGGGCAGGCCCCTGCACTTGCATGGAGCCCCAGTGACTTCATGTGGGCACAGAGCTTTCCCCTGCATGAATCTAGTTATAGAATCAGAGCCATAGTCATAGCCTGAAATTGAGAGGTTTGCAAAATTTGAAAATGGGATGTGAAAGCAGCATCAGTCTTTTTTTTTATTATTATATTTTTTTAACTTCCATTCAGTTTCAATTTCTGGATTGGATCTTACCTCACTGAATCTGTTCATCCATTCCTAATTTTTAATTTGTTCTCCCTTTCCCTTTAAGGATATTCAGGAGTAATATTAGAAAAAAAATGGGGGTGGAGGTTAGACCTGACCTCCCTTTTTGTGGGTACAATTTGCACCTGCATTTTTGTTCACATAAAAAGAATTGCAGGTGCCACTCAGGGTACTTGTATATCTAACAACCTGATTTGCAACTGCAATCAACTGCAGATGAAAAAAGGAAAAGTGTAAATTTTGTAGGTACACATTACCTCCAGAAAGAAGGGTGCCTACTCGACTCGAAATCATGGCTCTTCACAACAATTGTCAGATAAGTCAAATATAGGTGCGAACAGGTTGAACAGTATGTCTTTAAAAGCTTGGATCACTGTGCATTGAAGGAATAATTGCTCTAAGTAGAAGAACTGCTGTAACACTGATATTAGTGAGCATAGTATATTTCTTCAAACTCATTGATAAATTTGCACTTATGGCTGTCTCCTACTGACAACAATTAATGTGTTGTGTTACTTGTGTTTGCCTCCATGCTGCACAATCAGGAGCATTTAGGGTCATTCCCAACTCTCTAACAGAGGCAACCAAAAAGAGCAGCTGGGGAAAAAAAACAAACCTCTGAGTTGTCTCATTTTCCACAGAGATAAGGAGAGAATGATTGGTTTATGACATGAATGGCTGTAGCATACAATTTTTAAAACTAATTTTTGTGAGATTGTCAATCAGATCTCTGCTGTTATCTTCGTGGTGGTACCTGCCAAAAGATGAATCTCGTAGATGTAGATGAATGTCATAGTTGGTTTTTGGCTAGCAACTATTCTTACTGTGGATGTGATGCTCCTGATTTGCATACTTTGTTCTGAAATTTACACTCCGACAGCTAAAACAATAAAATGCTTATGAATGTAAATGTTTGTCTTTTAGCCGTTTAATGTCTTCACAAAGATTTATGGTTTGTTTATTCATTTAATAACACTTGGAACCTCTATGGTGTTTTTACTCAGAATATCAAGGCAAATTTACAAGTATTAATTAAGCTTCACAAAACCACCCCATTGAATATGTAATCTCATATTCATTTTAAAGATGGATAAACTAAGGCACAAAGAGGTTAAATGACATGCCAAAGGTCTCATAATCACTGGCATAGGCAAAGACAAGAGTTCTGATTTGCAATCCTCATTAGTAACCATTAGTCCTTAGCACCAGGAATTACCAGACATTTTAGCTGCTTTTGAGTGTTGGGGTCAGAGTCTGCTCTCACTAAGCTATTGTAAATCAACAGTAACTCTATTGACTTCACAGTGATGCGATTCACACTAGTGTAAAACTAGCAGACAATGGCTCAATATCACCTTTATTGGACATAAACTTGGCATGGCATGGACTGTTTTGTTGCACCTGAAATATGAATAAACAAATGAGATGATGATGATCCCCCTTGGAAGCTAAGCAATTTGCTAATTAAATTGGGATTACCAGATTTATTAAGATTGTAGGAGTGGTGTAGTCCAGTGGATAGTACTCTGGAATGTGACTTTGCCCCAAACCTGCTTAATGACCTTGGGTAACCCACTTCAACTGTCTGTATCCTTGTCTTCCCTCCCATCATTTGTCTATCTGGGCTGTTTAGATCGACAGTTGCTTGGGGTGGGGCAGGGGACAAGGGGTTGTATTTTGCTCACTGTTTGTACAGTGACACAATGGGTTCCTGATCTCAGTTGGGACCTCTAGATACTGTTGTAATACAAACAATAAATAATAGTAATTATTCAATAAGGCTATCTCAGTATGGTCTTGGAGCAGGTTAGGTCCTATCTTAGACTTACTGAAAGCGGGGTTCATGCTATTTTGCCATTGTGTTTCTCTCCCCTATGTATCAGTGCTTTTTATTCTTGTCTTTTCCGCTGTAGCAAGTAACCCTTGCAAGGTAATTAATAGCAAACCGTGTGGTGTTAGTTCACAAAAGCGGTAATCTGTGTTTGATGTCAGTGGGCAAACAGAAGAGTTGCCTTGTGTGTTCCTGAGTGTATCACCGCATGGAGGAGAATGACTCTGAAAGCTAGCTCCTGGAAGTACCAAGGGAGTGTGACATCTTCTATACTACTTAGGAGCTGCAGCTTAGGCAGCACTGCTCAGACAGGGGCAGCAAGGGACCATAAGGTGATCAGTGCTACTCGTTGTGTTAGGTCTGGATAGTCCATGTGCTCACCTTACTCTAAAGGTTATGGTTATGCCTAGCTTTTGAATAGGAGCACAAGGGAAGGAAGGGTAGGAAATGCCTCATCATTTCTCCTTTGTGCAGGGCCTGGATGCAATATAGCCCTCGTGATTTTGCCTTGCTTTGCAGTCATTGCTCAGATTTGATAAACAATGTAATTGCTTTGTGTGTGTGTGTGTGTGTGTGTGTGTGTGTATTTCCTTTTTATATCTGAGCCTGATTTCCTTTCAATTCTATGACACTTGTATGATCTGTTTCATTTACTTTACAAAGAGAGTTGGGTTATAGGTTTGTTTTATATTTTCGGAGAAGAGTGTAATACAAATACCCATATAAGCATCTATTCTTTATATAAAAAGAACAGGAGTACTTGTGGCACCTTAGACACTAACAAATTTATTTGAGCATAAGCTTTCGTGGGCTGCAGCCCACTTCATCAGATGCATAGAATGGAACATATAGTAAGAAGATATTTATACATACAGAGAACATGAAAAGGTGGAATTTGCCATACTAACTCTAAGAGGCTAATTAATTAAGATGAGCTATTATCAGCAGGAGAAAAAAAACTTTTGCAGTGATAATCAAGATGGCCCATTTCAGACAGTTGACAAAAAGGTGTGAGGATACTTAACATGGGGAAATAGATTCAATTTGTGTAATGACCCAGCCACTCCCAGTCTCTATTCAAGCCCAAATTAATGGTATCTAGTTTGCACATTAATTCAAGTTCGGCAGTTTCTTGTTGGAGTCTATTCTTTTTGCGGATACAGACTAACACGGCTGCTACTCTGAAGCCTATTCTTTATATATTGTACCTAATCTAAAAAGGTTATTCACACCCCTGGTAAGGAGCCAGGTACAGGTCTATTAACAATTATAATGTCCATCACATTTGGACTCAACCAAGTCTTCTAAACAAGATTTGTTGGGTCTGTATTGGAATTTGAATGGTACCCATCATCAGTACACAGGATTGGAAAAAATGCTGGCAAATAAGATTGGGACTAGTTTGCTTGCCGGCAGAGTTGACATGCAAAGTGTGTGAGAAAATCCATCCTGTCACTCTGTTTGGCAGTTTGATTATTCAGTTTCTTTACTGCAAAGAAAAAAGTCAATGGGAAAGTTCAGGAAGTTTATAGTATCCTTTTGAGTAAGAGCAACCTCTTGCAGGTGCACCTGACTGAATCTGACTGTACTGGCAACATAGTGATTTACTGAACTCCAGCTAACCAAAAGTTGCTGTCAAGCAAAGGTCAGTTATGTCCTGCAGGACTGTACTGATGAAACTCATACTTGTGTGGAATCCCAAACACTGCAGATGCAAAGTGTCTTAGCACTGAGAAGCTGGAACTTTGAAGGTCAATATGAACAGGGGTGTTGATGGAGACAGAGATGGTTTAATGAGACTTAACTGCATATCTTAATTATAACTGGTTGGGGGAAATGTGCAAGAAATTTGAAGTTGTTTACATTTCACGGAGTTCACAATGGACCCATTTTTCCTTTTATTTCCCCCACAAAATTATTCACAATTTTAATAAATGTTTTTATCAAAAATATATTGAACGTGTCAATACCTGTTTTAGATTTAAAGTGTAGTGGGGAAAAAAGTATAATTTTGAAAAAGTTGGTAGTTTTGCATGAAATATTTTGTTTTTGAAAAAATCCTATTTTTTACCAAAAATTTGTCATTCAACAATATTCAGCTCTAGCCTCGATGCACTGCGTTAATAGCAGAAAAAATATTTTATACACAAATCTTTCTGAGCTTGGAAGCCTTTGGTAAGTCATGTATTGTCTATAATAAGTGGGAAGACTTAATTACCCAAACAAATGTTTGTCATTCACTATAATTTCTGTAAAACGGGAATTGCCCTGTATGTGCTGTATGACGTTTCCATGTCAATGCTTCAAAAAGTCTAATATAACAATTCATATGGGAGAGTGACATTACTGTGGAATTAGAGAGACAAGATGGGTGAGGTAATATTTTTCTATTGGACCAACTTCTGTTGGTGAAAGAGAAGCTTTTGAGCCTGTACAGAGCTCTTCTTCATGTCTGGGAAAGATAACCAGAAGGTCACAGCTCAACACAAGGTGGAACAGATTGTTTAGCATAAGTAGTTAACACATATTGTAAGAGACCATTCCAAGTGAAGTGGCCAGCTAACACCTCTGCCTGCCCTCAAAGGACCAAAAAAAAAGGGGGGGGAGGGGAGGAAAAGGGGGGTTTAGTGGTTTACAGATTATTGTATTAAGTTATAAATCCAGTGTCTTTATTAAGTCCATGATCTCTTCATCTCTTGAAGATATTGCGTGGGTTTCCTTTGGGGATGAGGACTGAGAGGTCAGATATAGTGTGATCATTTTCTGAAAAGTGCTTGCCCATGGGTGATATGGTGTTTTTGTCTATAATTTTTCAGTGGGAGTTGTTGTTGGGGCATTTATTGCACTTGATGAGGTACACCACATGTTATGATATGCATGTTTAGGACCCATGGATTGTGGATGGTGTGCTGTGGGGGTATTTATCATCAGAACAATAAAGATGCACTTACAGGTTTTGCACGTGTTGTTATGGCATGGCTTGGTGCAGCTTTGAGTTGATGTGTCCTGGTCTGTTGGTAGCTTGGTTCTGACGAGGAACTTGGTAAAATGGGGTGGGGGAGTGTTGTTTGACAGTCAGAAGAGGGGGTTCAGAAAAGATTTCTTTCAGAATGTGGTCCCCATCAAGTATGGGTTGTAATTGTTTAATGGTACCCTATATAGGTACCAGTTTGGGGTGGGAGGTGACAATTAGGGGGGTGTGATCAGAGGATTTTTTTTTCTGTATTGCAGCATGATCTCTCTGGGTATTTGGATAGTCTGTTCCATGATGAAATCTACTTCTCTTATGGAGTGTCCTTGTTTGGTGAAGGTGGTTTTAAATGTATTAAAGTATGTATCCCAGATTTTTCTCATCAGAGCATATTCTGTGGTGTCTCTGTTCCTGGCTGTAGATAACCGATTTCTTGGTGTGTTTGGGATGGTTACTGGATCTGTGAAGATAAATGTGGTGTCTGTAGGTTTCCATTGCTGAAGTTGATTATGGTGCTCTGGAAGATGATGGTGGTATTGGGTGTGTTCTAGAGAGAGTTTGATGGATGGATGGTGGTTGAAGTTGAGGTGGAAATCTGAGGGCAATTAGATTGTCTGTCATTGATCTCATGGTGCATTTGTCCAGAAATTCTTCCTCAAGGTGGCTCATGAAGAGGTTGGCATATTGGGGAGCCATTCTAGTTCCCATGACTGTTCCCGTGGTTTGGACAAAGCATTTGTCGTTGAATATAAAATTGTTATGGGTGGATGAAATGGATGAATTTGGCAATGTGTTTGTGGTAAATAACCGAGTTTGCTCCTTAAAGACACTGGATGTATGGTTTATTTCAACAATCTGTAACCCACTAACCTTTTTTGTTTGTTTGTTTTTGTTCTATGACTGCAGAGATGTTAACTAGTCACTTTATCTTAAATGGTCTCTGACAATATGTGTTATGCTAAACAATCTGTTTCACCTTGTATTTAGCTATGACACGGAGTATTTTTCCTACAGCTGAAGAAGAACTCTGTGTAAGCTTGAAATCTTGTCTCTCACCAATAGCAGTTGGTCCGATAAAATATTTTACCTCACGCACCTTGTTTTCTAATATCCTGGAACCAACATAGCTATAACACGACTGTGAGCATTGTAGTGTAACCGGTTCTTGAGTAGGGTAGGGTGACTATCCATAAATATTACTTGCACATGTCTCCAAGATTGTTAGCACCTTGATTTTTTATTTATAGCTTCATAAAATTAGATAAGAGACCTACTGAGTCCATCCCCATGATTATGAAAGGAAATTATCTGCACTATATTCTGCAGTGCTTTATTCAGCATAGTTATAAACTCCAACAAAGAGGTTTCCAACATTTCCTTTGCAAGACTTCTACAGTCTACTAGAGCTCATTGCTAAGGATTCATTCCTCATAGTAATTGACCTTATTTTATCTTTACTCAATTTTATCCCATTATTACTGTATGAGTTATAATTCCCTGGACTACTTACCTAAGCAATTCCTCTTGTTTCCTTATGCTTAAACCCTGTAGGTATTGATTATCCTATCTCCGAGTGTAGACAGCAGTAGAGTTGCACTGAGTTTGATGGATGGCTGATAACATGATTGAATTAGTAGCCATCTTATAATTTAAACTCTCTTCTCTCAGGGTTTTAGGACAATGGCTTTTTAATACGTGGTAAATATGTGTTAAAATGTTTCTGCAGGGGTCATTTTCCTTGGATTTTAATGGAAGTATTTATTGCAAAGCCAAGATACTTTTTCAGAATTGTTAAAATCTTTCCCTTCCACCCAGTTGTTTATGATAATATCTTGGGATTTTGGAAACAGAGATCTTTTTACCACCAACTTTAACATTATCCCTTGAAGTAGCTATTTTATTTCTTTATTTTTCCATTGCCACATTTGGATTTGTAAAGATTCACTCCCACAAATGAGCCAGGTCCTTTCATCACTTTTTATTTGTGTTAAAAAGATGAGTTAATCTGCTGGGAAACAAAAGGCTGCATAAAAAGAAAACACGTTTCAACTTTCCATTTATTGAATTTTATATGAGAAGTGCTTTAAATATTTAATGTTTCAAATTACGTTTGGCATTACCTTCCCCTTGGCTTTATGCAGATGAACTTTGCCAGTGTATTTAACTGGCTCTGTAATTAGAGCAAGGATGTCAAACTTATTTTTTTCCTCAAAGCTGAACTTTAATTTGGGTAGGGATGATATAACAGGTGGTGGTCATCTAACTTCCATAGTGTGCCATTAGCAAGGCATTTAGGAAGCTTAAAAAACTACCCAAGCAACATCTAATGGGCTTGTATTTGTATCCTGTTTCTTGTCTGCTCAGAGAATGATACCACAGCTTTTATAGTAGGAAAAAGGGGAGTTGTGTGGGATCTGCTAAATTATAAAGCGTGTGGTTGTGGTCAGATTGATACATTGGGAGTTCCATATTTAGACTACTCCATGCTGAAGTTTTTCCTAATAGTCTGAGGTTCAATCTGTGACGCTCAATGTCAAAATCTAAGCTGTACTCCTCATCAGCAACTGTCTTGGATTCTGGAATGAAAAGTCATTTAGGTGAAGACAAATGAGATGAAGAGGATTTCCACAGCTTTACTAGACTTGATTTAACCTAGAACATCTTTATTTTCTTCAGTACACTAAGCAGATCATGTGATTTTTCTAGTAAGTGGGAAAGTATGGACATTAAGACATTATTTATACATTTTTTTTCAACTTTCTTAGCCATGTTTTAGTGAAAAATCCTATTTAGACAACACCATCCTACTCTTCTGTTGATTTTATAGTACAGTTTTGTCTGGAAATATACTTTGGCGTAAACATACATTGTCTGGAAGTGTTGATTTATTTAAATATGAATGTCAGGCTTAAAAGAACTGTTTCTTAAAACTGAAAGAGTAACCATACTGTCCATTACAAGCTTTTATAGGTCTTCCAAATGAATACCTCCAGCTGAATTTAGCTGTGGGATGAAAATGTCTTTCTTTATTTGTAAGTTTGATTGTTGTGCACCAGTTTGTCATCAAAATTCATTACGATTAATCTAATTATTTTCATTCTGGTGCAACTACTGCAAAGGAATGCAACATTATAATGGCACCTGTCCATCCACCAGGCAATTTACTGTTAAGTTAGATGTCAATTGAATAGAGATGTCCTGAGCTCTTTCTGTAATGAGTAGGCAAATATTTATGAAGTACGCTGGTTAAGATTTCTGTACTATTCGTGTGAGAGAGAGGGAGATCATTTTTATTATTGTTATGGTTATTAATAATCACAACATACCTTAGGCTTTCATCTTCTTCTAAATTAGAGCAGACTGACTAATGAAAAATTATTAGTGAATAATATATTTGAAAAAGATCATGAATTCCAAATTATTTCAGTACCAACCAGCTTTATTGAAAGTGGTTCACAAACAGGAAGTAAGCCACATGACAGCTGTCTACAATAGTTGCCCAATCCTGTGAATTGCTGAGCACCCTTAACTCTCATTAATGGGTCATTAAGTGTGCAAGATTGGGTCCTAGGCAATTCGTAATATCCCCATTTTAGAGATGTATAAATTGTTAGAGGATAAGGCCTTAATTTTATAATGTCTGCAAATGCTGGGTGCGTACGTTTTTTGGCTACTCATTCTTAACACCTAAGGCCTGATTTTCGGAGGTGCCAAGTACCCAGAACTCCCAGTTAACAAGCCTGAAATTTTTTTTCTGTGATAGCTAATTGAAACAGTATAAAATATTGTCCCTCCTTTCTAGACGTTAGTGCAGAAAAGCACTGGCATTTTCACAGCACATTTACAAACTTTTTTGTGTGCAAAAATGAGCTAATTAAATGTACAAGCAATGTCTCATCCATCTGCTAGCTGTTTGGTTGGATTACATTTACAAAATATCTAGCCATTTTCATTTTAATACGACAATAGCCCTGGAGTTATCTAAAAATAAAAAAGACAGTAAAGATAAGTCTACAAATATTAGAGTAGAGACGCACGGCTTCCTATAAAGGAGGTTGTTCTCTTCCTCCATGTGCTCCCCATCCTGAAATTCTAACTGTGGGAAGGTTTCAGAGGGGTAGCCGTATTAGTCTGTATCAGCAAAAAAAACAAGGAGTACTCGTGGCACCTTAGAGACTAACGAGTTTATTTAAGCATAAGCGTTCATGGGCTAAAACCCACTTCATCGGATGCATGCAGTGGAAAATACAGTAGGAAGATCTATCTATCTATCTATCTATCTAATCTACACAGACACAACATGAAAAAAATGGATCGTGTGGTCTGGATGAAAGCTGGAGGCATGTAGGTAAGTATAGTGGTCAGTAGGTTTCCGGTATAGGGTGGTGTTTATGTGACCTTTGCTTATTAGCACTGTAGAGTCCAGGAAGTGGATCTCTTGTGTGGATGATCCATTGTCTACAGCCAAGCTCTAGGATACAACTACATTTGCTCCAACCCCTCAGACAAAGACAAACACCTACAAGATCTCTATCAAGCATTCTTACAACTACCATACCCACCTGCTGAAGTGAAGAAACAGATTGACAGAGCCAGAAGAGTACCCAGAAGTCACCTACTACAGGACAGGCCCAACAAAGAAAGTAACAGAATGCCACTAGCTGTCACCTTCAGCCCTCAACTAAAACCTCTCCAGTGCATCATCAAGGATCTACAACCTATCCTGAAGGATGATCCCTCACTCTCACAGATCTTGAGAGACAGGCCAGTCCTCGCTTACAGACATCCCCCCAACCTGAAGCAAATATTCACCAGCAACCACACAACAAAATCACTAACCCAGGAACCTATCCTTGCAACAAAGCCTGTTGCCAACTCTGTCCACATATTTATTCAGGGGACACCATCATAGGACCTAATCACATCAGACACACTATCAGAGGCTCATTGACCTGCACATCTGCCAATGTGATATATGCCATCATGTGCCAGCAAAGCCCCTCTGCCATGTACATTGGCCAAACTGGAAAGTCTCTATGAGAATAAATGGACACAAATCAGATGTCTAGAATTATAACATTAAAAAACCAGTCGGAGAACACTTCAATCTCCCTGGTCACTCAATTACAGACCTACAAGTGGCAATACTACAACAACAAAACTTCAAAAACAGACTCCAATGAGAAACTGCTGAATTGGAATTAATTTGCAAACTAGACACCATTAAATTAGGCTTGAATAAAGATTGGGAGTGGATGGGTCATTACACAAAGAAGAACTATTCCCCCTACTGTTACTCACACCTTCTTGTCAATTGTTGGAAATGGGCCATCCTGATTATCACTACAAATGTTTTTTTTTTCTCCTGCTGACAATAGCCCACCTTAACTGATTACACTCGTTATAGTTGGTATGGCAACACCCATTTTTTCATGTTCTGTGTGTGTGTGTGTGTGTGTGTGTGTCTTCCTACTGTATTTTCCACTGCATACATCCGATGAAGTGGGTTTTAGCCCACAAAAGCTTATGCTTAAATAAATTTGTTAGTCTCTAAGATGCCACAAGTACTCCTGTTCTTTTAATTGAGGGAAAACTCTGTTCGAGTAAGGTGTTATGGATCAGGCCCCTGGTGAACAGACATCTCAAAGCACTCAAGAAATAGTAATGAAACCGCACAACACCCCTTTTTATAGATAAGGAAGCGGAGGCATGGAGAGACTAAGACCGTGTTTCTCTGTACAGTGCTGCAGCTGTGCAGCTCTACTGACACAGCTGCATCACTGCAGCGCATCTGGTGAAGAAGCTATATGCCAACAAGAGAGAGCTCTCCTGTCGGCATAAAAAAAGCACCTTGCTGACATAGCGCTGTGCACGCTAGCACTTATGTCAGTGTAATTTATGCACCTCAGAGAGGTGGAATATTCACACCCCTGAGCAACCTAAGTTTTGCTGACGTTGACAGTAGTGTAGATGTAGCCTTAGTGACTTGTCTAAGCTGAACTAGCTAGTAAGTGGAAGATTGTGGAATGGAACCTAAGAATCCCTACTAACTAGACTACATTTCTTTGTGCTAGATGAGTGTTAAGCACAGATCCTTGACAGGGAGTGAAGCAGAGTGATTTAGAATTTGTGGGTACTTCTGAAAGCATGGATCTAATAGCACATATCCAAGCCATGTAGGCAATAGCCATGTCAATTCACCAGTCTTAACATGTTCTGGCAGTATAAGTGTGTGACTACATCTCAGTGGGACTGGTCATGTAGTGCATTGAGGGGAAGGGGGCACAAGTGTGTGGACAAATGTCCATTAGTGATCATTTGGTCTGAAGATGCTGATCTGACCGGGAAATGCTAAATGTTGAATTGATTCCAAGACATTTTAATCTCTTTGATTTAGTGGAAGGGGGTGGACATTTCATTCAAATGAATGACAACATACTGAGAAGGAGCTGCAATCCAAACAGGCACTTGGAGTCTGAGTAGAAACAACACAGAGAAAAGTTTACTGTTGAAGAAGTGAAGGAGGTTGACAGGGCTGCCATTACAGGACATTCCTGGCTTCTTGGTTTGACAACCATATCCCCAGGCTCCCACTGAGACAGCAAAAATTCCCGATATAGTTAAGCCCTGTCAATTCAAATACAGCATCAAAATGTTTTGTGTCGTCCTGCAGCATCCAGACATAGCAGCTGACATCATGCATTTGGTTATGTAGGTCTGATGTTCAGTGCATCAGTACAGGGCCTTAATGAGACACTTGGTATTCAAAGCTCATGAATAAATCTGGGGCTCTTTTATTTTTTTCTTGTTCTTTCTGTCTTTTTGGCTTTGCACGCACAGAGCTTGAGCATCTGATTATAATCAATGACAGAGGAAATCTTTACAAATATTTGTCTCTGCCAATAAGCCTGTGTTTACACAAATACCTTAAACTTTGTGCGTATATTACATATAAAGAGCTGATGATGGGAAACAGTCAGCCATTTTTACTAGGTTCCAACATATTTTTTTATTTGTAAGTGAATTTAACACCGCTGAAGGATGTGGGACTGGTAGCTAAGACGACTGAAAATCCCAACCCAGGTATAATACTGAAACTGGCAGTACATATTTCCCCGTGATGTCATACCACTGTGCTTCTACCCAGATCTAGCTAAATTTTCATGGCACTCAAGGTTCTTGGCACCCAGAGTACACCTTTTGTATTGATACTTCTCTCTTAGGAATTATAGGTGACCAAAAAGCCTTCAGATAACCGGTTCTCAGAGATGAGTTTGAACTTCAAATCTGGGATCCTAGCTGGAACTTTTCCAAAGTTTTAGGTGGGTTGGATCTGGGGTTTTCTCTAGCCACTTCCAATCTGGGATGCATTTGAATCAATGGCCTAGAGGTGAAAGACTCACATCTAGTTCCCAATTTCACTAAGTTATACATTGCACCTAATTTTAATTGTCTCTAAAGTGCAAGTCCCTGCTCCCTCATACACCTTGAGAGTCGGGGGGAAAGAGGGTTTTTAAAACAAAAAAGTAGGGATGAGCTTGAGATGCTAGATTTGGCTCTGGATGTAAATTTCTTCCAGGTGCAGGGTAGTTAGCTCTGGAGGTTTAGTTCAGGGCCTTCTCTGAAAATAGGACAAGAGAAATAGTATAAAGGAAGTGTGCAAGAAACTGTATCTTTGTGACCAACTCTTTTGTCATGTGATTCCTTTACTGATAGAAAGTGGATGTGAGTACAGTAAAACCCCTATTTCATTAACTATTTGGGGATCAGGAAGTTCATAAAATTTAAAACGTTTCTGGAATTGAATGTCTCAAAGTGACAGTAGATATGGGGCACAAGTTGCACTATGGTGCACTACATCACTTTCTTCTTGTCCTTCCAACCACTGCAAACCAATTTCCAATTCACTGAAGGCATCTGAATGTGACTTGTTCTTCATTAACCTCACTTTTGTGATTTATTTTTTCCGATTTGGAAAAAATGGTTTGTATAACTGCTCGTTCGTAAGATTGGTGTCTGTAAAATTGAGGTTCTACTGAACTTGTTCCTAGTGCAGCCTCTGAAAATGAGCAGGTGTTTGTTGCTGAAACTTCTGCACTGAAAATATGGACTAGGAATATGGCATCTTCCTTACTGGTTGGTTAGCCTTCCAGGCTTTTCTAAATGAACCATTGAATATACCAGCATCTACAACCACACTGCAGTAAACATTTTCCAAAAAAATAACAGTAACCAAGCCCAAATATGCTATGAAATTCAAATCTGTACAGTCTTAATCTTTCTAAATTGACTTATTTTTTATTGACTCAATTTACCCTAAAGCCAATTTCAAATTCCAGTTCTTGCTGGAGATAAAGCAGAATTTTTCAAATGACCTAACTCCAGCACTTCCAGGTTTTCCCCCACTCTTTCTGGGATTTTATTTGTTTGACTTTGAATCCGTCTGCTGTGTTCTATCAGTATGTTAATTACACCCAAGTTGTTGACACATGTAACCCCTCTTAATATGATGGGAAACCTAAAAGTATTCAATAGACTATAAACCCTGATGGTAAGCAGATGAATGTAACAAGTGATATAATAAATTAAACTGCTTAGTATCGAGATGCAGGAACTTGGAGAAAATAAACTTTAGTGATCAAATACAGTAGTATCAAATTATAATTTAAAGAGCTATGTAAGGGATTAGGCACCCATTAAATGCAAGTAACTTGAATTATCCATGGACAGCTTTTAAAGCCTCCACTAATTCATTATCTGCACATCAGAGTATGCAATGCACTTAATCATTTGAAATACTTGAACAATCACTGTCCCGATACATGTCCCTTTTTGTTGCAATATGCTGAATGTAGGAAATTTTCCTCCATTGTTTTACTATCACATTGTTAAACATTGAAATTAGGTGGTTGGCGTTTGTGAAACTTTGCGGAATAAAAGACAAACCCAGCTTGTTGAGTACTTTTAGCATTTGCCCAGAATTCTTTAAAGTGTAAAGCACTGTTCCAGACAATGTTGTTAATTTTATGTGGGAGACTGATTTTTGTTTTCCTCCAAAGCAAACAAGATATATTGGGGCTGAAGTTCAGAAATCTGAGAATGCTCCAGAGGTAAGTCTCTGGTCAGAGGGAATTCTACACATTCTGATCCAGGGAGATTCATGCCAGTAGAGTAGAATTGTTACGATGAATAATTTCTTGGGTTCAGAGTTGTCTATCCTGGATTTTTGCTGCTTACATATGGGCAGAGCAGGTGATTGCCTGAGACACCGAAGTGATTATTGGACTATTTATCATGACAGTGATATTTGGATGGGATAGAAAGAGGTATTTCAGTTTGCCATGAGCAATAAAAATACTTGAGCTGGCAGTGGTGGTGTTGCCACTATTGGCAAGAGAGTCTGTTAATAAGTTGTTGATAAAACCAAGAAAAAATCCTATTTAAAATCTTTTCACATTACAAATCTAATCAGGGAACCTTTCCTCTCTCTCCCCTGCCCCCCAACAAAAACAGTATAAATATAAGCAAAGTGCTTCAATCATCTCTTATCCAAGTATAAAATTAACATCACCACCTCCTCAGCCACTCTTCAGATAGTGCTACTGCTATCTGCCAGAATGATTTCATCAGTTACTTTTTAAGAATTCCATGTGGCAAGCTGACCCCTCTTCCTTTCTTTTTTCTCCATAGACTTTGCTCAGAGGCACAATCCTGGGTGTAGATAATCTAATTATAACAGTTTGTCTTCATGCTGACTTCTTTGAAGCAGACTTGTAGCACAGTGGAGTAGCTCTCCTGCTGAAAATTTGAGACATTTAGGGGAAAATATCTGAAAATATATTGCCATTAAATCCTAATTTGTTAGCTGTTTTTGGAAAGGCATTAAAAGGTAATATAAAAAGACTTTTTTTCTGTTAAATCAAATAAAATTCAATTATATAATTTAATCTATCAAAGACCTGAATAAAATAAAGCTTTTACATACCTTTGAAGTAGTTGTTTAAAAGCTCTTTGGTTGCAGAATAAGAGTTTTGGGATCACAAATTCCAAACAGAGTGTTATGGTGATTGAAGGAATGGCAGACTACATTCAAACATTACTAAAAAATATGAATTAGCCTTTATTCAAGACTAGTTTTGAATTGAAACTTTCTCTAGTCCAACTCTGCAAGTCCATCCAAAAGGGTTCTTGCTGGGTAAAAAAAGGATGAGAGGATTTTTCTTTTTTAAACAGGAAGCTGAGGAATACAGTTTTTCTTAAATACTCCCCATTGTCCCTCTACTCCAATCCACACCTATCCTCCCTACCTTGCTCAGTTCTGTTCTTGTATAATCTGTTACACATAGATGCATTGGAAATAACAATAAGTAACAATAACTGGTCTCACCTGTCAGACGTTGATGATAATTCCTGGTCTGAGGCAGAGAACATGTCTCTTTCAAGCTACTCTATCATTAGCATTGTCATGCTTAGCGCATCCATTCTGGTTACACACACAATTGTGATTTGAAGATTTTCCCCCCTCTAATAGCCATGACTGCTTTATAATCCCTAATTGAACTTAATTGAGAGGGAGTTTTGTCCAAGTATATGGTTCAGGGCTGGGCCCTACTTTCAATTCTTTTTGCTGCATTGAATGAATGGGGGGAGGGATAGCTCAGTGGTTTGAGCATTGGCCTGCTAAACCCAGGGTTGAGTTCAATCCTTGAGGGGGCCCATTTAGGGATCTGGGGAAAAAATCTGTCTGGGGATTGGTCCTGCTTTGAGCAGGGAGTTGGACTAGATGACCTCCTGAGGTCCCTTCCAACCCTGATATTCTATGATTCTAATACACATTTAGAAGAGTGTGACTATTGTTAGAACCTGCAAAACACTGGTTAGATACCTTAACTTACAGTGCCCCTTAAAGATGCATGTCTACACTAGCAGAGTTACTTTGCTGGTAGTTACATCGCCACTCAGAGAACCCTGAAGGGAAACCGCTGTTATGTGTTCACGGTGTCAGCTGCCTGCGCAATAGCATATTCACACTTGCGGCACTTGCATCGGTATTTGGAGCGGTGCACTCTGGGCAGCTATCCCACAGAGCATCGCTTCCTCTTTTGCTGCTAAGAGTTGTGGGAAGGTGGAGGGGGGTCGTGGGGCATCCTGGATTCTGTCCCAATGCTCCCAGATGCATTGCTTCGCATCCCAGCAATCCCTGTGCTTCTGTCCACATTTGGCGCCATCTTTCAATGGTTTGTGTAACGCGCGCTCTGCCTCTTCGGTCTGCAGGAATGGATCCCACACTATTGGCCAATATGCTGCTCGCTCTCACTAACACATCACGAGTGGTAGTGGAGTTATTCCTTAAACTACAAGGGCAAGAGGAGTTCGACATTGATCTCATCACGCGAAGTAGCTATGACATAAGATTGTTTGTTGCATTCATAGAGGTACTGACCACAGTGGAACACCATTATTGGGCTCGGGAAATGAGCACTGAGTGGTGGGATCACATCATCCTGCAAGTCTGGGATGATAAGCAGTGGCTGCAGAACTTTCAGATGAGGAAAGTCACATTCATGGGACTGTGTGATGCGCTAGCCGCAGCCCTGCGGCACAAGGACACGAGAATGAGAGCTGCCCTGCCATTGGAGAAATGCGTGGTGATTGCACTGTGGAAGCTGGCTACTCCAGACTGCTACCGATCAGTCGCTAACCAGTTCGGAGTGGAAAAGTCGATTGTTGGTCTTGTGTTGACGGAAGTGTGCAGGGCCATTAATCGCATCTTGCTCCAAAAGACCGTGACTCTGGGCAATGTGTGTGACATTGTGGATGGCTTTGCACAAATGGGCTTCTCTAACTGTGGAGGGGCGATAGATGGCATGCACATTCCAAATCTGGTACCAGACCACCTAGCCACTGAGTACATTAATCAGAAAGGGTATTTCTCGATGATTCTCAAAGCGCTTCTGGATCACCGTTTCACGGACATTAATGGAGGTTGGTCTGGAAAACTGCATGACACATGCATCTTTCGGAACACTGGCCTGTTCAGGAAGCTGCAAGCAGGGACTATGTTCCCAGACCAGAAGATCACTGTAGGGGAAGGCGAAATGCCGATTGTGATCCTGGGAGACCCTGCCTACCCCTTAATGCCATGGCTTATGAAGCCATACACGGGGAACCTTTACGGCAGCAAGGAGTGGTTCAACAACAGGCTAAGGAAGTGCAGAATGCCTGTTGAGTGTGCTTTTGACCATTTAAAGGTTCACTGGTGCTGCCTATATGGGAGGCTGGACCTAGCCGATGACAATATTCCTATGCCTATAGCTGCGTGCTGTACGCTCCATAATATTTGTGAAGGGAAGGGTGAAAGCTTCACTCTGGGCTGGATCACTGAGGCTCAGTGCTTGGAGGCTGAATTTGAACAGCCAGAGACCAGGGCTATTAGAGGGGTGCAGGACAGGACTATAAAGATCAGGGATGCCTTGAGGCAGCAATTTGAAGCTGAAAGCCACTAATATTTGTTGCTATGCTCGGGAGTGCAGTGCTTGTAATACTAGGAGGTGATTGTTATTGGTGCAGATGATGCACTGTGAAGGTTTAAGAAAATTGCCTGTTTCTTTGCAGGGCTCTGTTTGCTTTCAATTAATGGAAGAAAGATTGCTTTAAAACCAAAACAATTCTTTTATTAAAAAACAACAACCGGAGGAGAGAGACAAACAAAAAAACACATCAACACTGGGGGGGATGGGGGAAGGGAGGGTCCCAGGAGGAAGTGGGGTCCCAGGATGGTTAAATATTTGTGTATGTCCAGGTATCCTATATAACCTTGTCCAATGCAGTACAATGCAGTGGGTACTGTTCTTCAGCAGGGCTAAACTGCAGAGGGATGGGTGTTGAGTGCAGTGGGTATTGGGAGTCCACAGGGCTGGACTGTGATTGGGCAGGAGTGGAATGCTGTGGGTACCACGGCTTTGGAGCTGTGCTCCGGCTCTGCTCCAGCTCCAGGCAAAAACCTGCAGCTCCACTGCTCCGGAGATGCTCCGCGCTCCAGCTCCAGGCTCCACTCCAAAGCCCTGGTAGGTACAGACTGAAGCCAGGAGGTTGATAAGAGTTTGTTGGCGGTGTCTGGGGGGCACATGGGAGAGAGTTTTGTGACAGCGGCTGCAGGGAAATACAGGCACGGAGCTGCTCAGTTTGCAGTGTTAGTAGCACCTGGAGCATGTCCGTTTGGTGCTCCATAACGTTTAAGAGCCACTCCATGGCATTGTTCTAGTGCACCGCATTCTCCTTCTGGTTCCTTTTCTTGCCACTCCTTCCATTCTTGTTTTTCAGCCATGGAGTGCATCATGACATCACGCAGAAAGTCGTCTTCAGTTTTTCATGGCCGCTTTCTAATTCTGCTCAGCCATTCAGCTGGTGATAACAAAGAGGGAGGCTGGGCTCCCAAGGTCATATCTGTGAAGCCAAAATGCAACATTTTACAGAAGCAGTATTATTCGCAACACAGAGACCACTGATTCAGTGATTTAAAATACAGCCACTATTCACATACCCATCACTAACTGGCTGACCCCAGGCAGGCACACATGAGCCACAAGGCCCCCAAAATGGTGAGTAACCGCAGGGGCAGGAGAAAACAATGTTCCAGGACCATACTGTACACTGGAGATGTGGCTCTTGGGGAGAACCAGCACTGTAGTGGGGGGGCCTTATAATCATTACTGTCCCCACATTTTCTACAGACTGTGTTCATTATGGAAAATACTTCACTGCTGAGGGTGAGCAGGGAATAAAGGGAGGGTCTTCTCCAAGACTGCGGCTTCCGCTCTAGCCCTTATGCAGCTTGCCTGTCTGCAGCAATGCCCCTACCCCCAAGGGACGGCAGAGTGGTGCAGGAAAGTTACCCTTAATGGGGCAAGAAACAAAGCAGCTCTGCCAAAGAACCTACGGCAGCGGATTGCACAGTATCTCCATGAGAGTTTCATGGAGATCTGAGGCAGATTCCCGTGAAGTGAGGGAGTCAATCAACACCCTGTTCCGCCGCTCAAACTAAGCATGTGGTGGTACGCACATCATACAGACACAAGCCTGCTTTCTGCAACCTTCCTGCCCCTAACAATTCGCTTCAGCAATTCCCAAAATCAAAGCCACATACCAGGGGCCTCCTCTCCTGTTTGTGCTTCACCAAGCTCCAACCACTGTGACTGGCTAGCCTCCTCCAGCACAGAGAAGGGCTCCTGACTGCATGCATCTTTGACCTTTGAGTCATCCTCTACTTCTGGGTCCCCCTCCCATTCCACATCCTCATCCAAGACTTCCTCCTCCTGGCTCAGTCCACTCTTGACTGGCATGCGAGCCACTGAAGTATCCACAGTGGCCTTCACAGTGAAGTTGGGGTCACCACTGAGTATCACATCCAGCTCTTTGTAGAATTGGCAGCTTCTGGGCGCAACACTGGAGTGGCAGTTTGCCTCCTGTGCCTTGTGGTAGGCGTTCTACAGCTCCTTTACTTTGACCCTGCACTGCAGTGTTTCTCGGTCATGGCCCGTTTCTGTCATGCATCGTGAAATCTGTCCATAGGTATCATAATTCCTATGACTGGAGTGCAGCTGGGACTGGACAGCCTCCTCTCACCAAATGCTGGTGAGATCCAATAGCTCGGCATTGCTCCAAGCGGGGAATCTCTTGGAAAGATGTGCTGAGACCACTGCATGCGTCATCGAGCAAACAGGAAGGGGACTTTCAAAATTCCCAAGGAATTTAAGGGGTGGGGCTCATGGTTGGTCACATGAGGGTAGGGCAGTAGAGCTCAAACTGATGACCAGAGAGGTGAGAACAGGCATTGTGGGACACATCCCAGAGGCCAATTGCAGCGCTGTAATCAACCAGGGTGTCTACCCTGGCACCGCTGCACTGTAGCCCTGGCACAGAAAGCTGTACGCCTCTCGTCAGGGTAGTCTTTTTACAGTGCTGCAACTGCACAGTTTCTGCGCACTAAGTGGCTTGACAGTGTGTACATCTCGGGAGTTACACCACAGAAAGCTGCTTTACCGTGCAGAAACTTGCCAGTGTAGACAAGGCCTTTGTTGAGTTCCCCTGCAGTGTTAGAAATGAAAATATTGCAGCAGTGTGCTAATGCACGAGAACCTGGAAGATGCTATTGACTAGAAGCAGAATCAGTCTAGTTTCATTGTCTGGACTGAATGAAGTGCAAGGCAGAGTATAAATGATAAAAAGTAAATTTTGTGCTGTTAATAATTGGTTCTCTTAGTACCATTAGTAACATCATTTTTAACCTGAATGTTGCTCCTGAGCACTCATCTTTTCTCCTCCTTTCCTAGAATAGGATTCCTTCCAAAAACACTTAAAATACTTAGGTCTTAGGCCAGTTTAACATTTTCAGGCACATAAGTGACCCCTCAGCCCTCTGAATAACAGATTGTTTAGTGCTGACACATGGCAGTGCCCCTATGTGGCTTCTGCATATCGTCCTGAACCATGGGAGATCTGCTTTGTCTTTAAAAGACCCTCTCACTTCCTTAATGAGTTGAATGTAGAGTATAATCACCGCATGCCTACTCAAAAGAAATATCACTGCCATGCTTTTGTTGTCATCTCTAATTTGCATAGAGGTTGAGGACCTGCTCCTGTTCTAGGATCTGATCCTGCTTCCATTTACATGTCCAGTTCTGTAAAGTACTGAGTGCCTTATGGACATGGAGTGCCTTCAACTCCCTTTGCCTCAAGGGAGAGTAGAGTCAAACCCTAAAGGGATAGTGATAGGACACTCGTTAAAGAGAAATAAGGGCTTTTGCATCCTCTTTGTAACCTTTCTCTCCTATTTTTCCCAATGATACCTCTCATTCTGCACTACCGCTAACCAGAAAGAAGGGATGACAGAATAGATCACTCGATAATTGCCCTGCCTTGTTCTGTTCATTCCCCCTGAAGCATCTGGCATTGGTCACAGTTGGAAGACAGGATACTGGGCTAGATGGACAATTGGTCTGACCCGCTATTGCCATTCTTTTGTTTCTTAGAATGAATTGTCTGTCTTCTAAGTCTCATTCAATGGCTATTTAATGAACCCAATCAGCTGTGGGAGGGAAGGTGAGAGTATGTTGGCAGCAGTGCTTTTCCAGGAGGCCAGACTTATTAGTTCTGTAATGACTGCAGCTCCTCCTGGACCTGGTGTCTCTGCATGGCTATGTTTCTTTTGCTATGCTAGCACATGCACCAGACTAACTTATTTAGATATGTTTTATTTCCTGATCATGTTGGGAGCCTTGAAGGGCACAATGCTGAGCTTACACAGAGCCTGAAGTGGTAAGCACTCCATGGGCTTCCCCACACCCCATTTTAATTGCTTATGATTCATTCAAATCTCCAGGACCACTGAGTTGCTTTCTCATGGTTTAAACTTTAAACTGTTTTAGATGTTCCCTTTACTGTGATTTAAAAGCATCTTCTAATTCCTAGTGTGTTTTCAGTGTGGATTGCCCTTTTCTTCCGGAATTAAACATTTAGCAGCAGATAAAATATTTCTAGTAGGACTACATCTTAAAGATACATTTTCCCCAGAGAGTCAATTACTGTACAGTTGGATTCAGTGTTTCCATATTCTCCAAAGGAGAGATGATACTTTGTTGTCAGTAAAGCAACTTTGCTGGGAAGGAGGGGAGGAAACAAACTCTCTCAAATAATAGGCAAAAATAACAAGCGGGGGGGGGGGGGGGGGAGTGCTGTGAAAGAAGGAAACTTCTTCAGTCCATCAAAGGAAAGTAAATAAATGAAGAAGCACAAGAATGGACCATGTTGTCATATTAAAATGTTTACTTAAAAATGGGAGCATAAATAATTTTCTTTTAACATGAATGACACAAATACAACAACACAGGATACAATTTTGTATCTCAAAGGATAATGGTGCTGACAGACAGCAGCCAGGATGGACCGAGCATTAGTAGGACTGGACATGTTGCCCTTTTGCAAACTGGCTGATTGTAGACTTGAAGATCTTAACTGAGTTCAAAACTGTTAATTTCCAGATAACAAATTGCAGGCAAAGAATCAGCGGTGCTCTAATTAGAGGTAGTTGACTCATTGCCTTGTGCTAAATCAAGGTGTGCATCAGCTTCCCATGCACTGAAAACAAACAAACAAAATGGATTTCATCTGTATTGCCAGAACACTCCACCACCACCCTCCTTGAGCACAGGGTTTCATTGATAGGAGTATATAATAGTTAGTTATTCTTCTGTCCATGCAAGGCTCTCCCAGTGTCAATAGCTAGGAGAAATCCAAGTGGAGTGGGGGAAGAATAAGCAAGCAGGGAGGCAACAGAGTTAAGGGCTTCTGTCACTTCAGGCTGGTTGACATTAGTGGAAAGACTTCCATTGAGTTCAGTGGGCTTTGAATCTCACCTTTAGTTCCCAAACGTATCCAGTATATGAGACGATCCAAGTGTCTAAGTAATCAGGGGAGATGCATAAAGGGAAGTAGTACTCTCTGCTGTGTTTCTGGTTTTCATCCTTCAGTGCATTTCAAAAACATAGAGTTAGGGCTACTCTACAGTAGAAGCTTTATATCAATGCAGCTGTGCTGTTGTAGCGCATCACGTGAAGACGCTCCATGCCATAATAAATCCACCTTTGCAAGAGGCAGTTGCTATGTCGGTGGCAGAAGCTCTCCTACTGACGTAGCGCTGTCCACAGTGAAGGTTAGGTGGGTGTAACCTGTGTTGCTCAGGGGGGTGGCTTATTCGTACCCCCGGAGCAACGTAAGTTATACTGAAGTAATTGGTAGTGTAGACCTGACCGAAGTCTTTATAGGTTCCCTGAGGAGCTTAGATAAACACAAGACAAAGCACAAGTCCATTCAGGGAAGGAATAGTGAGGAGAAGGGAATGAAGTATTCCTAGTATTTTAAGGGAGTTGTTCCAGCAGGAGAGAGCAGGCTTGTTGGAAGCATAGAGTATAGCATAAGAAGAAGACACAAAGATGATAACATAAGAATGGCCCTACTGGGTCAGACCAAAGGTCCATCTAGCCCAGTATCCTGTCTTCTAACAGTGGCCATTGCCAGGTGCCCCAGAGGGAATGAACAGAACAGGTAATCATCAAGTGATCCATCCCCTGTCACACATCCCCAGCTTCTTGCAAACAAAGACTAGGGACACCATCCCTGCCCATCCTGGCTAATAGCCATTGATGGACCTATCCTCCATTAATGTATCTAGTTCTTTTTTGAACCCTGTTATAGTCTGGGCCTTCACAACATCCTCTGGCAAGGAGTTCCACAGGTTGACTGTGCGTTGTATGAAAAATACTTCCTTTTGTTTGTTTTAAATGTGCTGCCTATTAATTTCATTGGTGATCCCTAGTTCTTGTGTTATGAGAAGGAGTACACAACACTTCCTTATTTAATTTCTCCACACCAGTCATGATTTTATAGACCTATATCATATCGTCCCTTAGTCATCTCTTTTCCAAAGTGAAAATTCCCAGTCTTATTAATCTGTCCTCATATAGAAGCCGTTCTATTCTTGTTGCCCTTCTCTGAACCTTTTCCAATTCCAATATATCTTTTTTTTTTTTTTTTTGAGATGGGGCGACCACATCTGCACGCAGTATTCAAGATGTGGGCATACCATGGATTTATATAGAGGTAATATTATCTATCCCTTTCTTAATGATTCCCAACATTCTGTTCACTTTTTGACTGCCACTGCACATTGAGTGGATGTTTTCAGAGAACTAAACACAATGACTCCAAGATCTTTCTTGAGTGGTAACAGCTAACTTAGACCCCATCATTTTATACGTATAGATGGGATTATGTTTTCCAATGTGCATTGCTTTGCATTTATCAACACTGAATTTCATCTGTCATTTTGTTGCTCAGTCACCCAGTTTTGAAAGATCCTTTTGTAGCTCTTCGCAGTTTGCCTGGGACTTAACTATCTTGAGTAGTTTTCTATCATTTGCAAATCTTGCCACCTCACCGTTTACCACTTTTTCCTGATCATTTATGAATATGTTGAATAGGACTGGTCCCAGTACAGACCCCTTGGGGCCACCACTATTTACCTCTCTCCATTCTGAAAACTGACCATTTATTCCTACTCTTTGTTTCCTATCTTTTAACTAGTTATTGATCCATGAAAAGACCTTCCCTCTTATCCCATGACAGCTTACTTTCCTTAAGAGCCTTTGGTGAGGGTGTGATGGGTTCAGTCACAGAGACCCCCTTGGGACTGTCACCTGACATGCTGGAATTATCTCTGAGCTCGTTTTCCACTGCCAGCTTGGGACTCCAGAACCCTGCCTTGTTGAGCCAGACACGCTAGCCTGCTGCAACACAGATCCAGGTCTGGTCCACAGCCCCAAAGCTGCAGACTTTAACCAAAAACTGCTCAGCAAGTTACCTATCTCCAGCACCCAGACACCCAGTTCCCAATGGGATCCAAACTCCAAATAAATCCATTTTACTCTGTATAAAGCTTATACAGGGTAAACTCATAAATTGTCCACCCTCTATAACATTGATAGAGAGAGATGCACAGCTATTTGCTCCCCCAGGTATTAATCACTTACTCTGGGTTTACTGATAAACAACAGTGATTTTATTAAGTATGAAAAGTAGAATTTAAGTGGTTTCAAGTAATAACAGACAGAACAAAGTAAGTTACCAAGCAAAATAAAACAAAACATGCAAGTCTATGCCTAATAAATTAAGAAAGTGAATTACAGATAAATCTCACCCTCAGAGATGTTCCAATAAGCTTCTTTTACAGACTAGACTCTTTCCTAGTCTGGGCCCAATCCTTTCACCTGGTACAGCTCTTGTTAGTTCCAGCTCAAGTCTTAACTCAGGGATTCCTCATGACTAGCAGCAGCCCCTTTTGTTCTGTTCCACCCCCTTTTATATCTTTGGCACAAGGCGGGAATCCTTTGTCTCTCTCTGGGTTCCCACCCTTCCTTCTAAATGGAAAAGCACCAGATTTAAGATGGATTCCAGTATCATGTGACATGTTCACATGTCCTGTGAGACTTCATTACTCACTGGCTGGCACCCACACATACAGGAAGGCTTACAAGTAAACAGAGCCATTTACAACCAATTGTCCTACTTAATGGAGCCATCAAGATTTCAAGCCACCATTAATGGCCCACATTTTGCATAATTACAATAGGACCTCAGAGTAATAATTCATAATTTCTAGTTTTAGATACAAGAATGACACATTCATACAAATCAGATGAACACACTCAGTAGCTTATATGCTTTGTAATACCTTACAAGAGACATTTTGCATAAAGTATATTTCAGTTACATTATATTCACACTCAGAAGCATAATTCCATAAACATATGGAGTGCAATGTCACAGAGGGACCTTGTCAAAGGCTTTCTGAAAATCTAAGTACACTATATCCACTGGATCCCCTTGTCCACATGTTTGTTGACCCCCTCAAAGAATTCTAGTAGATTGGTGAGCATTAAAGAAAAAAGGGTCTGATCCTGGTCCTAATGAACTCTATGGCAAAACTCTCATTGACTTCAATAGTGCAGAATCAGGTACGGGGAGAAGCAAACCATAAATTTCCAAGGAGTTTCACCAGATCAGTTTTCCTTCTTTTTCTTTTTTGGTGTATTGGAAAGGAAGAGAGAGTAAAACAAGAACAATAGCTGTGATGGATAATGTAAAACCTCTACATTCATTGATCTAACCTTGATGTAAATGTATATGTGTCACCAATATTGATGGAAAAAGTTAAGAAAACAAGCAAAATGCAGTTGGACGAATACATTTGCTGCACTGCCATCTCTGAAGACTGAGAGGCTCTATTAATAATAAAATGTATTTCAGATGAAGAATAAATAAACTTGTTCAATGAATAAATTAGTTCTGCATGATTCTATGTTGGTGTTATGTACATGAAGATGCTTGCTAATGGAGACCAGTTAAATGATTGAATTAACTATAACTGAGCTGTGCTGCATTTTTAATAAATCTAGGTGTAGGGAAGTGTATCCTGTGCTTATATATAATGCATGGATTTTCAGTTTAATGCAACAGATAGACCTTTTGGAATAAAGTCAGTCCGGAGACATGCTGTGTGTAAATGCTCATAGTATACACTGTTTAGAGGTGGCCTGTGGAGCTTTTTAAAAAGAAACACAGACCTATTCTGCCCTATTTTATTTGTGAGTGAGGTTCAATGGGGTTGCACAGATTCATGTGTCAGGGCAGCATTTGGCTAACAAATGCAGAAATCTCTAAGATACCAAATCACTGGTTGGTATGTACAAAGACATCCAGTAATCAGCCCTCCATGAGTATGTCTGGACTAGTAAATTGCTTGCCAATTAACTCAAGTTAACTAACGTACATGCCAATCAAGGCACATCATAAATATTTGTTCCAAAGCACATGTTGATGATGTACCATAGTGGTATGTTCAGAATAGGAGAAGAGGTATTTGGGGAGGTTCTTAAACACAAACAAAGAAAAAACACCGAAAACCCACAACACCACTGTGCATATATTGGCTACCACATTTTAACTAACAAGTTTTAAAACCGAAGCCAAGTTGTATTTTAAATAGGATTCACCTCAACCATCTAACACATATTAAAATACAACTTGCCCTATATTCACCAGTTTTAATATATGTTGGATAACAAGTTTAAAATATAAATTCCTTTTATACTACCTCAGCCTAGGGTAAAGCACAAACCTCTTTGGAATGTCTAGATGAGCATTTTCAATAATGTTTGCTAACTTGAGTCAATTACCACCCAATTAACTTGTGTTAAACAAGACCACAGTTTTCTAATTTGATGCAATGTCTACACAGGACCACTCAAGAAAGTGAAAGCAAATCAACTAAGAGTGTGATGTCAATGTGCATAAATTGAAGCACATTAAACACCCATGCGGATGCTCTCATTCAGGAGTATACCATGCTTTAGCTTGTACGTATTGATATCACATCTTTTGTTGATTTGCGTCAACTTTTTTGGGTCTCCCCATCTCGATAAGCCATAGACATACCCCATAAGGCCACCTTCTGCTCCCCACATGTGAACCTTTCCTGTCCACTGAGATCCCCATAATCTGAGAGGGTTGGAAGCAATTTCCACAAAACCTCTCCAATCTGGGTGATTTCCTGAAAATTCCACGGGGTCTTCTATTCCCCTCTCCCACAGATGCTTTAACACTTCTGTATGTATGGGGAAGAAATGCCATTTTATATATAAAACAGTGGGTGTGACAGCTTGCATTTAGTGTAGTGTTTGAGATGCAAGAGCTGAAAGTTGAAAGCAGAGGAGGCTGCTTGCATCTGAAAGCAGGCAAGCAAAATTGACATGTAAAGACGCACTTCAAGCCCATTTACAGCAGCAGGTATAGATCATACTATGTCAGAGTCAACATAGGGTAACCAATGCTTACCCTTAGTTCACTGAGTGCAGCTGTAGGCAAAGTATTATCTAGAGCTGCTTCTACCACAACACACATTGATGGGGCTGAGTATGCTATTTTACAAAAAAAAAAATTAGTAGGCTGATAGACCAAGATAAGCAAGACATGGCTACCTTCTGTCCTGAAATTATAATGTAACTAATGTAAGGAAACTTTACACTGTAAGGAACTTCCTAGGTAACTATCAATTTAATTATGTGTTTTTTAAGAAAAGAAAATGGACCTGTATAGTAATATTGTTTTGTACAGTCCATGCCCATCTGAACATTATTAAATCTCTTATGTTCGGGCAGTCACACTGCTTTTCAGGGTTCCTATAGGCATAACCTATCCATCAGAAGATAATATCTAGTCAATTTCCGGTCTCCTTTACACCAGCCTAAAGCCAGGGTAACTCCAGGAAGGAAGGAAACAAATAGGCAGATGGGAATGCCAGATCACATAAATAAAAGTGGAATTTTGAAATTCAGTGCAAGGTGTTAAACAATGAGCATAAATGGACAGAAGAAAAAAATCTTAAGTGGCTAATTATCCATAGTGATAGTTTTCCCAGATGAAATCTTCTATTTTTTGTTATTTCATCTGTTGAGTTACAATGTAGGCTAATCAAACAGAGAGGTTTTTAAGCTCTCTAATACACTTGTCAACCTCTTTCCTCTTGGTCTATTCTTTGTATTCCATTAATTCAGGACAGTAAAGCTAAGCAGCTGATTTTCACCTTGGTACTAGACATTTTTACTTACCTTTTTCTCTTGCACTAATACAATGCTTTTGTAATTGGTTTCTCAACAGAGTAAGAGAATTATATAAATCTGATTTATGTTCAGATGGCCACTGTCTGCACACAATGAGATAATTGTGCAGGTATATTTTGTTATTTTCCTATTTAAAAGCAAAATAATAACACCACTAAGTTGATACATGTCTTTAAAGTACACTGGGGAAAATAGATTTTAAAAAATATTATGAAATTTCCAAAAAAATTATTTAAAGGGCATTTCTTCCCAATATATATTTACATACACACACGTGTGTGTGTGTGTGTGTGTGTGTGTATACATAATATTTTAAGTGATTATATATTTTCAATTCCTATTAGTTTTTGTAGAATTAAGATTACATAACCTATTTTTTGACACTATCTGGACTGCTTGTCAATACAATACAATTAGAATAACATTAAATATCCTGTATTAAAGAAATTGGGATTTGACTGTATTGCACTGTTTTAATGCTCAAGATGTCTGACAGGAGTTTGCAAAGTGTAGAGTAAGGTGCTGGTTGTGCAAGGACTGCATAGACAAATAGGGAGATGTTGTTGGCCTGATTCTGTGAAGATCATACTCTCGCCAGTCTTCCTGCAGTGGGAATGGTTCCTGAGGAGAGGGCAAGGGGGTTGGTGGCACCAGGGATAGTACATCTTTATCCTCCCTCCAGCTCAATTAAAAATAAACCTGGTACTATATTACCTACCTCTTGACCCTTCGTGTTGGGGATCTCCATTTAATGGGATCTCCATAGTGGGAAGGGCACAATAGCACAGAGCCAGAATGGAAATGTGATCTTTGTACGGATGAGACTGGTCTCCTGTAGATCCCTGGGGAGCCCATGCAGTTTATTCTGCAGGTCCTGAAGAAGTGACCCCTTCTTATGGATTTTACCATAGAAGGAGGGACAGTCTGGCTCCCTTCAAGATGCTGAACCACCCACACCTTCTACTGAGGTCAGTGAGGCTGTGTGCTGAAGAATCGTTCACCCACAGATTTGGATAGTAACACTCTAATTACTGTTAGAAGTAATTACAGCAGGGAGATTTTCAAAGCTGTCTAAGGGATCTGATGTCCACATCCTGTTAACGTTAATGAAAATTAAAGTGCTCCCAGGGCGTCCCTTCTCATTTTGAAAAATGTCATGGGGTTTTCATCTTCTACTGTAAAGTCACTGGCAATGGACAGTACAAGCTCTGGTTTAGGCTGGAATTTTCAAAGGATCCAATTGTGATTCAGTGGGAGTTGGGTGTCTAATTCCTTTAGGCTTTGTTGAAATCTGTCTCCTGACTGATTGTTTTTTTGTTTACTGACAATTTTTTTTTCAAATGGGGGGGCAGGGGAACTTGATACTCCAAGATTGGGTGTTTTCCTTAAGATTGAGCATTTAAAAAAAAGATATACTCTAGTTCAAATGGGAATTAATTAAAGCAAGTTCTATGGCCTGTGTTATGCAGGAGGCCAGACTAGATGATCACAGTGAATCTATCTGTTCACATTTGCAGCTCAAACACGATGGAATAATATGTATTTTAAAAAGAAAGAAAAAGAGAAAGACAAGTGGATTTCAAAGTATTTATTTATGATTTTTTGTGTGTCTATAAAAACTCTGATTAATATCCTGTCCCCATCCATTAGAGTAGTAGCTGACTGATGGCGCATGCTGTATGGAGATTACCATCCTAGTGTGAAAGCACAGACATTATTTCCAGGTCAGTGGTGCTTTTCTGGATGAGCTGTTGGTTTTCTTTGCCACTGACTTAACGGTCTAGCTCTAAAATATTTTGCTACTATCTCCAATATGTTTACAGCTTATGTGTGGCAAAGCTGGGCCATGTTCCTCCCCTTTGATTTTCCCACAGAAATCTGGTCTTTGGTTTAGTTTGGGGAGGATGAGCTAAATGGAAAGGAAAGGTGAACAAAGGGGACAGGGCAGGGGAGAAGAGGATTTGAGGAAGAGGTGTACAGTAAAGTGACGCTGAGGTGAAGAGACAGAGGGCATGAGAGCATTGGAGCAAACGGCCAATCAACACAGGGCAGGGAAAGGTCAGTCAAGACTATAGAAAATTCTCCAAATGTCCAGTTACCTGCTTTGTCTGCTTCTGCAGCTGCTCCTATTAGATGGAGTGCACTATCCACTTGTTTTCCATGGAAAATTGTTTCCCAGGGGCTAAAATCTTAACGCGCCCGTCTCCAAAGGGAGAAGTAATGGAACGCCTACCAGAGACATTTAAAATCAGATTGAACAATATTTTATATCGGTGATCACTGGTGCCCATATCAGGTGGTGGGATTGCAGGTAGTGACTGAGAGTGGAGGCAGCAAGGAACATGTTCAAAAAATCCTATACTCTGTCCCATGGCACTGAATGGGAATAGCCCATCAAAGTCTGTGTATTCCTTGCTCTGCATCTCCTCCTTCAGCTGCCGGCAGCCTCTCAGTGGGGCAAAGTGTAAGAGGTACTACCTTCTGCAGTACATCAACCACACAAAATAGTGGTGACACTATAGGTCATTAGATCCTAATGACCTTTTAATTTAGGGAACAATTCTGCGCTGACAGATGGATGCATTGAATGAACCAACAGGCAGAGCCCTGATAAATCCATGATTTTGCAGCCATATAACTTGTTACAATATCTGTCACGGATTATGGAATTTTGCAGCAGAACCTAAACTTTATTTTGGTTACTGTTGACTTGCCCTGGATTTTCACTGGTGTAATTGAGAGCAGAATTGCCCTTCTTTCCCCAGGAGCAAATTCCCTGCTCCCCATATCCTATCAATGAATAGAACATTGTACATACTAAGTGTATATTTTTCAGTTTTAGATCCTAAGGTGCTGTAGGATGGATATGATTTGTGGATAGTGTACAGTGTTTTTTAATACCTGGCCTATTGCTAATGGTTTTTAAACTCATCTGAAATTGGAGGTTCACCAAAAGGGTTTGCTTCCTTTAGGAAACAACTCTTGGCATTTCAGGAAAAGATAACATTCAGTCCAGCTGCATTTCTAATGGAATGACAGTAAATAGTGTCTTATTAGAATCTGTGTTACCATATGGTTAACATGTATGATGGTGATGATGATGAGTTGTTTTATCGTAACATCTAGGAACCCCAGCCATTGATCAGGATCCTATTGTGGTAGGTGCTGTATCAACACAGAACAAAATGACAGTCCTTTCTGCAAGGAGCTATTGAGTGGTCACTTAAAATTTAAATAAAAAGGGACTAAGAGTTTTAGGTATAAGATATTTTGATGTAAATAATTGAGAGATGCAATATCAGTTACTTATTTAAGAATCTGGGTGGATATTTTAACTAGCTTTTCTGTAGACATCTACTTGATTCAAAAGGTCCCAGAGCAGAATGAGTTATGTCAGTAATAATAGGTTTCCAAAGATTGATTTATAAAACTATTGCCTTGACAACTCTGTTTGGCTGTTGAAAAAATAAATAGAATTGAATTGAAGTGCAATACTACTCTGTGCTGAATCTGGATTTGAAATACACAAGCAAATTTTGTGTGTGTGTGTGTGTGTATTATAATTTGCTCAAAACTCCTCAGAAACAAGTTGTGACAGGGTGTCAGATGCCAGGAACCTGCACAATAGTGAGCTTTTCTGCTGGTTTACCCTCACTGGTGTATTAACTGAAGTGAGGGGGAGAAAAAATAATTTGTCTCTCTTTGAAATAGGGATGTATGGAGAGTGACAATAAGGAAATAGGGGCATTAGAAAAGAAAAACAAGAGGAGGAGGATGCTTAGGCTGAGGTTTATGATTTTGTTGTTTAAGGCCAAGAGTTTCAAAAGGTAAGCTCATACATCCATATTTAGAAACCTAGGCTGGAATGTTCAAGGGAGACTGAGAGTTAGGTAGTTAAGCACCTTCAAAAATCATAAAGTCATAATTAAGTGGAATGGTGTTCAAAAGTGCTGAGCTCCCACTAACTTCAGTTAAAGGTTGCTGGGTGCTCAGTCCTCTTGAAAATCAGCCGCCTTATTCAGGAGCAGCGCCAAGGTTTTTGGCGCCCTAGGGGGGGGGTCCTTCCACGCTCCCAGTCGTCGGCGGCAATTCTGCAGCAGAGGGCCCTTCCGCGCTCCTGGTCTTCGGGACACTTCGGCGGCGGGTCCCGGAGCGAGTGAAAGACCAGTCGCAGAATTGCCGCCGAAGACCCAGAGTGCGGAAGGACCCCCCCGTCACCGAATTGCCGCCAAGGGCGACAAAATGCCGCCCCCCCCAAATCTAGGGTTACCATATTTTGGGCCTCCAAAAGGAGGACACTCCACGGGGCCCCGCCCCCGCCCCCAGCCCCGCCCCCGCCCCCGCCCCAACTCCACCCCTTCCTCAAAGTCTCCGCCCCCTCCCCTGCTTCCCGCGAAAATTTGATTCGCGGGAAGCCTGAAGCAGGTAAGGGGAGGTGTGGGGGGGGAGGAGGCGCGGCCCAGGCTGGCCCCCGAGCGGCTCCAGCCTGGGTCGGCTCCGGCCCTGGCCGACCACCCCCGGCCCGCCCAGAACTGCCGGCCCCTGGGCCCCCGGTCGAGCACCCCCGGCCCGGCCCCCGGGTCCCCGGCCCAGCACCCCTGGCCCGCCCAGCAGCCCCGGGCCCCTGGCCCACCCAGCACCGCCGGTCCCCGGCGGCCTGGCACTGCCGGCCCCCGGCGGCCCGGCGCACCCCCCGGTGGCCCGGCGCACTCCCCGGCCACCCGGCACCCCCCCCGGCGGCCCAGCACACCCCCCGGCGGCCCGGCGCACTCCCCGGCCACCCAGCACCCCTGGCGGCCCGGCGCACCCCCCGGCCGCCCGGCACCGCCGACCCGGCGCACCCCCCGGCTGCCCAGCACCGCCGGTCCCCGGCGGCCCAGCACACCCCCCGGCGGCCCGGCGCCCCCCCCGGCCGACCGGCACCGCCGGCCCGGCGCACCCCCCGGCACCGCCGGTCCCCGGCGGCCCAGCACACCCCCCGACGGCCCGGCGCACTCCCCGGCCACCCAGCACCCCCGGCGGCCCGGCGCACTCCCCGACCCCGGGCGCACTCCCCGGCCGCCCAGCACCGCCGGCGGCCCGGCGCACCCCACGGCACCGCCAGTCCCCGGCGGCCCGGCGCACTCCCCGACCCCCGGCGCACTCCCCAGCCACCCGGCACCGGCGGCCCGGCGCACTCCCCAGCCACCCGGCACCGGCGGCCCGGCGCCCCCCCGGCACCAGCGGTCCCCGGTGGCCCGGCGCACCCCACACTCCCCGGCCGCCCGGCGCACCGCCGGTCCCCGCCGGCCCGGCGCACCCCCCGGCCGCCAGGCACCGCCGGCTCGGCGCACCCGCCGGCCCCGGGCCAGCCCCTGGCCCAGGATTTTCCCGGACATGTTCGGCTTTTTGGGATTTCCCCCCGGACGGGGATTTGAGTCCCAAAAAGCCGGACATGTCCGGGAAAATCCGGACGTATGGTAACCCTACCCAAATCCTAGGCCTGGCCTTATTTAGCAGCCTAAATCAGAATTTAGGTGCCTAACTCAAGCCTCCAATTTTTGAAGATCTTAACCCAAATTAATAATAATGCCAAACCCTGTGAAAGGTACATTTTGATCAGGGGAACTGGTGTGTTAGTAGCAGGGTGAGAATACTATCTGTTTATGTAGATTATTTAAATCCTTTTCAGAACACACAATCTTAGCCAGCAACTCAGTTGTTAAGAAATGCTTAAAATAATCTCTGGTAAAAGTTAAGATATGCTGCAATTTAAATAATCTGCTTTATGACCTGCTTTATCATTGTGATATGCTGGCCTTTCCTGAAGAAGCAATTTGAAGATCTGGAATTGCTTATTAGTCCAATAATACTATCAATTTAAATTAGTCTCAATTGAATAGCAATGGCCTTTAATGCATACTAAAGCATGCTTACCAGAAATTATACATCTTTCCCATTTACTATAACTGGCATTCACTCTTCTGTGATCTTACATCCAACCTGAACATTTTCTGGAACATTTAGTGCCCAATTATGCAATCCTTGCTCAGGCAAAAATCCACACTGACTTCAGTAGGAGTTGGGATGCATGATTAGGCCATTTGTTATTTTGCACAGCGAATTGTTGTTTTGGGGGGATGTTAATTTTACAAAGTGATCACAGTTCATTTCTGTGGGATTGACAAACTGACTGAGCAAAATAATTTAGTCCAAGATTTTCAAGAATGACTAGGGATTTTGGGTGCTTCAATTTTTGAATGCTTAACTTGATTAAAAAATATCAAGCACCCACAATTTCCATTGATGATACTGGGAGCTGCTGCAGGCACTCAACACCTCTGAAAATCAGATTTTAGGTGTCTCAAGACAAGTATGCAAGAGTAGAGATTTCCCAAGTAGCATTAATTGCAATTTGTCCATGCCATCCTACTAGCGCTGAGTGCCTGCTACTTTGTATCCAATTGCATTCCATTGGGAGGATTAATCCAGATATTGCCAGGAAACCATGTTTTCCATATCAAAATCAGCTCTGGATTTCCAGCACCAGTACAGTAGAACCTCCGAGTTATGAACACCTCGGAATGTTCATAACTCTGAAATGTTTATAACTCTGAACAAAACGTTATGGTTGTTCTTTCAAAAGTTTACAACTGAACATTGACTTCATGCAGCTTTGAAACTTTACAACTGAACATTGACTTCATGCAGCTTTGAAACTTTACTATGCAGAAGAAAAATGCTGCTTTTATTTTTTTAGTAGTTTATGTTTAACACAGTATTGTACTGTATTTGCTTTTTTTCTTCTTCTTTCTTGTCTCTGCTGCTGCCTGATTGTGTACTTCCGGTTCCAAATGAGATGTGTGGTTGACTGGTCAGTTCGTAGCTCTGAGGTTCTATTGGATTTTAGCATAGCTCAAAGGACAGTTTTAGTTTTAATCTCTCATAAACCACTTAACCTTGCCTTTGATTTTAAAACACTAGCAGGTGAATAGTTTGAGGGATTTGCAGACTTTAGATGAGTGTCATCAGATTATCCCACAGGACAGATACGGTGTAGGCTGCCCTGGAAAAGTGTTCTTGTTTTTTTTTTCTATTTATTTCTCTTCCCTGACTGCTACATTAGCCACTAGACATTCCCATTACACTTATCCTCCCCATTAAGCAGGTTGGCAATTGGGGCCTCACATCTATATCTTGTCTGTTGCTGTGTCACGGAGTTGACAAATCACCTCATGAATGATGTAGCAGATTCAGTGGGAGGACAGGGAATCTGAGGAATGGTTGTAAAAACAAAATAAAGGCAGCATTTCATAATAGACCTAGTTTTTCAGAAACATTTCTGGGCTTAGAGTCCCACAATACAGTTGGTACTGTCTTGCAATTAGCCCAAACACCACTCACACAAAGACATCACAACACAAAATCCATTGAGATAAAAATGGCAGGATAGGGGCCAAATTTTACCAATTTAACCACAGTTGCTATTTGGGAAGATAGTTGAGTAAACTAGGTGTCATCATAGGAATTCTGCATATAGTCTAAATATCAAGATTTTCAAAAACCATTTTCCCTGTAAGAGCATTTGGTACATGTGACCCCTCACACAACAATCATTTTATCCATTGATTGACCTCACTATAAACAGAATTGCACATTGCAATGCACAGAAACAATTCAGAACTTTTATCTTGCACTCTACAGTATTGCATTGTAGTTTTCCTCTATGCAAATTCACTATTCTGTAATTGGGTTCTCCTGTATTTTACTTAAAATGTTTTGTGCAGTCTTTTAAACAGAAGAATTTGGAATACCAGAGGTTGGTTACTTTGAATGGTTACTGAATAATTATGTGATTTCTTCCATAAGGCAAAGTATATCCTGCAAGTGCCAAAACTTGATATTCATGCCATGTGGGATCGTGAGAGGAAAGCAGCTAGCACAATACAGCTGTAATGTGAAATTCACAGTGTTTTGAGTTATAATGTTCTAAGACACCTGCTTGGAAGGTGAATCCTGAACCAGCATAGCTGGTTCTATGTAACTGGGTAAAGCACAAGCAGTATGTCACCAGGCAAGGAAGGCATTAATGATAAGAAAATATTTCAGAATAAGATTTTATGCACACACGAACCAACTCTGATTTCCAGAGGTGTTAAGCACCCACAACTGCTACTGAAATCAGAGAGCTAGTTTCTCAGCACTTCTAGAAATAGGGTCCAGAGTACATACAGTTCTTCTTTGAGGGTCTCTGCACATTCACCACTCATGAGCTGGTTCGATGGTGTCGCACTACCTGCACATCCCATGAAAGGGGAATGTACAGAGAACGTCTAAAAAGAACTCCAGTTACAGGAGACATAGTAGCAGCCGTGTTAGTCTGTATCCGCAAAAAGAACAGGAGTACTTGTGGCACCTTAGAGGCTAACAAATTTATTTGAGCATAAGCTTTCGTGGGCTACAACCCATGTCATCGGATGCATGTAGTCGAAAATACAGTAGGAAGATATATATATACACAGAGAACATGAAACAATGGGTGTTACCATACACGCTATAAGGAGAGTGATCAGTTAAGGTGAGCTATTATCAGCAGGAGAGACAAAGAACTGTTTGTAGTGGTAATGAAAATGGTCCATTTCCAGCCATTGACAAGGAGATGTGAGGAACTGTAGGTGGGGGGGGGAATAAGCATGGGGAAATAGTTTTACTTTGTGTAATGGCCCATCCACTCCCAGTCTTTATTCAAGCCTAATTTAGTACTCCTGTTCTTTTTGTAGTTACAGGAGAGTAAGAGTCATTTCCCTGCATGATTATATTGCCAAATTGGAACTGTTTCCCAACAGAGAGATTAAAAAACTCCAGGGATTTTGCTCAGCATTCTCCTCCTGTGAAGATGGAAGAACAAATGGCCTAACAGAACATTGTTTCTGAGCAAAGTTTTGTATTGCTCTGCCATCTGGAACCACAGATACTGGAGAATAAGGTAGTTACTGACTGGTAAAATCTTGATAACCAGAAGGCTATAGGGAGGAAAATGACCTTCAGTCTGTAAACAGCGCCATGGAATATTATGATAAGTGTCCTATTCAATTGGATTTTGTCTTCCAAAACTAGCGATGGGCCCTGTAGAGTATGACATTTGTATCAGTTACTGTTTTCTATGTTCTGCATCTTTAAATAAAGGGAAGACCCTCTCCCAGCTGCCATTTTGTATTCATATGCTGCCTGGTCCAAGGTAAAGATGTATACTATGTGCTCTTTTTTGAAGCCCATTCTGTTGCTCACTCTTAGTTTTGGTGGCCATTCTGGCTAAAGCAAATGATTGTTCTTTGTATAGATAATATCTGGGTAATCTCATCCACAAATATAAATTCAGCTATCATCTCTATTGTGATGACTCTCAGATCTACCTCTCTACTCAAGACTTGTCTCCTTCTGTCCAAACTAAAATCTTGGCCTGTCTCTCTGATATCGCCTTATGGACGTCTAGCAGTCAGCTTAAGCTCAATATGGCTAAAATAGAACTCCTAGCTTTCCCCCCAAGCTCTCTGCACTACCTCCTTTCTTGGTCAATGTGGCCAACATCACCAATCCCGCTTGTCACTCAGCCCCATAACCTGGGCATCATCTTTGACACAACCTAAATGTGAGGACCTAGAGAGAGGTCTATGTTTAAATCTTATCACTTCTTTGTGCATAACCTGTCTAAGATATCCCTTTCCTATCTATCCACACAGCCAAAACTTTCACCCAGGCCCTTGTCATCTCCTGTCTTGAATATTGCAACAGCTTTTTCTCTGACCTGGGCAAAAGGTATCTTTTCCCACTCATACCCATTCAGAATGCTGCTGCTGCAAAGATGACACCCTTCTTTTTTCATTCCTTTACTGGCTCCCCCTTCTCTATGGCTATGTCTGTACTATGAGATAGGGGTATACACCTACTCGCCCTAACTCTCATCGAGTTAGTGCAAGTTAGAGCCCTGCACAGGACTAGTATAGAGCCCTGCAGCAGGAGTGGAATCCTGCGGACCTGCTACCATAATAGTAGGAGCGGGTGGGAGTGGATATTGCAGGGTGGGATTAAAAATAGTCCCACACAGGGCTCTAGTGCAAGTATAAATATCTATGCAGTTGCAGTAGCACTGATAGCGGCAAAGGAGGTACCTCTGAGCAATGCCTGGTACAAACTTGCCTGAAACTGGTGCTACCACTGCTACACTGCTATTTTATACCTGCTCCGTATTTATGCTTGATAAGAGCTAGCACAAGTATGTGTACGCAAGCAGGGCACTCACAGCCTTAGGGTATGTTTACACTATGCTCTATCTCATCCAACACAAATTACTTGTCTTCACTTTCAGTGCCCTTCATGGCCTATCCCTACCTATCATCTCTCATTCACTATAGAGAGGTTGGCTCTTGCATCTTATTAGCCCTTGATGACAGCCTCCATTCCCCATTTGTTACATTTTCAAACTGGCACCTTTGTGCTTTCTCCTGGGCTTTCCTGCATGGCTTGGAAGGAGCTCCCAATAAATACCTGCAAACCTCACTGTCTACTTTCAAATCCCTCCTTTAAAACTCTCCTTTGCTGTGATGCCTACAAAAAACTTGACAATGGTTAGAATGCTGGTGTGCTGAGACCAGTGCTGACAATATTGTCTCACTTGTTCCTTGTACTTCCCCATCTTTCTGTCTGCATTCGTTTCTTGTCTTTTATTAAGCTGTAAGCTCTGTGGGACAGGGACCATCTTTCTGTTCTGTGTTAGTACAGCTTCTAGCAAAATGGTCCCTGACCAGTGCTCCCAGATGCTACAGTAATACAAATTATAAAATAAGGCAAAATCCCTGGATCAAACACCCTGGAACTTTGAAAAAAATGTGGATCCACATGTAAACTTTGTGACTGAGGCTCATCTCTTTTAAAAATCGAGTGACATTCCCCATATTAAAAATCTTTAGCTTAGATCTCCTGTTTTAATGCAATCAGATTCTAAAAGTAGGCATTGCTCTGTATTTTCTTTCTTTTCCCACAGGACAATTACCATAATTGGAGCTTTTTACTTAATGAATATGTTCCAAAGCAGCCATCATTCTGAGATTGATGATATAAGGCTTCTCTGACTCTCCCCAGTCTGGCTGGGATAGTATGAATTTGGGGGAAAGTACAGTGAGGAGCAGGATGAATGTGAGGCATTCAGCTTTCCAGTTTTAAAACCCTTATGTTTTTTTCTTCAGACAGAAAGCAGAAGGGTCTGAGCATTGCTTATAGTTAAGTGGTTGAAACAACACACGCTCTGGACTTTTTATGAAAGATTGTACAATGTACAAAGGAGATGTTTTGATCTTCCACCTGAAATGAAGACAGAATTTCACCTTTTTATTAGCCATGATGCAATACTTTAAAAAAATATAGTGACACACAAGAAGTTATTTTGCTAATGATATTTTAAATTCAGCCATTCCATAGGAAGTCCCCCTGTAAAGAAAAGATACATTTGACATATCCAAGACCAAATGAAAGCAAAATGACATATCAGTCGAAGTGTAGTGGGGTTGTGGCCTTTTAACAGCAAATATGTGCCCAGGTGTGTATTAGAATAAAGAACAATGTACCTCCTAACAGTGAGGTCTATTAGACAGTGGAGTGATTTCCTAAGAGACATCATAGGTGCTTTTTGCTGTAGTCGTTTAACACTAGACTGGACAAAACACTGAAGAATATTCTGTAGAGAATAATCACTAACAGCAGAGTGATTGACCAGATGACCCACTAGACTTGTCCACGTCTGATTTCTGTGATTCTTGAACTGGCTCTGAGTGATTTGATAGAGCCTTCCATCTGGTGCTATCACCCCTACTGGCAGGGGAAGTAAGCTACAGTGACAAACTGCTTCTTATCTCAACTTACAGTTGATCTAAAAAGTAACAAGTTTTATAATTTCTTGAAACTTTGTTGGATAATGTATCAAGGGAAAATGCATTTAAATGATTTATCATTAGCAGGAAGCAGGCAGCAGTACTGAAGGGAATGTGGGGGTATTTGAAGGTGACCAGAATTGTTGTTTGTGAAAGAGATTTGATGCTTAATTGGGGGGGGGGGAATGTACAAAGAATTCTTAATAACATTCTGATTAAAAAGGAGCAAACCATTTAAATGAAAGATTAGCAAATGCATGCAGAGTTTAATAGATGAAAACTAGATACCTGATTCTGTATTTGTCACCTCTATAATTTTTAGGAAATTCAAAATCTGTCCTAGGTGGGAGGTTGGGGGGTAAAGGTATTTGAAATAGCATTGAAAGAAAACAAGCATGGGATATACACTGTAATTTACCAGGAGAGATGTGTTAACTTGATTGAGATCTTCAACAGGCATTTCTAGGACAGGGAATGCATTGGGAATGGAGAAGAGGGAGTGTTCAAATATTATGGCTGTGGGACCCATAGAAGTATTATATAGTTATTTCTAGTCTATACTATTTCCATTCCCTACACTGTTGGCAAGTGTTTGAGCAGCTCTGGCTTGTGGCAAGGTGTTCAAGTTGTTTCCTTGGACCTACAGCAGAAAGTATGGATCTAATCACAAGAAACTTGGGAGAGCCAGAAGGAAGTGTGTGACCACCCTTTTCTAGAAGACAATTAAATATATCTCCTCTGGACCTTTGAAAAATAGTCCTTTGCCTTCTTCTCATGCCTTTGCATCCTAGGAAGTCAAAAGACTGTGATGGTGTTTATTAGGCCCAAAGGCCCCCTGCTGGAGGCCTCAGGGTTCTACCACACACATCCCAGGAAAGCAGCAGTGGAGAGGTCCTCCAAGTGGCCCAGACTGGCTGCGAGGAAGCAACCAATCAGAGGGGCTACTGGAACAGCCAGTCAGGTGCCAGGAGGGCTGTATAAAAGGAGCTGCAGAACAGAGCAGTAGTTAGTTTCTGCTTGGAGCTGGAGAAGAAAGTATTGTGTGCCTGGCTGGTAGAGCAACAGGACCAAAGACAGTCTGCTGGCAGGGAAGGGGGAATGAGAGGCTCCTGGCTGGCTTCTAGAACTGAGCCAAAGACCGGAGGAGCAATGAAGTAGCTCCTGGCTGGCTGTAGGGACTGAGCCTTGGGAGGGCCACAGGAAGATAGTGTCTCCAGGGAGGACCCTGGGGATACAGCCCAATACCAGGGCCGGGACTACTTACTGTCTCATACCTGATGTGCAGATGGTTAAGCTGAAGCAAAGAGAAGTGAAGTGACTTGGCTGAGGTCACACCACTGTGTGTTGTTGCAGAGACAGGAAGGGAATGCAGGAGGTCTCTCTCCCAAATTCTCAGCTGTAAACATCAGATATGCTCCCATCTCTGGTGTGTGTGTAACTTGATGGTTCACTGTATGTGAAATTCTCTTGAGTAGAGAGGGCAGGAGGTTAGAGTCAGCACCTCAGGACATACCCAAGAACACTTATCAAAAAAGTAAACACCAACCTAGATTCATGGTACTATCTTGCATTTATATAAGCACCCTTCATCTCTGAGTACCCTGAAGTGCTTTACAAACTATTCATATAAATTGCTTTAGCCGCTGTTTATATGCAGCCATAGCTCAATGTAGCAGCTGTTTCATAGTGGACAGCAGCGCTGCACAACAACTGAGAGAGAGAACACATCCCCTTGAAATAAAAGGGGGAATTTAAGTAGATAATTGTGGGGGACTTGTAGTAGTTGGACAGTTGGTTACTTTACCTCTGGGTCATCCCTTGTTTGTTCAGTTATTGAAACAGTCACTTCTGATCTAGGACGTGGAATTCTATTTAGAGATACTGTAAATTGTGAGAGTCAAAGTTTTGTTGTTGTCTTCACTGTTTCCAGGATTTCACAATAAGCTGGAATCTCCCATGTGTTGTAGTGCACTCACTAGTGCTAGCCATACCGACTGGTTTCCTACTTTTTGCTGAAACTGAAGTGGGACTCTCACTGAGATGTTCCATGGCTCTGTATTTTACTATTTTCTCTTCATTTTCAAAGGTAGTATAGAAACAATCACATTATTTCCCTAAATGCCATATTAAAGAAAGCATTTTTGACTTTCCTAACATAACCCAGAGATTATAATACTTAGTCCTCTTTGAGTGCAGGGGACTGGACTAGATGACCTCTCGAGGTTCCTTCCCCTTCTATGATTCTATGATTAGGGTCCCTCAAAATTTATTTTGTAATTAACATGTTAGTAATGAAGAAACAGAAGTCATAGCAGAGGAGATTCTATTCCTGAATAATAATAATATAAACTGTGTGTATTTGGATAATGTATTAATATATTGCAGCCTTCACACTTTTTGCTTTTAGTTTTAGAAAAGAAATACATCCGACTAACCTGATGTGTACGTGCAATATATTGAGAGCATTCTTCTTGCTTGGATAATATCTTTACTGTAGGGTCCCTGGAGTTTTGAGTGGAAGATGAACCTACTGTAACAGCTCTTGCTATTTAACGGTTAGGATTGGCTGGTGATTTATCAAAATGTTATAAGTACTTTTCATTATAGAAAATCCCTAAAGCTTTGGACTCCTAGGCCCAGCTCAGCACTGTGAAACCAAGCACAACGTGACTTAAGTCAATGGAGATGCAACTGCTTACACCAGCAGTGAGTTTAGCACACAGATTCCTATTTACCCTGGTAACTTACTAGAAGTGTGGGACTGCAATGAAGGCTTTTACAAGCACCAAAGGCATTTTGAATGCAATAGAGGTCTCCAAGCAGTTTGAAGTGATCTTCTTAGTGGATGCGCAACGTACCTCAGATGGCACATGACAGAATTCATCACCAAATTTGGTCCGTTGGTTGGATCTAGAGGGTGGGCATGGGGATAGAAAAAATGTTCAGGCATCTGGCTGCAGCACAGTGGGGAATTCTGTGGCATTTTGGAAAAATGCCAAATACCATTGCCAGAGATTAGCTAGCAGAATCCATTCTGTCCTGATTGAGATCTCAGAATTGTTGCCTGAGGTTGCATGTGACCCTGCATCAGTTTTCACTTGGTTCCCAAGGTTATCCACAATGATACGAGCTAAAAACATAACTTTTTAAGAAAAAAAATCTAAGCTCAGCTTCTGGAGCGCAATTCTCAGCAAGAGATAGTTCCAGGAAGTCATGGAATGCAAAGTGCCTTGATTGTAGAGGATGAAATAGCAAAGGGATTCCAATCTAATGGTGCCATTAGGGCAAACTTGCACCCTAAGTTAAACTCAGAAGTGTTCATTTAGTCTACTCTGGAACAGCTCTAGCAATGATCAAACAAGCTTCCTCTTCCAAAGTATTTTATTGTCTAAAATTGATCTTATTATGATATTGGGCCAGATCATAGAGCTACTCTGGTTTGCAATGGCCAAGGATCTGCACCATTGTTTGCTGATGTTTAACCTAAAACTATGGTATAGACACAAATACCTGTCAGAACTGCAGCTGTGTGCCAATGGATCCCTATGACCATCATGAAAACTCAAGGTTGATATGCAGTGTGAGGTACTGTTTGTTTTCTGTAGTGCTGGGCAGCCAGGAAAATTGTTGCCTGGCTAAAGCTTAAATAACTTCCCAACCAGAAAATATATTGTAGTATCATTTATTTACCTTGGTCTAAATCTTCAAAGACTTTATGTAGTTTATCTACATTTTTACCACACCAAAAAAAGAGAGCTGTGATTTGAAAAGAAAGGTTGATGATACTAAACACGTCACTCTATTGGGATTTAACAGTATCTATTTCCGTGGAACGTTGGTGATTTAAAATGATGCAACTGACACATGGGGGAATGGCATGTGATTTTTTTTTCTCCTCCATTCACTGGGGTACATTTGGCAGCAAAAAAAAGTTTAAATGACTACTTTGCACTTAAATCCTTCCTCTCTCCTCCCTGGAGTAATCCATAGTAGCCACTCCCCTCACTGTAAATAAAAAAAGAAGCAGTTGGTAAATAAACATAAAACCCTCAAAATGTGTAGATAAGGAGGTTGTTTTCCTCTGTGTGGGCTTTATTAAGCATTCCATACTGGCGTCAGTAGGTCTAAGTAAGGAGTGTTGAATAGGATCAATGAGTGCAATTAAGTTGCAGTCACAGGAATTATATGTGCATTAAAAATAGAATGTACCTCTAAACATGTCTGTCTAGCTTTCCATGTACTGGATTAGAGCAGTGCAAATATTGAAGCTACTTAAAGTTGGCTTCCATTAAATATGATACTTACTGAATGAGTTCAAAAATGCTGAGCAGCATGTTTTGTAGAAAACATGTTGAGACCATTGCTGTTTACTTCGTACAGTTTTTGTGGCGTTTGTATTAGATGGAGGTTGTAGCTTAGTATGAAACTTGATTACTCGTTTAATCCTCTGCAGGTAATGCTTTTAACTGTAGCTCTGTAAGTGGCTTGCCTACTCTCAAGATATTTAGGTCAAGGTTTAGAATTGCCACAAAGACACTGCAACTTCCAGTTGAAAAAGCTATTCACAGTTGAAGTGAGAGATCATTAATGACAGCAGTAAATTTGATTTTAAAGGAACACCGTCAAGATAAGCATCATCATATGCTTTAAAAAGTGAGACAGTGATACCTTATATTATTAAAGATGAAAGACATTATAAAATCTACTATGAAGTTTTCATCATTTATAAAATAAGTTTACTTCTTGTAATTCATCTGTAGGACAGTGGAAGTAGGCTGTTCATTTTCCACCTTCTCTTTCTCTTCAATTTCAGTTGTTTCTTATGTCTTAAACACTATAATTTTGTGTTCAGGTTTCAAGCAATGTGGTAAAGTATAACAACATTTTTTTATTGAAATAAAAAAACCACAATTATGTCTTATCATACCAAGTTTTGAAAATGCTCCTTCTCCTGTTGCTTAAATTTTTGTTTAAAAATAACGATCTCCTTTTAAAGATTTTGCATTGAATGGATGACTAATCTGTGTGAACCAATTGAATGTATCAAGTATCAGGGGGTAGCCGTGATAGTCTGTATCTACAAAAACAACAAGGAGTCTGGTGGCACCTTAAAGACTAACAGATTTATTTGGAAGAAGTGAGGTTTTTACCCATGAAAGCTTATGCCCAAATAAATTGAATGTATCATTTGTTCTGATTTTTCTGGCCACTTTGGGGGGAATCTGATAGTTTGGTAGTTTTCACCTTTGTGTACCTCATAGAAGAGAGAGAGACCTACTGAAATCTGGAATGAGATCCTTCAGCATTAAGTTGATGCCAATTTTAATTATGATCTCTGAACTCTTTGTAATACTTAAATCAAAATTCACCAGAAACACACTTTGTTGTAACTTATACAAAAGTATCTGTGCTTGTGTAATTTTTAAAATCAGCCAATAAATCCATGCTTTATGTTGAGTGCTTTGAGATGGTAGAGTGAGAGACACTATGTAAGAACGTGATGATATTATAGTCTCTTCTCCCTTTGTCCAAGACCTCTCCAATGTTTGGGGCTGCTTTGGAGTTTATTAAATGAGTAATACATATTGTTCAATGGCTGCAAATTAAGACCATCCTATTTTGGCCTCTATTTTTCTAACTCTTCTTCAAGAATTAAAAATAAATAGACTATCAACCTGAAAGTATTGTGATATCAATGAAATTTAAATGACTTTTTGTGAAATTCAGTACCAGTTCAGTGGGGGTTTATGTTGAGTATCCCTCTTGGCATCTTGCATTTGTAACTTTAATTTTGCAGCGAGTAGAAAGTTAACACTTTGTAATAAGTGGGAAATATTATTGCTACATTTCCTCTGGTACACACTATGATCATACTAATCATGATATTTTTGTAGACATTTACACTATATGGGAATTCTAACAACAATTAATATTACTTTATACTGTAATATGCTACATACCAAGTTAATTAGTCACACTACAAGTCGTTTTGTGATTCTTTAGCAGCCGAAGCTGTTTACGTGATGTTTGTTTTTGTTTTAATATATTATGGATGAGTGAATTTATTTTGCCGAGTTTTGAATTCACTCAAATGTTGTGGGTTCAGAAGTCTGCCTCAAACATTAATATCTTAGAATTCTATTTAGGAGGTGCTGGAATGGGGATTTGAGGTAGAGAGAAAAGTTCAGTGATAAATATAGTAGAGAGTAGGCAGAAGAGAAAACAAATACGAGACTGTGACCAAAAGAACAGAGAAAGGAAGAGAGATTCCAATTTAAAATGAATACAGTGTCTACACTGTATATTGTCTAGACACTAGAGGGAACCAGTTGTACTAGTTACATTACAGGGATTCTTTCCCTTCCAAAAGTTTTCCACAAACTAGAAAAACATAGTTTTAATTGAATCACCAAGAACAAAAATGCAAAAAATCTGGTTGTTAGTTACAAGGGGGGAAAAAGACTTGTAAACATAGAAAACCGTTTGACTTTAGGTCTAGGTGTTCTGTGTGAATTTACAATTTTTGAATAAATTACAAATTTCTGGATAAGAGGAGGGTTTTTTGTTTGCTTTATTTTTTGAGGGAGGACTCTTTACATTTATTTTTCTAATGTGTTTGTGAATGGGATAGATTAGAGCTCTGGGAGCTGAGCAAAGAATATAAGAAGAGTAACACCGCCAGCTTCTCCACCCAGCTGCTGCCAGAATATAGGAGAGACTACCTCCAATAGTGAAAGGTTACTTCAACCTCCATACTCCTACAGAACTTCCATATGAGAAGCAATAGGTTACATATCACAGTTAGAAGTTCTGCAATTTCATATTTCAGTTCCTTCCTAACTCTTGAGTGAATACAATCTGGTTCTGGTGAGTTATTATGGTTCACTTTATCAATTTGTTCCAAAACCACCTCTACTGGGACAGTTCCTCACATTTGTCACCTAAAAAGAATGGCTCAGAAGTGGGAATCCCTCTCCCATTCTCTGCAGTGAAGACTGAGGCAAAGAATTCATTTAGCTTCTTTGCAATGGCCTTGTCTTCCTTGAATGGTTGTATAGCACCCTGATCATCTAGGGTCCCCACTGATTGTTTGGCCACCTTCCTGCTTCTGATGTACCAGTACTTTAAAAAAAAATCTGCTGGATTATTATTATTTTTTTTTGTTGGTCTTTTGCTAGTTGCTCTTTGAATTCTTTTTTGGCCTGCCTAATTAGACTCTGGCAAATCAAGTGCAAAAGTACATGTTGCTTTCTATTTTCCTTAGTAGGATTTGACTTCGAATTTTTAAAAGATCTCTCATTTTCGCTAACTGCCTCTTTTGCTTTGCTGTTTAGACATGGTGGCTTTTTTTGGTGCCCTTACTATTTTTTGTATTTGTGGTCTACATTTACTTTGAGCCTCTATTATGGTGTTTTTAAAAAAAGGTTTCCATGCAGCTAGCAGGCATTTCATTCTTGTGATCATTCCTTTTAATTTCCATTTAATTAGTCTCCTCATTTTTGTGTAATTCCCCTTTTTGAACTTAAATGCTACTGTGGTGAGTTTCATTGGTATTTCCTCCCCCCTACTCCCAAAGGATGTTAATATAATAGTCACTATTACCAAGTGGTTCAGCTATATTCACCTTTTGGAGCAGATCCTATGCTCCACTTAGCAAGAATTGCCCCCCAAGCATGGAATTTCAAAAGGACTGTAAAGTGAAGAGAAGTAACTCTGATTCATCCTGTTTGAGAGTGCAACAATATTACTGTATGAAAGGATTCCTTATTGAGTGCACATACTTATCAATATATTATTAAATTTTCAGAGTTTTTAAAAGGTATTTTGTTTTACAGAAAGTGACATTTAAAAACTAATAAAATAAGCTCTTCTCCCTTGTTAGTAAACTGTAACATATTACTGTCTATTATTACTGCTGCATCTGGCTACACACACACACACACACACACACACACATTTAAACAAGTCAATGGAATGTTCATCTGATTGGTGGAACATTTGAAGATACAGAAAATACTGTTGTTTTCATCAGTCAAATATGCAAATTGAAGTATAAGGGATCTCAATGAGGTTTAGACATCCTCTGTGATAGTAGATGAAGCCAGAAGTTCTTCCAGCTTTTGTTTGTCTGGAACATTTATAATGAAATTGTGTTATTTTGTGCTACAGTGAAACATAATATTTACCCAGTTAAATTATAAGGCTGCCCCAATGTATATCAGCATGAAATAGCAGCTCACTGATCCATATTCTATTGACCCAATCCTGTCATCTTAAAGAAGTCAAAACTTTCCATTGAAGCCAATGTATTATGTCACATGGTTATTTGTCAGTGGAGACTCTGCTTGCACTGACTGCAGGATCGGGTCTTATGTCTTCTGCTTCTGGTGCCAGTATCTATGTATTTCTTTCTTCCAAGTCTAGTGACATCATTGCCATGTGTCAGGAGCCAGTTGAGATCAAAGCCATCCAGAGAGGGATATCTGTTTGTTTAAACTGGCAGGGAATGGCTGATTGATATCTGGCTATCATTTTTTCCCACTGTTATACAGGTTTATTTACTGGTCTTATGGTAAATGCTTGTCAGACCTGCTATTCAAGACATACCTTTGTGGGATATGCCAGAATAGTAGTTGATCATGCCAAATGCCAGATGTTATTAGGAATACACCTCTCCATATGTTTTCTGCAAACCTAGAGTCCTGTACAAAAGAATATAGTTATCCCTGAGGGGGATAGAGCATATATAATAAACTGCTTGGTTAAAAATAATAGAGTTTTGTCTCAGAAGTGTAAATCCAGCATGGTCTGAAATGTCCTGTGAAACCAGTATTTGTCTTCAAAGGCCTTTGGATCAGGCCTTCATTACAGCTGTTAACTTTAAGAATTGGGATATTTTTGGCAGTTTTTTGGGGGGGAGGTGTATTTTGGGGGTGAATATTAACATCTGTATTCAATCCAAGCAGAATGCCTGAAACTATACCGTACAATGTACAATTCAGATTGCCCGCACGCTCCGACCCCTGTGTTCTTCATTAGTGACTTCATTTTTTTTTTTAGTTCATATGCTTGCTTGGGCTGTCGGTTCTGAAACTAGTTCAGCTGTCCCACTCTCTGCTGAGTAGGTATGAGCTTAGACAAGTGAATGACAAGGAAGCACTGCCTCTGAAAGGTCATTTTGACATGGTTGGTGACATGGACCAGTGGCAAGGAACTGGCAGCTGGAATTTTAGTGACTTTTAGAATCATCTAAAACTTTGAAGATCTCTTAGGCAGAGAAAAAGGAGTGCATATGTGTATGAGCACGAGTCGGTGTGGAATGCAGGTCTGGAGAAGGAGGATGAAAGAGAATGAAAGAAAAGACGACCAGATGGTGACAGGAAAGTGGTCAGTGGAAGAGGAAATGGAAACAGGTTGCCCTCCCTCTTCCTAGTTTTTGAGAGCAAAATTTAAGCCCCTGAGTGTTAATCACATCTGTTGTTAAATGCTGGAGAGGGCCATTATGTGCAAAATATATCAAAGGATGGCATTTTCCAGCTTAGAGCAAAAAATTGTACTACTTGCTTCTAAGGTTTGGTGAGGGATGATATGAGGAAGATCATGTGCCTATGTGTGTTGCCTAACTGTTAGATACCAGTTGTGAGGCACTTTATCATGTAAACTATGTATTTGAGAAACAAATAAAGTTTTCTCAGATAATCCCTTTCGATACAAGGTGGCAGATCAGTCAGTGAATTTATCAGACAGCTGAACAACACACACACAGCTTGGATGCGATATCATTCACATCATGGAAAGTGATCATTTCACTGCATTATGCAATAATTGCCTTGCTATGCTGTGTTACCATATTTGAGTTCTGGACAATGAGCACAATTTGCTAATGTGCTCCCTGGTTTGTTCTCTATTAGTGAGAATGTTTGGAGGGTTTTTTATTCCCCATCCCCAACAGCGTCTTCCAAGTGTTTTCTTTTGGAACAAAGAAGTAAACATTTTAAAAAGGTGATTCTTAATGAGCGCCTTTGCAAAATGGAAACTTTCAGAAGAAGAGGTCTCTTTGCTAGTTACTAAACCAGCCGGCCCCTTGAGAGGAAGATGTATTTCCAGGTGGATAATGTTTAAGTTCAATAAGCAGCTGCACACAGAAATGGACTTGAGCCTGTAAAAGAGAAGTTACAGAGTGATGGAAATTGATGGTCTGTTTTTCTTGTGATATCTGAGGAGGATGTAATAATGCATGACAAAAATAAACAGTAGCATCCATTAGGCTGCAGAATTCATCTATGAATGCACACTCCAGTGAAAATAGTATTTTGTTGTGGGTGACACCATTAGGTGTGTCTGTCTGTCTTACCTTTTGTAAATGTGGGGAAATTTTGTAGATACAATATTGGCTAATACTTGGCAACAGCAACCTGCAACAGAAAGGCCACTGAAGTAGCACATTATATAAGAAATGTCTTGTGTCACTTAATGTCTATACATTTTTCTATAACACCTATGCCAAAATTTTCAGACTTGGGAGGCTAAAGCTAAGTTTCAAAATCCATGCTGAGATACCCAAGTATAGGTGGCCTGATGTTCAGTGGTGTTAAGTACCCACAACTCCCATTCATTTCACCCATCCAAGTTTGAAACTTTTTGCTTTTTTGTATCTGCTGTATATTTATTGTTGTGTAATTACACCACTAACAATTTAGTAGGCCTTTGCAATTTGTAACACTAAGCCTGCTTGCCTAAAGGTGCCAATGAAAACATTTTTAACACCATATAATTCAACAAGAAGAATAAAGGGTCTGATTAACAAATTAATTGTTGGCTGATCGATAATGGGTGAATGAGGTTGCTTGTGTTGTAAAAATTTGAGTACATGTATTATATTAAACTAGGGTCCTATAAAACTGTGATGAAAGTAGTCCTCTGGCTTATGCTTAATACATTTTTATTGCAGACATGTTTAGAAGGCTCACTAGCACATGCCGTCACATTACTGATCATTAAAACTAGAGAACTTTAAGTTGACATAGCCTTGGCAAATAGGTTACTAAAATTAGAGGCACGTGAGTTTCTGATTCAAAATCAGAGGCTTTTTTGCAAGAAGAAAAAAATATAAGCCAGTTTCTATAGGAGAGGATTTAGTAAAGGGGATACTCTATATCCTAGTAAAAAGGAGAGGACATAAGTTGATAAAGTACAGGTAAGAACTGAAGAGAAACAGTCAAATGAAAAGGAGTTCCATTCAACTGCATCATATAAAGGCAGACAACTAAATATTGACACATTTCATAAGTGTTATATACAAATGCTAGAAGTCAAAATACTAAGATGAGTGAACTTGAGTGCCTGGTATTGAATGAGGATATTGATATAATAGATATCACCGAAATTTGGTAGAATGATTATAATCAATGGGACACGGTAATACCAGAGTATGAAATGTATAGGAATAACAGAATAGGTCCCGCTGGTGGGGGAGTGGCACTATATGTGAAAGAAAGCATACAGTCAAATAAAGTAAAAATCTTAAATGAATCAAACTATACCATAGAATATCTGTGGATTGAAATATCTGTGGATTGAAATTCCATGCTTGAATAATAAGAGTATAGCAGAAGGAATACATTAAGAGTGTGTGTGTGTGTGTGTGTGTGTGTGTGTGTGTGTGTGTACACACATCCTGACCAGAATGGTGATTGCAAAATGCTCAGAGAGATTAGACAGGTTACAAAAGCAGAAAACCCAATAATAATAATGGAGGATTTCAACTATTTCCATATTGACTGGGTACATGTCATCTCCAGATAGGATACAGAGATGAAAATTTCTAGACACCATTAATGACTGCTTTGCGGAGCAGCTAGTCCTGGAACCCTCAAGGGGAGAGGTAATTCTTGATTTAGTCTTAAATGGATCACAGGATCCAGTCCAAGAGGTGAATGTATCTGAAACTCCTTGCTAATGGTGACCATAATGTAATTACACTTAACATCCTTGTAGGGAGAAAAGTACCAAAGAAATCCACCACAGTAGCATTTAACTTCAAAAAGGGGAATTACACAAAAATAAGGAAGCTAGTTATACTGAAATAAAAAGGAATAGTCAGGAGAGTGAAATGCCTGCAAGCTGCTTAGAAACTATTTTAAAACACCATAATAAAGGCTGAAAGTAAATGTATACCCCAAATAATAATAATAATAGAAAGCAGTAAGAGGACCTAAAAATTCCACAATGGCTAAACAACAGAGTAAAAGAGGTTGCTAGAGGCAAAAAGGAAACCTATTAAAAATTGGACGTCAAATCCTACTGAGGAGAATAGAAAGGAGCATAAACCCTGGCAAATAAAGTGTAAGGCTACGTGTACACTAAAAACCTTATACTGGCACAGCTGTACTGCTGAAGTTGCGCCACTATAAGGTCTCTAGAGTAGCCACTCTATGCTGATGGAAGAGAGCTCTCCCGCCAGCATAATTAAACCACCCACAATGACATAGCACTGTCTACACTGGTGCTTTTGTTGGTGAAACTATAGTAAAGAACAGAATTATCAGACACATAGATGAACACGATTTGTTGGCGAATTGTCAACACAGCTTTTGTAAAGGGAAATCATATAAAATATCCTCTTTACTTGGCTGAATTAAATGAAAATTGCAAAGAACTAGAAAATAATCATAAAGCTAAAGAAATTATCACATTTAAACTCAAATATGGGCCCTGTGTAAACTTAAATGCATTTGTACCTTTAATTCATTCTGTCATTGAAGGTATATATTGCTTTGCTCAGTGTCTCATTATTAAGAACACAAGAACGGCCATACTGTGGTCAGACCAAAGGTCCATCTAGCCCAGTATCCTGTCTACCGACAGTGGCCAATGCCAGGTGCCCCAGAGGGAGTGAACCTAACAGGTAATGATCAAGTGATCTCTCTCCTGCCATCCATCTCCACCCTCTGACAAACAGAGGCTAGGGACACCATTCCTTACCCATCCTGGCTAATAGCCATTAATGGACTTAACCTCCATGAATTTATCCAGTTCTCTTTTAAACACTGTTATAGTCCTAGCCTTCACAACCTCCTCAGGCAAGGAGTTCCACAAGTTGACTGTGCGCTGTGTGAAGAAGAACTTCCTTTTATTTGTTTTAAATCTGCTGCCCATTAATTTCATTTGGTGGCCCCTAGTTCTTGTATTATGGGAATAAGTAAATAAATTTTCCTCATCTTCCTCCACATCACTCATGATTTTATATACCTCTATCATATCCCCCCTTAGTCTCCTCTTTTCCAAGCTGAAAAGTCCTAGCCTCTTTAATCTCTCCTCATATGGGACCTGTTCCAAACCCCTAATCATTTTATTTGCCTTTCTCTGAACCTTTTCTAATGCCAGTATATCTTTTTTGAGATGAGGAGACCACATCTGTATGCAATATTCAAGATGTGGGCATACCATCGATTTATATAAGGGCAATAATATATTCTCCGTCTTATTCTCTATCCCCTTTTTAATGATTCCTAACATCCTGTTTGCTTTTTTGACTGCCTCTGCACACTGCATGGACGTCTTCAGAGAACTATCCGCGATGACTCCAAGATCTTTTTCCTGATTAGTTGTAGCTAAATTAGCACCCATCATATTGTATGTATAGTTGGGGTTATTTTTTCCAATGTGCATTACTTTACATTTATCCACATTAAATTTCATTTGCCATTTTGTTGCCCAATCACTTAGTTTTGTGAGATTTTTTGAAGTTCTTCACAGTCTGCTTTGGTCTTAACTATCTTGAGCAGTTTAGTATCATCTGCAAACTTTGCCACCTCACTGTTTACCCCTTTCTTCAAATCATTTATGAATAAATTGAATAGGATTGGTCCTAGAACTGACCCTTGGGGAACACCTCTAGTTACCCCTCTCCATTCTGAAAATTTACCATTTATTCCTACCCTTTGTTCCCTGTCTTTTAACCAGTTCTTAATCCATGAAAGGACCTTCCCTTTTATCCCGTGACAACTTAATTTACATAAGAGCCTTTGGTGAGGGAGCTTGTCAAAGGCTTTCTGGAAATCTAAGCACACTATGTCCACTGGATCCCCCTTGTCCACATGTTTGTTGACCCCTTCAAAAAACTCTAATAGATTAGTAAGACATGATTTCCCTTTACAGAAACCATGTTGACTTTTGCCCAAAAAATTATGTTCTTCTAGGTGTCTGACAATTTTATTCTTTACTATTGTTTCAACTAATTTCCCCGGTACTGATGTTAGACTTACTGGTCTGTAATTGCCGGGATCACCTCTAGAGCCTTTTTAAAATATTGGCGTTACATTAGCTATCTTCCAGTTATTGGGTACAGAGGCCAATTTAAAGGACAGGTTACAACCCTAATTAATAGTTCCGCAACTTCACATTTGAGTTCATTCAGAACTCTTGGGTGAATGCCATCTGGTCCCGGTGACTTGTTACTGTTAAGTTTATTAATTAATTCCAAAACCTCCTCTAGTGACACTTCCTCAGATTTGTCACCTACAAAAGCCGGCTCAGGTTTGGGAATCTCCCTAACATCCTCAGCCGTGAAGACTGAAGCAAAGAATTTGTTTAGTTTCTCCACAATGACTTTATCGTCTTTAAGCGCTCCTTTGTATCTCGATCATCCAGGGGCCCACTGGTTGTTCAGCAGGCTTCCTGCTTCTGATGTACTGAAAAAACATTTTGTTATTACCTTTTGAGTTTTTGGTTAGCTGTTCTTCAAACTCCTCTTTGGCTTTTCTTATTACATTTTTACACTTAATTTGGCAGTGTTTATGCTCCTTTCTATTTACCTCACTAGGATTTGACTTCCACTATTTAAAAGATGCCTTTTTATCTCTCACTGCTTCTTTTACATGGTTGTTAAGCCACGGTGGCTCTTTTTTAGTTCTTTTACTGCGTTTCTTAATTTGGGGTATGCATTTAAGTTGGGCCTCTATTATGGTGTCGTTACAAAGTGTCCATGCAGCTTGCAGGGATTTCACTTTAGTCACTGTACCTCTTAATTTCTGTTTAACTAATCCCCTCATTTTTGCATATTCATGCTCCTGCTATTCATAATGCTACTCCCACACTTGTTGTTTGATGTCCATTTAATATAACATCTCCTAAATTATTTAGAATGCAAACACCTGGATTAAATACACCAGAGACAGCTCAGTCAAGAATGAAGTGACTCGTGATGGGGCTTGCACCAGTTCCCTTCAAAAATTGTTCCACAGTCTAAGAGGTGTCAATAATATTAAACCTCAATTTTCCTTTGCTCACTTTTTTCTGTCATTTTTATAGAATCATATGGTTAGAAGGAACCGCAAGGGTCATCTAGTCTAACCTCCTGCCATGATGCAGGATGTGTTGAATCTAAACTATCCAAGACAGATGACTCTCCAGCCTTCTTTGAAAACATCCAGTGAAGTAGCTTCCACTATCTCCCTAGGCAGGCTGTTCCATTATCCTTCTGTTCTTACAGTTAGGAAGTATTTCCTGAGATTTAATCTCAAGCTGCTATGCTGTAGTTTGAACCCATTGCCTCTTGTCCTGCCCTCTGTGGTAAGAAAGAACAACTTTTCTCCATCTTTTTAATGGCAGCCTTTCAAGTATTTGAAGACTGCTATCATGTCCCCCCCTTAATCTCCTCTTTTCCAAACTAAACATACCCAGTTCCTTCAGCCTTTACTCATATGGCTTGCATTCCATTCCTTTGATCATCTTTGTCATTTGCCTCTGGATCCTTTCCAATTTCTCTACATCCTTTCTATACATTGGTGACAAAAATTGGACACACTACTCCAGCTCAGGCCTAACCAGTGCCCAATAGAGTGGTACTATCACCTCCTGTGACTTGCATGCTATGCCACTGTTAATGCAATGGAGAATTGCATTTCCCTTCTCCCCCTCCCCACCCCCTTTGCAACAGCATCACATTGTTGACTCATGTTGAGGTTGTGATCCTTCAAAACTCCCAGATCCTTCTTAGCAGTACTGCTGCCAAGCCAGTTATTCCCCATTCTATATTTGTGTATTTGGTTTTTCTTCCCTGATTGTAGCACCTTACATTTGTCTTTGTTGCATTTCATTTTGTTGTCTATAGCCCAGCTCTCCAATTTATCAAGATCCCTTTGAATTTTAGCTCTAGCCTCCAAAATGCTCATATCCCCCTTCCCCAGCTTTGTGTCATCTGCAGATTTGATCAATATGCTCTCTATTCCTACATCCAAGTAATTAATTAAGATGTTAAATAATGCAAGACTGAAAACAAACCTGTAGAACCCCACTTGAAACATCTTTCCAATCTGACATCATTCCATTAATAGCTACTCTTTTTTGTGGTTGTTTAATCAATTAGGTGTCCACTTAGTGATAGTTCCGCCAAACCTGTATTTCTCCAGCTTACTTACAAGAATGTCATGTGGAACTGCATCAAAAGCCTTGCTAAAGTTCAGGTATATTATTTCCACCACGTTCCCATACCCACCAAACTAGTTATCCTATCCAAGAAGGAAATCAAGCTGGTTTGGCATGATTTGTTCTTAGGAAATCCATGCTGGCTGCTGCCCTTCAATTTGTGAATACCTGGAGGATGATGCTTTATACATTGCTCTAGTAGCTTCCCAGGTATCGAGAGCAGGCTGATTGGTCTATAATTTCCTGGCTCCTCGTTTTTTTTTCCTTTTTAAAGATGGGCACTACATTAGCCCTTCTCCAGTCTTTTAGGACCTCTCCTATCATCCATGTCATCCATAACTATTCTTAGTTATACTTTATTATAACTTTATTTAGCACCATTGTTTATACACACACTTTGCAACAGCTGGGACAAATTCCTTTTCCCAAGGAGCCCAATGTTGTGAAGTGCTGTGCACCCTAAGTTCCCACTGAAGTCAGTGTAAGTTTAGGATTACCATCTTCTGTATGTATACAGATAAAGGACAGAGCATAGAGGGTGGATGCTGTTATACTGTGTTGGGTCGCCCTAAAAGTTCACTCGCCGCCCCCAAGTGAGGAAATGGAAAATGAAAAATGGAAACCATCTAAAGCTATGACAGTACAACTTCACTAACCCAGAAACCTTAATTCTCACCCTAGAACTCCTGTGGTTTTCCTGCTTCTTGGCAAAGATATAATGGCAGGTTGGGGTTGTGAGGCCTTATATTAATATGGATTCTCTACATATGCAAAATAAAGAATCCTTACAGGTATATTGTAAATAGTTTAATAAATAATTAAAAACTCAGTTATACTTGTCAAAGGGGCAAGTGTGCCTGATTCTTTTCTTGCTTATACCTGTTGTACAACAGTGTAACTGCATTTACTTTTGTGGAGTTTCTTTTAGGCTGAGCAGCAGAGTAAAGCCAAATGAGCAGAGGGTATTTTGTCCAATAATATTTGTTGACTTTCTTGTTAATTGCAAAATTTAGTCACATGCATAGTAGGCCTCCAGGTCCTTATGTATGAAAGCGAGTCTGCTGTATTTGAAATTCAGTTACTGAGGTCTGTGATTGAGGTCTCCAAGCAGCCCTGTGTGTGACCTTAGGGAGTCAAATTAACTGCAATTTGTCTTTGTTCACCCGTCTAGAAAATGGGTACCAGATGTCAATCTCACAGGGATTGTCTGTGAGGGTTAATTAATCAGATGTACAAAGTACTTTGAGATGGCTGGATGAGAGCTGAGGTGCGTTTTTATCATCCTCAGCATTTTGGCTGGCTTTATTCTCTTTGATTGGAAAGCAGACATTTCTTTTTAGATACACTTATACACTATCCATGGAGCACGTGTAATGGCCCAGAAAGAGCCAGTATTACCAATACTGCACATTCTAATAGCATTTAACCTCATTTTGTAAAATAACGAATGCTCACTGAATATTGCTTTCAGTGATTGACTGGAATTCTTCCCCTCTTCAGAAATCCCACACAGTTCCTTTTCCCCCCTCATATATGGTGCTACGTGAAACAAACTTTATTTTAAAAAAGCCTAACCCCAAACACACAAGCCCCACAATTGGCCAAGTAATATGATTTTTACCACTTCTTAGTAAAAGAGACAACTATTTATCTAGTGCATTATCCTGAAATCATTGCTGTCTTATTTTAATTTACTACGTAGCAAATAGAGTTGAGTTAAGCAGCCTACGTTTTGATGTGTAATGCATTGCACTATTTTTTGGCAGTTTTGCTGCCATTTGCGTCAGTGAAATAGAGTCCTATATAATTTGCTAGCCTCAGCACTCTGCCAGTGCTTGTTTTATTTGGCAATAAATTAAGACCGTTCATTGCCAAAAAATAGATAAATGAATAGACCTGACAGCTATGAATCAGGGAAATGACTGCTTCTTATAAACATATTTTACATGATATTCCAATAGTTACTGGCTGGTCTTTATCATCTAACTTCATGTCAAATCAAATGCCTTTAGGCCAAAGTCATAGTTCACTTAGAAGCACTGGAAGTGATTCTCTGGCACTGAAGGTTCTCAGCACCCAAACACTACAATCTAATGTGCTTTGTTAGCACCTAGCTACAGTCCTCTGCATTGATGAGCCTGTTTTTTAACTTGAGCATGTAACAACAGAGAGCCCAATTCCCTGTACCAGTCCAGCCCCTGTGCACCACTCATGATGTAAAGGAACCAGCAGTGGATTTGTTCAGTTGGGAATTCCCTTGTTATAAGAGAAATCCCCAGGTGGTGCAGAGCTTCCAATAGTGGCTTTTGCCACCCCTTCATGCAGTCTGAGTATAGGTATGGCTGCGGGAAGGGGGCAGGACCAGAGCGCTTGGGGCTGTGGGCAGCTCAGTGTAAGTAAGACCCATAAGGCTGCTATAACTTATGCCAGGGCCCAAACCTACCAACAGTTACAGCAAGAATCTGGGGTCTGTAAAGGGTATAAGGGCCATTTTCTCTCCCACCTCAGGTCTTACTTGGTCAGACTCGAGAATCAGGTTCAATATTTCTAGGGCCTTTCTTTCCATATAGAGAAGTTCACCCTGTACTCCCAATATTGTAGGGAACATGTGCCTCTCTTGACTATTTACTCTTCTTGGATCCTAGACTGTGTAATTGTGGAGTGTTCTTTCATGTAACTAGTATCAAACTTGACATGCACCAGCAGTGAGAAACATCTACTCGGGAAGGTAGGATTTTCATGGTGGATCAGACTTTAACATCTGAAAAAAACAAGTTCCACATCCAAACATTGCAGATTAATTTGGCTTGATCTAAAGTTTTGTAATAAAAGAAACTGTACAGAGCTTAATTCTCCTTTCTCATTCTCAGCTGTAACTTTCCATTGACTTCAGTGGGAGCTATGCCTGTGCATTCAGAAGTAGAATAGGTCTGATTATCGTTGAGGCAACGCAACGTTTTCAAATCCAGTATAAAGCAAATTAATTCTGCCAGTTTAGCAAATTAGGGGACTGCAGCATTAGGCCCAGAGTCAGGAAATTCAAGGCCCAATGTAGCTTCATTGTCACAAAATTGTTCTATGCAACTGTGTGAGGCCCTGAAGCAGGCATCCCCAAATAAGGTCAGGCAGGTGTTCCATTCTAGGCCAAAAATACAAATTATTTGAATTAAGCTGAAATCTTTCACATGCCCACAATGTATAGTCCTCAGCTACCCCTTAATTAAATATGCAGCCAGACCTGCCTACTGGTACTGAGCTTACCTGGCAAAGAGGTACCTGCTTGCTCCCCATAGGCCTTAGGCACAGATCGTTATGAAAGTCAGCTTCATAGTAGCTTTCAACACTTGCCAAGTGAAAAAGGTGCCTTGCTAAATGGTGATAAATAGTAAACTGCAGATGCAGTATTGAATGAAACATAGAAATAAAAGTTATGAATTTATTCTTCTATCAGATTTGGTATGTATTGAATCTTCCCTGCTTGTCCTGTATCCTGTCAAGGATAAAACAATTATTTTTTTAAATTGCCATTTGACCAATTTATCTTGAAATGGTTTTTTTTGTTTGTTTTAATCCACACCTTTTGTGTGTGTGGTAATCTATTTGTTTCATTGTTTTTCTTTAACCTTTAATGAAAGCATGGTATTGTCAGTTATACAGAGTATATAATATGAAGAAATGTGCATTTGGATAAGGATATGTTTTAGATTTTGTTTCCTGTAAAGGTCAACAGTATGGTAGACTTTACAGCTTTCATAATTCTCTTGTCCCTTGTTATATATAGCTATCCTTGGTTGGAGATTACAAAAACTACTTCTATTTGCAAAGAATTTACTTTATTGGAAAGACTCATTTTGACTAGATAAATACATTTATGATGACAAGTGTCACTTTAAATTTAGTGTACTGTATACCTGGTAATAAATGTTAACTATGACTCAAGGCTTTTTGAGATTTTTCCATACAATTAAAATAAAATCATCTGAATGATATCACATTTTGAATGCTAAGATACTTTTAAAGCTTCATTCTTGAGTTAAAATAATTGCATGGAGTGCAGTAGGAGCTCCAACACTGCAGTGTTAAAGTAAGTTATGGTGTCTTGGACCATCACTATAGAATACTGTAATACTTCTATATAAGCAATATTGCCAGCCTAAAATGTTCAAAAGTCATACGTCAGGCCCTAGAAATCATGAGATTGGCTTAAAAATAATGAAATTTAAAATAAATAAATTTTGTCATCTTTTTATTTGCCTTGAGGCTTTTGAGCTTTAGCATTCATGCTGATCACATTTTCCAGCTTTTCTCCATAACCACAAGGACTTGAAAGTTACTTAAAAAAAATGAAAACTTAGATTCTCACATAATCACATGCCTCCAGAATCTGGGGGTATAATTCCCTCTCCCCTTCCCCCCACAAATTATTGAAAGAGTATGCAACACTGTAACAGAGTAATACAAATTGCAAGGGAGCAGAAAAAGCCATTCTGGATGTCCTTTCCACTTCTCTAAAATAAAGGTTGAGTAATCTATTTAAAATGAACATTATTTATTATGCTGCTGTTGGCAAAAACAAATATCCAACTCCTAGATATTTATGAAGGAAGAAGCTGTTTTTGCAATCTCACCAAATGGCTTGATGAGAAATTAGCTCAGGTACTACTAATCTGCACTTAATCCTCTCTCAAACTGAGATGTAAATGTACTAACTCCAAGATATGTCTTCGTGGATAATTAATGAGGATCTCAAAAATAATAGCATGTGAATGTTCATCTGATTTTTTAAAAGAGCTAGAAGAGCCTCTTCAGGAGGCTGTAGACATTGACATGAAGTCACTTTCCCAAGCTAAGATCATTTGACCTTATATAATAGTTTTTGAACCTTGATTACACAGAACCTCTGTACTTTTTAGCAGACCTTCACAAATATATTGCATTTATACACAAATGCAAGAAGCCTGGGAAACAAGCAGGGAGAACTAGAAGTCCTGGCACAGTCAGGGAACTATGATGTGTTTGGAATAACAGAGACTTGGTGGGATAACTCACATGACTGGAGTACTGTCATGGATGGATATAAACTGTTCAGGAAGGACAGGCAGGGCAGAAAAGGTGGGGGAGTTGCGTTGTATGTAAGAGAGGAGTATGACTGCTCAGAGCTCCGGTATGAAACTGCAGAAAAACCTGAGAGTCTTTGGATAAAGTTGAGAAGTGTGAGCAACAAGGGTGATGTCGTGGTTGGAGTCTGCTATAGACCACCAGACCAGGGGGATGAGGTGGACGAGGCTTTCTTCTGGCAACTAGCAGAAGTTGCTAGATCGCAGGCCCTGGTTCTCATGGGAGACTTTAATCACCCTGATATCTGCTGGGAGAGCAATACAGCGGTGCACAGGCAATCCAGGAAATTTTTGGATAGTGTAGGGGACAATTTCCTGGTGCAAGTGCTGGAGGAACCAACTAGGGGCAAAGCTTTTCTTGACCTGCTACTCACAAACAGGGAAGAACTAGTAGGGGAAGCAAAAGTGGATGGGAACCTGTGAGGCAGTGACCATGAGATGGTCGAGTTCAGGATCCTGACACAAGGAAGAAAGGAGAGCAGCAGAATACGGACCCTGGACTTCAGAAAAGCAGACTTTGACTCCCTCAGGGAACAGATGGGCAGGATCCCCTGGGAGAATAACATGAAGGGCAAAGGGGTCCAGGAGAGCTGGCTGTATTTTAAAGAATCCTTATTGAGGTTGCAGGAACAAACCATCCCGATGTGTAGAAAGAATAGTAAATATGGCAGGCGACCAGCTTGGCTAAACAGTGAAATCCTTGCTGATCTTAAACGCAAAAAAGAAGCTTACAAGAAGTGGAAGATTGGACAAATGACCAGGGAGGAGTATAAAAATGTTGCTCAGGCGTGCAGGAGTGAAATCAGGAAGGCCAAATCACACTTGGAGTTGCAGTTAGCAAGAGATGTTAAGAGTAACAAGAAGGGTTTCTTCAGGTATGTTAGCAACAAGAAAAAAATCAAGGAAAGTGTGGGCCCCTTACTGAATGAGGGAGGCAACCTAGTGACCGAGGATATGGAAAAAGCTAACGTACTCAATGATTTTTTTGCCTCTGTCTTCACGCACAAGGTCGGCTCCCAGATTGCTGCACTGGGCAGTACAGCATGGGGAGAAGGTGACCAACCCTCTGTGGAGAAAGAAGTGGTTCGGGACTATTTAGAAAAACTGGACGTGCACAAGTCCATTGGGCCGGATGCGCTGCATCCGAGGGTGCTAAAGGAATTGGCGGGTGAGATTGCAGAGCCATTAGCCATTATTTTTGAAAACTCATGGCGATCGGGGGAGGTCCCAGATGACTGGAAAAAGGCTAATGTAGTGCCCATCTTTAAAAAAGGGAAGAAGGAGGATCCGGGGAACTACAGGCCAGTCAGCCTCACCTCAGTCCCTGGAAAAATCATGGAGCAGGTCCTCAAGGAATCAATTATGAAACATTTAGAGGAGAGGAAAGTGATCAGGAACAGTCAGCATGGATTCACGAAGGGGAAGTCGTGCCTGACTAACCTAATTGCCTTCTATGATGAGATAACTGACTCTGTGGATGAGGGGAAAGCAGTGGATGTGTTATTCCTTGACTTTAGCAAAGCTTTTGATACGGTCTCCCACAGTATTCTTGCCGCCAAGTTAAAGAAGTATGGGCTGGATGAATGGACTGTAAGGTGGATAGAAAGCTGGCTAGATCGTCGGGCTCAACGGGTAGTGATCAATGGCTCCATGTCTAGTTGGCAGCCGGTTTCAAGCGGAGTGCCCCAAGGGTCGGTCCTGAGGCCGGTTTTGTTTAATATCTTTATTAATGATCTGGAGGATGGTGTGGACTGCACTCTCAGCAAGTTTGCAGATGACACTAAACTAGGAGGCATGGTAGATACACTAGAGGGTAGGGATCGGATACAGAAGGACCTAGACAAATTGGAGGATTGGGCCGAAAAAAACCTGATGAGGTTCAACAAGGACAAGTGCAGAGTCCTGCACTTAGGACGGAAGAATCCCATGCACTGCTACAGACTAGGGACCGAATGGCTAGGTAGCAGTTCTGCAGAAAAGGACCTAGGGGTCACAGTGGACGAGAAGCTGGATATGAGTCAACAGTGTGCTCTTGTTGCCAAGAAGGCTAACGGCATTTTGGGCTGTATAAGTAGGGGCATTGCCAGCAGATCGAGGGACGTGATCGTTCCCCTTTATTCGACATTGGTGAGGCCTCATCTGGAATACTGTGTCCAGTTTGGGGCCCCACACTACAAGAAGGATGTGGAAAAATTGGAAAGAGTCCAGCGGAGGGCAACAAAAATGATTAGGGGTCTGGAGCACATGACTTATGAGGAGAGGCTGAGGGAACTGGGATTGTTTAGTCTCCAGAAGAGAAGAATGAGGGGGGATTTGATAGCAGCCTTCAACTACCTGAAGGGGGGTTCCAAAGAGGATGGAGCTCGGCTGTTCTCAGTGGTGGCAGATGACAGAACAAGGAGCAATGGTCTCAAGTTGCAGTGGGGGAGGTCCAGGTTGGATATCAGGAAAAACTATTTCACTAGGAGGGTGGTGAAACACTGGAATGCGTTACCTAGGGAGGTGGTGGAGTCTCCTTCCTTGGAGGTTTTTAAGGCCCGGCTTGACAAAGCCCTGGCTGGGATGATTTAGCTGGGAATTGGTCCTGCTTTGAGCAGGGGGTTGGACTAGATGACCTCTTGAGGTCCCTTCCAACTCTGATATTCTATGATTCTATGATTCTATGAAATACAGGATTTTAATAAAATAATAAAGGAAAAAACAGATTAACATTTAATCAAACCATTCCTCTCCTTTTTAGATGGATACTGAAGTAGTTTATGCACAAATTTCCTAATTAAATTTTAAAGTGGAATTGGAATTAAAATATTTACAGAATATAAAATAAATGGAAAGGTGTCTCTCTCTTCCCTGAATTTCTAAATGTAAGCATTCCTTGGAAACAAACAGCAGCATTGTCCTAATGCAAGAAAACCAAGAAGGAAAACATAGTAATAAAAAACATTGTAGTAACAAAATGAACTATAAATGTACCAGTACTATAAAAACAATCTAGTTTTACAATATAGTGTTAGAGAATTGCAAAAATTAAACAAACTGCATAAAAGCTGAAACGTAAACTAGATTTTTATTTTTTTTCAGTTTTAGCAATCAAAGATGTTTAACATTTTAAGTATATTTTTAAAAAATTGGCTTAAATTTTCAAAGGTAATGAGTAAATTTGGGGCCTCCATTTTGGGGTATCCAAGTTCAAACACCCTACAGGGTGTCTTGTCAACCTAACGGGTGTTTTTTGAGAGATCAGAAGCTCAGGACTTTCTGAACATGAGGTCCCTTTAAGGTATGGCATTTTGTTTACCCAAAATCATTATCCACTTTTGAAAATGTAGGCCACTATATCTGTCTCAGGGGTGTTGCTTTAAGACAGACAAGTGGAAAATCCATTTCTGGAGCTGCTTAAGTTAAGCATAGCTGGGCTTATCCAAACATCCTTGGTCTAAAAGCTGGACTGGAAATTTCTCAAGTACAGGCTTTCTCACAAGAGTTCCAATTCTTCTTGGTTTAAGCCAGGACACAAAAATAATACAAAAACAATTTATGTTGCAGTATTCTAGCATTTCCACACTCAGACAAACCCAAGAAGTGTAAAGACACAGGGAAAAAAAATATATGAACAAAACAAAAAGGTTACCAAACTATTTAGAAACTGAAAAATGGTTGTGGTTCAATTTGAGGTTTGGGCAAAAATTTATCTCAGCCAGTACCAGGGCTCAGGCTGGGTTGGTTTTTATTGAGTACTGTTCTCCAGAAGTGTAACTTTCACATAAAACAAAATGTAAGTCTCCGGCCAATATGGTTGTGAAGAAACCATTCAAAACTTGAACTAAGCATGAACAAGTACACTGGTGTCCTGAGTTTACAGATAGTCTGAGAGCTGCAAACTGCCTCATCCATCTCAATAGGGCATTAGCTCAGGTTAAGGATTATATGGCAGTAGGGAATAGACTGGATTTCTTAACTGTTCACTTTCAGACATGGTAACATTAGCTTTTTAAAGGTGTAGGATTTTTAAAGAAAAGTGTAGTTTTTGGAGTTGATAGCTGGGCTTCATTGAAACATATTTTTAACCTTAAACTTCTTTTGCTTGGAAATCTAGTCATACTGTCATCCCATTTCACTGCTGCTCTACCTACTGGTAAAACATTGTCTTGCGAAGTGAGAGTGATCAGTACATTAAAACTATCATTAGTGTTGTTTTAGTTAAATGTATTCTTTACCCTTTCCAGATCATTCTCTTAATTTGCTCCTGGATTAATTCAAACCCAGATTCTACTAGCTAGACAAGGTGGTAGACTTTACTCATAACAGAGCAGTTTCTTAGGGTGACAGTTTAGGACCACAGCTGTTTTGAGATGGTTTGCCAAGTGTAGCTGGAAATGATGATTGTATTGACATACTATATTAGGCAGAGTGATCCACATTTTATTTTGTAGCTCTGTGTAGCAAGGATACTATTTGACTCAACTGTTTATAGCAGTGTCTAATAAGAGATTTTCTGCTCTTTTTTAGGTTATATTAAGCATGAAACATAGACATTAGCTGTGGCAGAGTTATTTATAGTTCAGGACAGGGTAGGATTCTAGTTTGAATTTCTTTTGTAGTTAAGAACTTTTTGATAAGATTGCAAAAGCAAATCAGATTAGGACAGCTCTTACTAACCTGTAGACCCCCATTTACTAGACACTTAAGAGCTAGTATACATTTGCCACCTTTGATCTAAAATCTCTGGGTCATTGTTTGTTTATTTATTTCAGATGACTCTACTCAAGTGGAAGGATTTAAATTGCATTGTTTGTGGTGGGGGTCCATACAGCCTGTAATGGACATAACCTAAAGTGGTGTTGTCGCCCCAAAGTGCTTAAAAAATCATGAATAAGGCCCCCCCAAAACCATAAGTGACTTAAAAATCGTAAGATATTTTTACAAAATAATACATTTGGGGTTCATTGTTTGAACTTTTAGGATGCACGCAGGTTACGTTTCAAAATTTTCTTTACAACTATGAAGGCTAGAAATCTACTTTTTCAAAAAATAAATGAAAGCTGAGGTTCTCATGTAATCACTTGACTCCAGGAGCTTGAGTGTTGGGTAAAACACCAAATACGGTGAGACTCATTATAAAATCAAGAGAGATAGCAACACTGCTGGACACAGGAAGGATTTTGTGTTCTGTTGGTTAGAAGCAGGTTATGCACTGAGAAAAGGGAGATTTAAAAGGCGAAATCCTGGACTTTTTATGTCAATGGGAGTTTTTTCATTCATGTTCAGCCAGGATTTTACTCAAAATCTCTTACTGAGCTGTAAAATGACACAACCCTCTCTCTCTTGATCACTACATATCTTTCTAATAGTGAATTTGTTCTGACTGTAAAAACCTGATCAGAAGGTGCTTTATTCTAATTTACTGTACATGCCAGCTTCTGCTTTCAAGAAACAAAAGGGGGCTGTGCTTAAATTCTCTTGACCTGCACAAAGGGCTCTATCCTGAGAAAACGTGCATTGTTTAGAAGGTGGTGCAATTTAAGCAGCTGCCCACTATGCTGAGTGCTGACTTGCTCCGAATCTAACAACAAACGGGAGTAAAAAGAATACAGCTCGCTCAGCAGCCAATGGGCAACTTTCCATTTTAGTGGCAGGAAGCCTATTTCAGGGATTCCTTTATTAGTGTGACCTCTGTGTGTCATGCATACTAGGAGAGGATTTGCTCATTCACAAAAGCTGATCATCTTGGCTCCACATGACATAGTTGAATGGTCCCTGCAATACGTTCCAAGTCTTAGTTCTGTCCTAATGTGGTGGTTATGGTTAAGAAAAAGTTGCTGCTTAACAAATAAGAATAGACAACCAGAAAGCTACAGATATGTGCAGATATAGGTGGCTACTTGAACATTTAGGTTTTTTGAAGGTAATTACTTGGATCCATAATACTTTGAGGCATCCTATTTGATCCCATAAGCTCTGTGGAGCTCTACTCAGCTGGTGCTTAGACAACAGACCTCCAAAGAACACCTATGTGTTGCTGGCAATAGTGTGATGGTGCAGCAGGTGGTACTCTTTTCTCTTTGAGTCAGCAGTGATTGAATGCCTCAGCATGGTTTTATATGGCACTTTGCTTCAGGAGGCACCCATGTTGGATTCTGCTTTTATACAGTATTTGAGTTATACACCCGTGGAAAAACATTGTTACTGGTAGAGGAAGATCTTGCAAATAATAATACAATGGACCATTACTTTAAGCCACTTATTATTCGTAAATGCGTAGACAATTGTAGGATAACCCATACAACGATGAGGACTCGACAGGGCTGCCTCCTGAACAAAACACTCCCCCTGCAAAACAGTGCCTTTCTGGCACTTGCAGTGCTGCTATAAACTGCAGGTCAGCACAGTAGCTTTGCTCCAGTTTGCTGGATTTGGAACAAGTAAGCACTGCGCTTAATGATACTTACCATTCAAGGGATGTGTGCTGGTTTTGGGGGTTGTCATAAAACAAAGGTCCAATCAGTTGAAATCATTTAAAAATAGAACACTTTTTTTTATAAACATTTAAGGGTGTTAACCTTTGCTTTCTCCCCTAGTTTCAAATCAGGTAAGTAAATTCTTCTAATGTTTCAATAAATGATAGTATTCCTCTTTTCTTCCTTAACTAAACCCCTGATTAGTATGAAACGGCTGTTGTGCTCCGCCAAAGAAGTGGCAATGTTTCAGTGGTGGTCAAATTATCTTTGTATATTTCTTTCCTACTACTGAAGCTTGAGACCTTTATTTATAAAGAGATTTGCAATCCTTGGATAAGATATCAGGTAAAGACAAAGCATTGTTGTTGTTTTATTGTATTTAGGTAAAATTTTCATTTGCATAACTATGGAGACAATGCAAAGTCCATCATTGAGTATATATTTAGCTCCTGTACCATATGCTACATATGTAGTCACACACAAGCCCTTCCTTATTCAGTTGTATTCCAGGAAATCTTTAGACACTGTGTCAGATCACATTATTTTCATGGTCTTCAGTTCTGCTTCAGTGTTGGTAATAAAGCCAACTCTTATAGACTGTCTCCTCACTGGGGTAAAAGTTCAAAAACAAAGAAACAAAAAACCCTAATGAGGTCTGCAAGTCACAGGAAAAAAATAATAATTAAATTAAATAATAATTAAATGGTTAGGCCGTGCTGTTCATATTAGGTGAAATGTGTGTTCGAAGATCCTGCCCTGGACATTTCCTTCCCACCCCAACCCTGTCCCCTATGACAGGATTACAAGGGGGTCCTCACTTTCTGTGCAACTGAATTCATTATTGCATGAGTTTCTCACAGTGTCTCTGCACCTAGTGCCCCCAATAAATATTTGAACTTGATGCTGTATTTTTTCCAGATAAAAGCCAAAAAGAGCACGCACATGGAGTGCCTGACGATTTATTTGAAGACTATTTTTTCTACATGGTGTGCAAAGTTCTCAGATGAATGTAAACTGTTGTTGATGAGTTGGTGTTTCTTCACTTTAGACACAAATCATAGAGGTGCCAATATTTCTAACCCACAGTATAAAATTGCATGCAGTTTATGCAGCACGGTCAAGTCATACATGTGACTTAAAAAGCAATGAAAATCACTGCTTTCTGAAATGTCAAACTGAAGACCATATTCAGACAAAACTCTCACTGAAGTCTAATGGACTTTTACCAGGGGTGAATGTCATAAAGATCTCAGGATTGGGCCTTTAACATAAAATTAATCCGTATTCAGACTTTATGCACTGACCAAGACCTGCTTTAGGGGGCAAAAATCACCCATGCACCACTTAAGGCCTATTTTGAGTTTTTAAATGGGATTTAAGAGGTGCATATGCCTTATTTAAACCTCACCCTAAGTGCTTAAAGCAATGAGTGTTTCATAGGGCCTTGCATTGGAGTGAATTTGATCTGTCATAAGTAAAGTTTTGTAGCCTCATGTTAATTTCAGATCTACATGTACAATGTCCAATTTCATAATTTATACCTATGATGTAACCTGAATTTGTTTTATACTTTTAATTAATGCATACATTTATTGTTCCAAAGAGATGGAAAATGAATAAAATAGTCAAAAAGCAATGTATAAACCAATATAAATCCAACAGGTTACTGTGATGGTCCTTAGGGTAACCAAGACTGTGAGTCACTCTGTTACCCCATGCCTTCAGCATGAGGAAGTCTTGTTGTGTGTAATGTGGTGTCAGCTCCCTGACACCAGTTAGCCACTCAAGCACTCTTCTCTGAGCTATGCTAGCCCTTATTTTGAACTGGCTGTTCAACAGTAGGTGCACTTCCAGTCCCAGAGTCCCTTTGAAATGTTCCCCCATCATATCCAGGAATGGCTACTCACAGAAATACCAGACCCCCTGTTCCCAAAGGAACAGTATACATATCAGCTTGTAAGATTCAGCTCAGGACCAGCACTTTGATTCACATGACTGCACTGTGATATATTTCTAGTGAAACCAAGAGTAAGTCTTTGATAGGATAACGAGTCTTGTGGATAAGGGAGAAGCAGTGGATGTGGTATACCTAGACTTTAGTAAGGCATTTGATATGGTCTCGCATGATATTCTTATCCATAAACTAGACAAATACAACTTACATGGGGCTACTAGAAGGTGGGTGCATAACTGGCTGGATAACCGTCCTCAGAGAGTAGTTATTAATGGTTCCCTATCCTGCTGGAAAGGTATAACAAGTGGGGTTCCGCAGGGGTCTGTTTTGGGACCGGCTCTGTTCCATATCTTCATCAACAACTTAGATATTGGCATAGAAAGTACGCTTATTAAGTTTGCAGCTGATACCAAACTGGGAGGGATTGCAACTGCTTTGGAGGATAGGGTCATAATTCAAAATGATCTGGACTAATTGGAGAAATGGTCTGAGGTAAACAGGATGAAGTTTAATAAAGACAAAGGCAAAGTGCTCCACTTAGGAAGGAACAATCAGTTTCACACATACAGAATGAGAAGAGACTGTCTAGGAAGGAGTACGGCAGAAAGGGATCTAGGGGTTATAGTGGACCACAAGCTAAATATGAGTTAACAGTCTGATGCTGTTGCCAAAAAAAAAAAAAAAAAAAAAGCAAACATGATTCTGGGATGCATTAACAGGTGTGTTGTGAGCAAGACACAAGAAGTCATTCTTCTGCTCTACTCTGTGCTGGTTAGGCCTCAACTGGAGTATTGTGTCCAGTTCTGGGCACCGCATTTCAAGAAAGATGTGGAGAAATTGCAGAGGGTCCAATGAAGAGCAACAAGAATGATTAAAGGTCTAGAGAACATGACCTATGAAGGAAGGCTGAAAGAATTGGGTTTGTTAAGTTTGGAAAAGAGAAGACTGAGAGGGGATATGATAGTAGTTTTCAGGTATCTAAAAGGGTGTCATAAGGAGGAAGGAGAAAACGTGTTCATCTTAGCCTCTAAGGATAGAACAAGAAGCAATGAGCTTAAACTGCAGCAAGGGAGGTTTAGGTTGGACAGTAGGAAAAAGTTCCTAACTGTCAGGGTGGTTAAACACTGGAATAAATTGCCTAGGGAGGTTGTGGAATCTCCATCTCTGGAGATATTTAAGAGTAGGTTAGATAAATGTCTATCATGGATGGTGTAGACAGTATTTGGTCCTGCCATGAGGGCAGGGGACTGGACTTGATGACCTCTCGAGGTCCCTTCCAGTCCTAGAATCTATGAATCTATAAGTTTATCATCAAAGACTGGAGATTCAGGAGATAAGTGAGGATATTGGTAACAAATGGTTACATAGTAAACAAAATCAGAACATGCTTTCTAGCGTCTAAACTTAACTAACAGGTTAACCTGTCTAAAGAAGTTTTTCACCCAAAGTCCTCTTCAACATTTTCAACCAAAGTTGGCTGAGCTCCTGTTTTCATGATTGTAGATATGCTGTCCATTTATTTCCGAGGTGCAGGATGAGGGGGTGTCTTCTTTGCATCCTAGCTATACCCCCAAAGTTAACTGTATTTGCTCATAGACAAAATAAGCCTCCGTGGCTTGTTATTTCCTGTGTGCTGCTTAGGGTGACCAGACATCCTGATATTATCGGGACTATCCTGATATTAGGGGTTTTGTCTTATATATGCAACTGTACCCTCCGCCCCTGAAAAAGTGTCCCGATTTTTCACACTTGCTATCTGGCCACCTTAGTGTTGCTTCCCTGTTGACTTCACATTTCTTTTTTGACATTTGACTTGGTTTGTAAATAGGCATTCATTGTATTAACTTACAATGGATAATTTACATCCCAACAGATATGCACATTTCTCATCTCCTGTCTGGAGGAAAACCTGTTTTTCACCTTTGCTGACAATTAATACCTTGATATAGACTTTTAAAACATATTTTCAGTATATATACATAATGCCTTGCATAGTATCTGTATGTACATTTCACAATATTATTTATAACCATTGTGACAGCAGCTTTCATTTGAGACCTCCAATGACATTCTTTGGTGAACTAGAATGTACATACAACACTCATGAGATTTCTGTAGCTCCTTGCCAATTGGCATTAAGAGGTTCTTGGATCACAATGCCAAAAGACTAAGAGGAAATTTGATGATCACATCAGGAAGTGGTAAGATGTGATGGTGGCATGTTGGTTTTTGCCTGAGTGTTCCTTTAGGTGTTATCTTGATGGTCCTAGTCTGGATAATTAAGTGAATTTATAGGCCTACCATTTTTGGGTTATGGATGTTTTACCATTGAGGTTCTCACTGTTGCTAATCATAACTCCTTTTGTTTTAAATCTCTTCATATCTAGCTCATTGTTATGAATCGCTGCGATTTGGACTTATCCAAACGATATGGTTAGATATGTGGCAAGAGACTGCATCACACTGTTACTTAGGTTGCTGACACTGTGAAGTGCAAGCACATTATTGAGCTGCTAGGCAAAGAAGATATTTGGTGGAGATTGTGGGATATTCAGAGAAATATTCTGTGTAATAGGTACTTTTAATCTTTTGCTAAAGAAAAAATGTCTCTTCTCAAAATATCATATGCCTCATCGATTTTGTGTTGACTTTTCAGGCACCAAGACACCTGTTGTGAATATATTCTTAATAATGTATTAGATCTGAACTGAAATCAAAAGTCAAATGTTAGTGGACATAGAGCTACATGAAAGTGCTCTGTGCTTATTGCCAGTTTTATTACTGAGTGTTCAAAAACAAGCACATCCTTCAAAAAAAAAAGCCATACATTAGAGAAAATGCTTAAAAATGTGTGTAGGTTTTCGGAGGTGGCGATGTTCCTGGTGACATAATTTAATTGTCAACATGTTAGACACTTAGTAACTATAAAGAACATTTTTGCCATATGCATTTGTTTGCTGATGTATTCTTGAAATGGGATTTATTTTAAAAGAAAGCATGTATAAAGGACTTGACCTAGAGCAACCATAGAATGGCCAGGAAAAGTAAGTTGATTAGTGTTCTCCAAAGGCTAATCCAGCTTATGGATATGTATATTATGGTCTCACATAGCAAGACCAGTCCAGAACACGTGGCTGGGCTAGATGACCTCTTGTGGTCCCCTCCAGCCCTGCATTTCTATGATTCTACAATAAAGACTGTAGTTAAGGTTGCATCAGACTTTTCTATTTTTCTTCTGTACCGCAGTGTCCCACCAATTCTCGGAGACCTTTTTTTTGTAAACATGCCATGGAGAATTTAACCCAAATTTCAGGCACTAATGTTTATGGAAAGATCTCCAATGTGTATTTTTTGTTTGTATACTAGTATTTTAGGAAATGCGGGGAAACAGAAAAGCTTTTTATTTTTTCCACACGGTGGACATTTTCTGCTCCCTGTAACTGTTTGAGCAGTAAACATTGTGACATCAGGAATAATCAGTCACTAACCATTCACTTCCTCAAGTTTTATTTGCATATGTAGGGAGAGTCATAATTGCCTTGGTTGTCTTGGGAATGGCTGCCTGAGACTCCCATAACAGTCTTACAAAGCAGGGTCCCAGGAGGAGCTGTAATGAAAGCAAGCTGGGTTTGGCTAAGCTCTGCTCCTTTGGGTTTGTACTGGGTGAGTTACACTGTTTTCAAAGGGTAGATATTTGTCACTTTCCTCTGAAAGGGTTACATGAAAATAACAGACAAAATTCCAACTCCTTTTGTTTAGATGCGCCTTACAAATTAGGGACTATCAGTTTCTGAGTATCTACCTTTTTAATTACGCAGAAAATTATAGCTTTGAGTCCCTACGTAGTTTTCTGTTACTCAACTTCTAATTTTTTTTTTAATGGAGTAACAGTGAAGTTACATTAACAGTGTTTTGTTTGAATACTGTTTCATTTAGTACTTTCAATATATTGGTCAACATGATACTCAGTGGTGAAATAAGGAGCTTCACAAAGAAAACAGTCATAAAATATACAGTGAAGACAACAAACATAAGTGCTTTATTATTTAAATAGCGCAGTAAAAAATTTCTTTCTATTAAAAAAGGAAACTCACAAACAAAACACTTCGCTTAATGTTAGTTAAAGTTGATCTCAATAATAAATAAAACCACAAAAATTAGGAAATACAAAGTTAAGGATTAAAAAAAAATTACAAGTCGCAAAATCAAGCACTCTCAAGTAATGAAATGCCAGAATGAAAGTTGCCAATGCAACATTATTTGGTGACCTGTGCATATTTTACAGGCTTTAATTACATGAGCCCATATTACAGTGCTCTACAGCCAAAATGCTTCTGAAATAAATGTAGTCAAACTTTACTAATTCTGGGTCACTGAGAACAAAAATGATGCTTAAAATTGTTGATTGGCTCTAATTTTCAACATATGCTATTGGGTCAGTATATACGACCCTTGACTTGGGAATGGCGGAGGATAAGTGACTTATAAAGGGAAGGGATCTCAATTTAAACCAGAAATGACTAAAATACATCTTTGACTGGATCTATGAATAAATCTATGACTGGGTTTGGACAGTACTTGCTTTTTAGGCAAAACAATGAATGATGTAATATGAAGCTGGTATTGGGTCATACATGATATGAATTGCATCATGTTATTCCTAGAAGTCATGGATGATGCAATCATAACAAAGCTTACATCACTCTGCTGAACAAATTGCCCTCTATCAGCTCTAGAAATCATACAGTGTTGTGCTCTCTTATTTGTCAGTGTTTGATTTTGCAAAGGGACACATTTCTGTTTAGCCAAAGTGAGCAGAGATGCCTTGTACTTGTGTGAACAGTGCAGATAACTTCTGTTATGTTTGTGGTGAAGTGACTTTTGCATCACAAAAGCGCAGTATAACCACTATGGTTAAGAAAGCCTATCACCTTTATTTTGGCTGCAAAATTGGAGATCAGGACAAGAGGTGGGCCCCATACATATGCTGCAACACTTGTGCAACAAATCTTCGCCAGTGGTTGAACAGGAAAAGGAAATCTATGCCTTTTGCAGTACCAATGATTTGGAGAGAGCCAACAGATCATACCAGCAATTGTTACTTCTGCATGGTGCCTCCAGTTGGGAAAGGTGTGTCAAAGAAGAAAAAGTGGACTGTGCATTATCCAAACATTCCATCAGCTATACGCCCAGTACCCCACGGAGAAGGACTGCCGATTCCTGATGCACCAGAATCATTCTCACTTGAGTCAGATGAGGAAGAGGATGAAACTTCTGGTCCTGAACCATCAATGTCACAGGACCCACATTTTCTCCCATCCTCCTCCTCTAAACCACACCTCATAACACAAGGTGAACTGAATGACCTTGTCAGGGATTTGGAACTACCCAAGAGTAAGGCAGAGCTGTTGGGCTCCAGACTACAGCAGTGGAATCTCCTGGCAGGTGATGTTAGGGTTTCCATGTTCCGTGACCGTCAAAAGAATCTTGTCCCATTCTTCTTCATGGAAGGTGATCTTGTAGCCTGCAACAACATCGATGGTGTGATGGCAGCCCTCAACATCGTTCACGATCCAGATGAGTGGAGACTGTTCACTGATTCATCGAAGACGAGTCTTAATGCTGTTTTACTCCATAATGGCAATGTTTTGCCATCAATTCCAGTTGGTCATGCATTCCATATGAAGGAAACCTATGACAACATGAAACAACTTTTGAGGTGCCTAAACTATGACCAAAATCAGTGGCAGCTTTGTAGCTTTTTGAAGGTTGTTGCTCTCTTGCTTAGTCTGCAGACTGGATACACAAAGTACTGCTATTTTCTCTGCGAATGGGATAGTCGTGCAAGAGATTCCCACTACATCAAGAAAGATTGGCCACTCCGACAGTCATTGGAGCCTGGGAGGAAAAGTGTTCAGCATCTACCACTTGTTGAATCAAGGAAGATTTTGTTACCACCCTTACGCATCAAGCTGGGTCTGATGAAGAACTTTGTCAAGGCCATTGACAGAACACAAGCAGCTTTCAAGTACCTCCGTGGAAAATTTCCAAGGTTAAGTGAAGCTAAGATAAAGGAAGGTGTCTTTGTTGCTCCTCAGATTCGTGAACTTCTTCGAGATGAAGCATTTGACCAGGCACTGCGTGGCAAGGAAAAGACGGCATGGAAAGCCTTCCAGTTAGTGGCAATAAATTTTCTCGGAAACAACAAGGAAGACAACTACAGGTTGTTGGTGGAAAACCTCCTCAAGGCATACAAAAGCCTTGGTTGCAACATGTCACTAAAGATACATTTTTTGCACTCTCATCTAGATTTTTTTCCACCGAACTGCGGAGCAGTGAGCGATGAGCACGGCGAGCGATTTCTCCAGGACATTGCAACAATGGAGAAACGCTATTAGGGCAAATGGAGCCCATCAATGCTTGCAGACTATTGCTGGACAGTGACGAGATGCTCCATTTAATGAATACAAGAGACAAGCCAAGAAGCGCCGAGTAGACACTGAATAGGACTATGTACATAATAGTTTTTTGCCTTTTGTTTCATAATACATTTTATTTATATAACCCTTTTGCTGATTTTTAAAGTGTTCCATAAACAGGACAGGTGAAATATTATCATGTAAAGCAACCATAAACACATGAAAAGACCTAGGTTTACAATTTATGATTAAAACTCTACTATCTACACAATATACATAGACATAAAATGTAAAAACTTAAATATCTTAGAAACAGTAGCCAATCAGTTGTTTTAATTGTCATATTTGAATCCAGCCCATCAAAATACATAATAAATAGCACATTTTATCTCTGAAGCAGACGACTTCTCAAAAATTGTAGACCAGTGTTATTTTTACATAGATTCACTGCCTCATTCAGTGTACAGGATATAATTTTTCTGGGGATGACTTGGGGTTGTGTAGTTTTCTGTCGGACCCCTGGCTCATTTGTTGCAGAAATTAGCAGGTTTGTATTCAATGAGGCCAGGGATTGCAGTAAGAAAAAGGTGGTTAGGGCAGTTGAATATCGGAGATTTGGTTCTATCCCTGCCTCTGCCACCAAGTTTCTGTGTGGTGCTGGACAAGTTACACCAAATTTTTCACATGTGTGTAATTAAAGGTTATATCATCATCCATACATGCGGGGGAGGAGAATAATATTGCATTGTCAACATTCATCCTGGCATTTCCTAACATGAGTGCTTGATTCTGCAACCTTTTAATCCTTTTTAATCCTTAACTTTGTATTATGATATAAGTGTAATGCTAACCTACTCTTATGAAGATGCTGAACTTTATTTTTTGGCCCTAATCACCTGACTTGGGTCAGTGTAACAAAGTTTAATAGCACTATCACCTAAGAGGGTCAGTATCTACTGATTGCTGGAACGCATGAGGAACTTCTATTGGTGTCAATGAGAGTTACTCATGTACACCAAAGGGCAGATTTTGGCCTTGAGAATGTAAAGCTATTATTGAATCTGAAACATGACTCCAAGTGTTTGGAATCTTTCCTGTACAACAGGGGTCTCAAACTCAATGTATCTTGGGGCCGGTGCCAGTCCTCAAATCTTCTCAGCGGGCCAATAATGTCACTGAAGATGGTGTTCAGAAAATAAAAGGTTTATATTGTATTTTTTATTTCAAATTTCTTAGCAATAATAAAACTGTCGTACAACTTTCTGGCAGGTGAAGAATTGTATAAAGTTTTTAGTGTTTGCCAGACACCTGGCAATGCTTCAGTCTGTCAGTTTGTTGACGTTTGGCCTCAGTGACTGAGCAGTTGAAACCTTCAGGATTGCAGCAAGGTGTGCATCAGAGTGTTGTGTTCGGTATTTTGACTTGTTTATATTCATTGTAGAAAAAAGTGATGCTGCCTCCATGGCTGACTCTGCCCGGCGACTAATGATGATATATCTTTGTCCCCCAGTCAATGGGAACTGCGGGGGGCGGCACCTGCAGCAGACACTGCTGGCAGCGTGCTTGCATGCCTCTCTCCTCCGCAGGCCACAGTGGGGAGGTTCTCAGGCCACAGATGGCCCACGGGATGGGACTTTGAGACCCCTACTGTACAACTTCATTTAAAAAAAAAAAAACAAAAACAAAGCAGAAGCAAAGAATGCTTTAAAATAAAGTATTCTTTTTTTAACTGGAGGGCTGATTCTGAGCTCATTTACCCCATTGTAAATCAGCAATCGCTCACCTCATTTATGCCAGTGCCAGTGACTCCCACCAAGTTCTGAATCAGGCCCATGGTTTTGAAAACTTTTTTTTTTAAGTGGATGTAACAGATGTAATATATGTTTTCAGTCAAAAGTCTTGCAATAATATGTGTGTAAGGGATTAGAGGATGCAGGAGAGCTATGTTCAAACATTAATTTAGATTACATGGGGAAATGATGGGCTGGATGGGTCTCGCTTCTAGTTACTAACTTACCTACCTAGGGTAGGTAAGCATTGGAATAGGCTTCTAAGGGAGGTTGTGGAATCCCCATCATTGGAGGTTGTTAAGAAGGGTGGGACAAACTCCTGTCAGAGATGGTCTAGGTTTACTTGGTCTTGCCTCTGAGTGTGGGAGATGAACTAGGTGACCTCTCAAGGTCCCTTCCAACCCAAATTTCTATAATTCGTTCTAATACCCCCTTGTCCATCTCACAAAACAAATGCACAGTTTGGCATCAGTCAGTCCGATTGGCAGTCCCTGCTCATGAAAAGTCCAGAACTGACACAGCAGGCAGTTCTACTAATCAGGGCTGAGCTGCCGTGGCAGAACTTTGCTGGGATTGTGTGTATGCACCTTGGGGCCAGACCCCACGGTACTCGCTAAGACAAAAATCCTACTGATTTCAATGCAGAATTCTAGACTGATTTATTTATATAGGAAAGTTTGCCTTTAGAATTGTTTACCCTGCAGATAATAAAATGCCATGCCAATCCCTTCCACCTACCCTAAAAAAATCCCCAAAACCCTATATGTACTCTTATGTAAATTCTACAACTTTTTTTTAACAAGGACAAAACTGTAGATGTCTGAAAAGACACTTGGAAATGCACTGATACACCTGTTCAACTGCTTACTTATAAACAGTCCTATGTGCATTTTATATAGGGTGTTTTGTTCCCTTTAATAGTAGTGGTCTGTGACCAGTCACCCGTGTTCCAAGTCTCTCCTTATTCTTAAATAGGCTGTCTGGGACTTGTATTTCCCTGGAGGGAGACTATGGCCATGCTGAAGTAAGCCTACTGGGGGAGAGATATGTGTGTGTGTGTGTGTGGTGAGAGTCATATGATAGGACTCCAGTATGTAAGGAGAAGCCATGGTTCATTTAGTCAGAGTGGAGAACTTCATGGAGTGGGAGTGTGCTAGGGGTGAGTCTCAGTTTGGAAGGGATAGTTTAGAGCTTTACATAAGAGCTGGAGAACTAGCAAGGAAAAACGTGGGAGGAAGCCACTCCACTGGCCCTGCACCATCAGGGCAAATTAACTGTTTGAATCTGGGATGCTGTAGAGACTACAAAGGCCTGGAGGGAGGGTTCTAGGGATAGCAAAGCCTGGTAAGGACTGAAAAGACCACTGAACCCGAGGAAGTTTGGCTGGAAGGAACGACTGAACCTGAGGGAGAAGACTGGAAGACTTGATTTGAGGCAAACTGTTAACTTTATGTTAATAATCCAGACCCCAGAAGGGGAATGTAAATTCAAAAGCCTAGACATGATGTTTTGACTGGCTGTAAAAGAAGGTAAATTGGGGCAGTGACTGGGGCCAGATGCTAGATTGAGTAAATTGCTAATACATGGCATGAATTTAAAATCTGCATTTAAAAACAGGTATAGCAGAAAGAATTGCTAAAGAGAATACTCAAGAGGGGTGTGATCTTTCAAACTCCTAGTCATGTGACCGTTTTAATTTTTGGCTTTAAACAGAAAAAAAAATCCTCCTCAAAACTTTTTTGCTGTGATGCATACATAAAACTTGACAGTGGTTTTGCTGCTAGTGTGCTGAGACCACTACCTGCCAAGCTGACCAGTATCGTCTCATTTCCTTGTACTCCATCTGTCTGTATCCATAGTTGTCTCTTGTTTTATAGTTGAGTCCGTTGGGATAGGGAGCTGCTTCTTTTTGTTCTGTTTGTGCAGTGTCTAACACAATAGGATCCTGGCCTGGGAGTAGGGCTCCTAGGCGCTACGATAATACACATAAATGCTCACCAAAAAATTCTAGTCACCCTGGCAGATAGTAAAAATCAGTCGAGTAATGATGGCCACCTAGTGACATGAAAAAGAATCCTATGCAAATTAGATCAGCCAGCCTTTTCACTATCCAGGGATATGCACCCTCAAACCTCCCCTCAGAGCCCTGTAAAAGCTCAAACCCCAAAACCAGCATTTAGCTTTTGCTTTCTTCATTATCACAGGTTTCTTCCCTGAGACCCATATCAATCCCATCTCAAAAAAAAAAAATTGTCCAAGTTTCTCTTCAATGTATAATCCCTGAATCAGGAAAACACTTAAGCATGTGCTTAAGTGCCCACTTAATGCTTTTCATTATTGCAGCCATAGTGATAACTGTAGTAGCGGGTGATTAATTCCATATAAATACCATTGAGGGTTCCCCACCATCCTGTGTGACACTGAATTATAATTCCAAGATTAACAAAACTCTCAACGTGCCATCAGGGTTTCTCTGAGGAAGACCGTGTAACTTCTGCTCGGCTACAGGGCCTACAATTGATAACAGCAGGCAGTCATCCAGACCTTTGCTGAAATGGCATCGCAAAGCATAAAAAATAACTGCAAAGAGCAGTGCAGAGTCATAGTAAATTGATGCAATATTATGTGTAGATATATATTTGTATGCATATGTGCATCTATGTAATATGCGTGCATACATATATATGTGATTAACTGAGAGTTTAAATTCTCCCAAATGGATTTTTAAAGGTGCAAAAATAATAATAAATACTTAGAGTAGAACGGGGTTTGTTACCACAGTTGATAGCACTTTCCGCAAACTGAAATCACCCACAGCCGCAAGTAATTATGATTTGTTGTATTGATGGGTTTTGGCCCCTTCTGTTAAGTTGTTAAACCACACTACACATTTAGCATGGGAAAGAGTTCAGAGACATGATAATTTACATAACTGTCAGGGAATGAATTATAGATATATCTGTTGTGTTTAAAAAGTTCCCACTTGTTATACTTGCATTATTACAGAAGTGGTGAACCTTATATCTTTAAGTCTGTAATTAAAACTGTACGTAAGTGTGACCTTTAGAAAATAGACTGAAGAGTAAGAAAACATTGGATTTTCAGATAACATGATGCTTAAATTTCCATTCATAGAGTCAGCATGCCTTGTGCATAATGACTGCTACAGTAAGTTAGGCTGCTGCTGTATTTACAGTTTTTCTTTGTAAATTAATTACAGGGCAACTTTTAGTATTGGCAGGCACTCATATAAGGCTGAGTGATTAAGTGTGTTTAAATTTGTTCCTGATGACCAAAAGAGCTGATATTTCAGACTTCAAAGGGAGGAGGATCTGTACAAGAGATGCTTTCTTGTACCTGTGAATCACAGTATCAATTTTGGTGAAATGTCTAAAGGACAAAACTGCTAAAAGAAATAACCTTATAAAAATGACCTTCAAAACTGATGTGATGTCTAACTGCATTGTAGCAGATTTCTTCTTCCTCATTAGCATGTTCTCCCTTGATTGATTTTGTTCAGTGATGTCACTATCATGTTTGTTACCTCAATTAACTGCCAAGGAAACACTATGTAACCAACACTAAAGTACCTTTGTCATCACTAAATGAGCCAGGCAGATGATTAAAGGCTGCTTCTACTCATGCAGATGTCTTATGGGAAGAGAGTGGGGAGATAGAGATGGTCACTATTAAAATAAGAAATGACTGTGTCTGAGACACCACTCACTGGTAATTGTTAGTGATTGTGTACCCCGGTATTTATTCTGAAGCAAGAAAGAGAAGTTGATTAAGTGACAATTCACTTAACAATCTGTACATTTTCAGAAGCACACCGTTTTGTTTTGTTTTTGTTTGTTTTTTTTTGGTTTTGGAAAAGGAGGGTTTGAAAAATGCATCAGGTGAGGTTAAGTGAAAGCTGGGAGTGCTTATGGGGCATTACTTCAGCTAGCAACAACTTTGGGAAATTCATAAGAAAAATTCTGTAAATGGTTCTGTCACAGGGTTACTTGTCCCTTTAAAGGAACATCTACACTGCACACTTCTTAGGTTGGGATGTAGAACACGTAGACACTAGCTGCCTCACATGGGTGTAAATAGCTGTATACATGGTGAGGCACTGCTTAGGTGAGCACAGTAAAGTCAGGCCTGAACCCTTTGGCTGTGTGCTGGGGCATGTACCCTACATAGCTTTCTACAGCCCAAGCAGCACCTCTCCTGTCTACACTGCTATTTTAAGCAATGTAGTGTCCAGTTGCTGCAGCCTATCCCTACACAGTGAAACACTCTGGCAGCAGGAAAAAGCTCTGGCAGCTCCCTGATGCTGGAGCTATTCCCTACCTCCTCCCCCTATCAGAGACTTTCCTTGCTGCAATAAAAGGCCCTGGGAGAACAGAGAGCTGCTGAACCCTTTCTGTGCTGCCTCCCACCGGGCTGAGCCTTTCACTGAAATGTGTAGCTACACACTACACCATGCTTGCAGCCCACTTTTCACTGCAGCATGTGGCTACATGTACCCTATTCATTGGTGACACTGGTGTGCAGTGTGTAGATGGAGCCTAAGATGGAGCAGGGTCCAGTGCACCTGTGACTTGTTAGGCTTAAGAGAGGACACCTGGGTCATATGTTGGCGAGCATCTGCGAACAGTCAGGAGTGGTAGGTGAGAGCTGCCTAAAAATAGAGGCAAGACCAAAGGAGCAGTGGAAAGTTTGCTGAGGCAAAGCGCTGCAGGAGATCACAAGGAGAGCAGTAAACATGAGTTGCCACTGGTGATCTGTGAGAAACTGTTGGGGGGGTACTGGCTAGAACTGAGGAACCCTGCTGAGTTATCTGAAGGCTTGTGAATTGACCCGTAGGAAGAAGGGAAGAACCAGCTTGGTCAGCATAAGCCGGGCCCAAAAACAAGGAGTTGACTCTGGAGGGAGGTCCCAAGAGCAAGGGTAGGACTCACAGGCAAGGAAGCCTGGGAGTGGAACACTGCACGGAACCCTCTGGCAGAAGACCCAAATGGAGGAGTGTAGGAGGAGCTCAAGAGCAAAGAGTTGGTCTGTAGGGAGGTTTCCCGGAGTGGGGGGTGGAGTAGGACTCAGGCAAGAAGGCCTGAGGAAGTGAAACTGTGCAGGGAGCCTTCTCACAGGAGATCTTGCTTGGGGCTATGAGAGAAGACTTGTGGGAGTCTTGGAACTCTGAGATAGGAGGCCTGGAGAGAGGGGACTTGGGAAAGGGGCCAGGGAGCTGGGACTGAACAGTTAATGACTCTAGAGATGGTGACCTTTGAATGGGTTTTGCAGAGCTGCTGTTTGACTTTGGGGTTTTGAGACGAACTGTATTGACTACTTTGGACCTGTGTAGGACTGTGGCACTTCATATGAATAGAAGGGTTTGAGTTTGCTGCAGAGAAGAGATTGTATTCCTTTGCATGGGTGAATAACAGGAAAATTGAGGCCGGGTCCCTTATTTTACAGGGTCCTTCTCTTTCCTTTCTGAAGAGCATGTGTTGTGTTCTTCCAGAACGTATTAAAGTCTGAATGTATTCCAAACTACCCAATGCTCTTAGCAAGCTGAATGATTTGACCTTCATTCTTGCTTTGCTTGAATTGCATTTCCCTGGATGCAGTGGAAGAGGAGAAAAAAAAAGCTCAATACCTTTGTTTTTTCAACTATTAACCAACAATCACATGATTCTTCCCTATATGTCAGCTTTAGGTAAGGAGTCGTTCTCACATCTAATTTTGAGAGCAGCAGCACCTCTAAAACCGTTAAATTTTTTTGGCTTAAAATGTAGCATGGCTAATGACAACACACAAATGAAGAACCTTGGACTGGATCAACCCCTCCCATGGTAAAACCCACAATGGTGCTCTTTTCAGGAGAGGAAATTTTTGTTAGGCTCCCCTGGAAGAGTTCTTCCAGCATTCCATCAGGGCAGTAGGTTTATCTCTCTGTGGAACAGGCTGCAGTGTCAGATCTTAAACCCTGAGACAGAGTAGGCCAGGCCTTCCTTGTGGAGCCCTTATGCCTCCACAATGTTCTGGCCCCTGGCACTCTGTGGAGGGGTAATAATGTGCATCCCCCTGGTCCTGTCCCTTCCTGGCTTGCCCACTCCTGATCACAGCCTGACCCATCCCCAGGGCTGACCTTACCATGAGGCGAACTGAGACAGTCACCTAAGGTGCCAGACTGTGGGGAGGGGCGTCACTAGGACCCAGAGTGTAGAAAATTTTGTCTGCTGCTGCTGCATATGTATTCTCTCTGCTCTAGATGCACAGAGATGGTGGAGTGCTGTGCTGGAGGAAGGAGGGCACAAGATACATAACAGGCAGGCAAGAGAAAAGGTGAGAGGGAATAACAGAAAGCAGCAGGAGCTGCAGGGAGAGAAAGGAGCCTCTTATGTACCTCTCTAGCACCCCCAGGACCCTGGACTGATTAACACCAGCTTCTCAGGGACCTTCCTGTTTCCTGCAGCTTCCCTGAACCCACTTGAGGAGAACAGGCAGTCAACTGAAGTAGTAGGATCCAGTTAAGCCCTTAAGACGCTGATATCTTCCCTCACTCGGGCCCTGCTACCAGCCTGCTTATTTGTCCCCTTCAGTTGAGTGTTGAGAGCCACAATAGCTGGCACAGAACAGCAGTCATGAGTGAAAGAAGAAAACGCCCCTCTGGGGCAGCATTCAGAAAAAGAAAGAAAGCAAAGGAAGCTTTTCTATCTAAGCAGGAAGGAGCTCTCCTGAGATACATAGACACAAATGTTCACGGTGAGCCTTCCGGCCCCAGTGAGGATGTGAGTGGTGAGGAGATGCCTGATCCAGTTAGTCAGAGTGCATGTGACCTGGCAGCTACTGCAGCATCCATATCTCCATCTCAAATGGATGTAACCATGCACGTTCCTGAAGAAAAGTGTAGATCAGAGAAGTGTGTGGTAGAGGCGCAAGAAACAGCTGCTGCTGAGTTTAGTTTCTTAAGTCTAGATAATCCAGGACTGTGGACCCACTTGAGCAGTAGCCTGGGGACTTCCTTGTACTGCATGGGCCACAGCAAGTGAAAAACTTCATGTTCCCCAAAGACAATGAAAATAGAAGTTTCCGTCCAATACATTACTGGTGTGAAATCCCCAAAGGTGACAAAGTGGAGAGGCCAGGGCTTATGTACTCGAAAACCCAGAATGCTGCATACTGTTTTTGTTGCAAACTCTTCCACTCTAATGTTCCAGCCACATTGGGTTCTAGAGGGACAAAGGACTGGAAAAATCTGGCTAGAAATCTGGCATGCCATGAGAAGGCAGCAAATCACCAGAGAGCATTCCATAGGTGGAAAGAGCTTGAGATGAGACTAAGGTTAAAGGCCACCATAGATGATCAGCATCAAGAAAAGATTGCATCAGAGTCTCTTTACTGGCAAAATGTTCTGAAAAGGCTCATTGCCATTATGAGAATGCTTGCTACCCAAATGTGATGAACTGGGACTGTTCTTAATGTGGTCTTTGAATGCTGAGTGGGGAGTGTTGGCTGGAAAGGCAGGGGAGATTGGCTGGGACGGTCTGCATTAGGGGGTGGGAGACTGGCCTTGATGGAAGATACCTGAGCATGTAACGTGAGAACCCAGGAAGGGGTTAGAGGCCAGGTGACACCTTTGCCCGGGAAACTGAACAAAGGCTGTGGGAGGGGTGGCTGAAGGGAGAGTTTCAGGAGCTGGCTGGTGGAATGACTGGGAGGAAGACAGGGCTCTGACCTCCTAAGGGGGCTGTGGTGCCCTGGGACCCCAAGATGGACCTAACTTGGGGGGGTCCTGTTGTCTGTGCCTGCAAGACCTGTCTTGGACTGTGTTCTGGTCGTCTAAATAAACCTTCTGCTTTACTGGCTGGCTGAGAGTCATGGTAAATCGCAGGAAGCCAGGGGTGCAGGGCCTTGTGTCCCCCCCACACTCCGTGACAACTGGTGGCAGCGGCGGGATTTACTGCACCCCGTGGATGGCGCTTCCTGCAGTAAGTGACTGGGGAGCAATAAAACAAAGGGGGATTGATGGGGATGCTGCATGCTGAAGAGTCAGAGAGAGACGGTTTCAGGGGGCGATTTCACCCCTGGGAGTGTGTGACCAGAGAGAAGGACTTTTGCAGTAACAGGGTCCCCCGGGGGATCGCAAGGGAGGTGGTGACCTCGATAAGGGCTGGCACACTAGGGGTTCTCCTTGGAAACTGCGGAGCGGTGAGCACCCAGGCCAGCAGGAAGATGTATGCCAAGCGGCTTAAGAGCGACCTGGTTGAGCTGTGCAAGCAGAGGGGGCTGCGCAGTGGGAGGTTCACCAAAGAACAGCTCATTGCCCAGCTGGAGGAGGGAGATCGCTCGAATGAACTGATTCCTGTCTCTGAGGGAAGCAGCCTGGCAAATGCAGCGCAGGCACCAGTGTCTGTCCCATCTGGGAGTGGTCAGCCAGCTGCTGAGGGCTTCCCGAGACCCCTCCTTCCTCTGCCTAGGGAAAGGGTGGGGAGGAACCCAGCAAATACTGAGGGCACCGTGACCCCCACCCCCGGCCAGCAGGGGATCCTCCCAGCGAAGCTCGCCGGTCAGCAGAGGATCCTCCCGGCGACGCGCGGCATCCGTGGAGCGGAAGCGGCTGGAATGGGAGAAAGAGCTAAAACTGAGAGAGCTGGCAGATCGTGAACAACAGATACAGCATGAACGGGAGGAGAAAGAGAAACAGAGGCAGCATGAAGAGAGACAGAGGCAGCATGAACTGGAGCTGGCGAGGCTGAGGGGCAGCGAGCCCCCGGCTGCGGTGAGTGAGGGGGGACCCAGGACTGCACGGAGCTTTGATAAGTGCATCCTGGCCCCATGTAAGGAGGGGGAGGACATGGATGACTTCCTGGATGCCTTTGAGACGGCCTGCGAGCTGCACCAGGTTGATCCTGCAGACAGACTCCGGGTTCTCACCCCCTCACTGGACCCCAAAGCCGTGGCATTGTACCGCCAACTGGAAGAGGCGGAGAAAGGGGACTACAAACTATTCAAAAAGGCCCTGCTACGTGAGTTTGGGCTGACTCCTGAGATATACCGGGAAAGGTTCCGGAGTCAGGATAAAACCCTTGAGATCTCATATCTGCAACACGCAGGCCAGCTGGCCGATGAGTTTGTAAAGAGCCGGTCAGGGGATAACAGGGAGGAGTCCCAAAGGAACAGTCCCACCACAACGCAGAGAGAGAGTCACCATGGGACCTCCCAGCGGGGAAATATGGAGAACCCCCACCAAAGGGGAACATCCAGCATCAGGTCCATTCGACCCACTCGAGGGGACCCACGGGACATGGGCTGCTATCACTGTGGCCAAAGAGGCCACATACGGGCCCAGTGCCTCAGGCTCAGGGACAGACTGAGCGAGCCCAACCCACAGAGGGTTGACTGGGTAGAGACCCAGCCGGACGAGGGGAAGACGGCCCAGGCAAGGAGGGCTGACCACTTCCCAATGGCTCAGGAGAGAGGAGGGCCCCAGGCCAGCTCCTCTGCGGGGCTGGATGGTCCAGACTCAGGGTTTTTGGTTTATATGGTGGGCGCGGGGCTGTCCGTCCGGAGAGAGTACCTTGTTCCCCTGGAGGTGGACGGGAGGAACTGTCTTGGACTGTGTTCCGGTCGTCTAAATAAACCTTCTGCTTTACTGGCTGGCTGAGAGTCATGGTAAATCACAGGAAGCCGGGGGTGCAGGGCCTTGTGTCCCCCCACACTCCTAGCACTGCGTGGCACTTCAGATCAGCTGTATGTGCCAAACAATGGAAACTTCCTTAAAATTGTGGAGCTGATGGCTGAGTTTGATGCTGTACTCCAGGAGCATCTAAGAAGAGTCACCACCCAAGAAATTTACACACACCACTACCTTGGAAAAGCAGTTCAAAATGGGCTCATACAGTTACTGGCAACAAAAGTCAAACAGAAGATTGTGGCAGAACTGAAGTCACAAGATATTACTTTGTTTTTCTGGACTGCACACCTGACATCAGCCATATGGAACAAATGACTTTAATGGTGCATTTTGTAACAACAACAGAACCTAGTAAAAATGTCCCTGCAATGGTGACAGTCAGAGAGCATTTCCTAGAATTTATTGACATTGATGATACTACAGGAGCTGGTATGACAAATGTGCTTCTTAAAAAGCTGGAAGATATGGGAATTGCGATAGCTGACATGAGAGGTCAGAGCTACGATAATGATGCCAACATGAGAGGAGAGAACAGGGGAGTGCAGACATGGATCTTAGAATTAAACCCTTGAGCTTTTTTTGTCCCATACAGTTCTCATTCATTGAACTTGGTGGTCAGTGATGCAGCATCAGCTTCTAGTGAGGCTGCTGAATTTTTTAATGTAATTCAAAGCATCTATGTATTTTTCTCTGCATCAACTCATCGATGGCAAATTTTGAAGCAACATCTGGGAACATCCTCTCTGACACTGAAACTGCTGAGTGCCCCGCGATGGAAAAGTTGAGTGGAAGCGATAAAGCCTATCAAACACCAATGATGATGCCATAATTGCCATTATGGAGGATAATGCTATGACAGGAACTGTTCGTGGGAGAACAGTGAAAGAGGGAAATGGAATCACCAGAAACATACATAACTTCAAATTACTGTGTGTCTTAGTGTTGTGGCATGACATACTGTGTTAAATAAATATTGTAAGCAAGAGACTCCAAGGTATTGACCTTGATATATCTGGAGCAATGGAACTGGACAAAGCAAAGTCATACCTACAGTCTTACTGGTGAGATGAAGGATTTCAAAACATTCTGACGAGTGCACAGAAGTTGGCAGAGGAACTTCACGCCAAAGCTATTTTCCCACCCATTCAAGAATACAAGAGTCACCGAAGAAGACATTTTGATTACGAGGCATGGGATAATCCCATAAGAGACCCCAAACAACAAGTCAAGGTTGAATTCTTTAACCAGGTGCTAGATTGTGCAATACAGTGAGTTGAAGAATGTTTCATGCAGCTCAAGGAACACAGCAGTATATTTGGGACATTGTATGCTATTCCACAACTCCTCACTATTCCTGAAGAAGACCTACACCAGCAATGCAGGGCACTAGAGACAGTGTTGACATATGATGACACGCATGATATTGATGCGAGTGAGTTAGGTGATGAACTGAAAGCTCTTTCATGATACATTTCAGCAGGATCAACTCCAAAGGCTCTTCTGGAATATATGTGCACAAATAAGATGACCACCCTTTTTCCAAATGCTTTTGTGGCTCTGTGCATACTTCTAACACTTTCTGTAACAGTTGCCAGTGGACAACACAGCTTCTCCAAGCTGAAGTTAATAAAAATACATCTACGCTCCACAATGACACAGGTTGCAATGCCTTGCAACCATCTCAATAGAGCAATAGCTGGCCCAGACTGTGGACCTTCAACAGGAAGCAGTTCAAATCTTTGCAACCAAGAAGGTACGGAAAGCACTACTTTGATTATTCGAACAGATAAAAATGCCAGTGTTTACTATGCAGACAAGAAAAGTTACATTTGCTGTTCAGGCATTTGAAAGTTAAGCGTTACTTAAAATTTTTGAACAAGGCATTTTAAGTTGTTAGTTCTCCTTTATTGGGGGTAGGTAGCTGAGCAGTACCATGAGAGGAGTAGAACAGGAAGAAGGCAGAATTGAGACCTTTCAAAGTTTTGGCCCAAGCGAGGGGGCATGGGAGCGTCATTTGAGCTCCTCGCCTCAGGTGCCAAAATGTTGTGGGCCAGCCCTGCCCATCCCCACAACACAGAACCCACAGAGCCCCCTCCATGAGGTCTGGAAAACAGTGGCTGGCCACCTTCTGCATCAGGGTGGGAGATGCCACAATGCCTAGGGATATGAGGGTCCTCTTGCCCAGCCATGCATTTCAGCCCTGTCCTGAATAATGCTTAATGTCCCTCCACAGGTAGAAAGCTTCATTCAGTTTTATCTTTAACCATGTGAAGAGTAAAGAGGTGGCTTCTTTTATTATCTTAGGGGCTAGGGCAATTAAGTCTGAAGTCATTTTGTCTGTAGTGCAAATATTCTAATGATACAGTAACACCCAGTATGGCTTACAGGATCAGGTGCTAATTCATCGAGGTCTCGAGTTTGCAAACTTAGTCATGTTTGTAAGCACTTCCCAATAGTTGTCCGAAGCCAGCCTCCTTCAGAACTATGTTTCAGATGTTTACGTTTAAACTTCAGTCTCATTGGAAGTAGCAAATTTATATATAATCTATCCTGTCATATATATTTGCATCAGTGTCTGAATGCGTGTGGTTTACTAAGATGTTTACATGAGTATATGCCATTATTGGCCTGATTCATTCTCTGATGAATGAATCACAGTCCACTGTTTAGGGACATCAGTTTCCACCCCTCTCCCTGTAGTTGTTTATTATTATGTACCAAACACAGAATTGTGACATCACTAAGTGAATCAATCTAGCTGTAGCAGGCTAATTTAGAAGAAACGTGCTGACATACAGTTATGATTTTAACCAGCAAAGATGAGAGAGAAACTTCTTTAGAACAAATTAATTCATTTTAATTCTTTAAATTTTGCTTCAATGTAATAGTAGTTTTTTAACATATATCCTCTTTTGGTGGTAATTTGATGTCTAGGCTATGACCTTAAACTTCTTTGTTTTTTTATTACATAGTCCAATGTTACTGTTCATGACATAATCAGACAAATCAGTTTTTGAAGGTCATGTTTGTAAAGCTTATTTTCTTAGGTAGGTTCCTGGCATCGTTCTGTCCTTCAGTTACTTAGCAAAAAATTGATAATTTTAACTGATGGTTACAGGAAAACATCTTTCATATTGGGCCACTCTTTGAAGTCTGCAATGTGGCTTTTTTGATGATTAGAAATGAATCTAAATAAACTTAACCTTACAAGCATACCTGATGCCGCAATGCACTGAAATTGCTAAGTGCTTCCTTGCAGTTAATTTCTCTTTCTTTCCTGTAAATGTCTCTGCCTCTCACATTCAGCACTGTTTGATCATATTTTGATAACAAATTATCAAAATTAACAAAAACAGCTGTAGTTTTATGCATTTTAAAATAAGAATATATATGAAAACAAAGTAATTCCTTCCTTTGAATAACTGTAAGGGTTGCGCTGAAAAAGCCAGCACTGGCCAATATATTCCACATAGTTACTACAATTATGTCCAGTTCTAAATTGTAGTACTTTAGATTCAGCTTTGTGGTAGGTCTTGGCAAATGCTGATTTGTAATGGCAAACATCATGTCTGTGGTTTTTTGGGTTTGAATCCCGTAGCCTGACCCTGAACCATTGCAATTACATGATTTTTCTAATGCTATTTCCTGGATACCCTTGGAGCCAGATCCTGTATCTTTTTTTATTCTTTCCAATAGTCACTACCCAGGAGCGCAGCTGAAAGAGTAGTATGCATGGGTAAGGGCTGCTTGTGCAAGTGTTGCAAGGTGAAGTTCTAGATTACCTCCCCATTTTGATAATTTGCTCTTTCCTTAGGTAAGACAAGGTAATCTAAAGAATTCAGGATCTTATGTAAGGACATATACTACACAGGGGAGTCATAAACGCACATGATGCTGTTTGCTAGAATAACTACTGTAGGCTGCAGTTGAGGGGTTGATATGATACGGGGAGACTTTCAGAGGCTTAATGCTGGCGTTGTGATTGCGAACCGGCAGCTATCATCCTGAGCACAAGGTGTTTCTATTTAATTGCACATTGCACTTGGTAGCTGCCCTGGAGCTGTTGCTTTTTTGAATCTGAATGGCTTTGCACTGTTGAGCCAGTTTGCCTTTTCAGTTTTTGGTTGCACATTTTGCATTGCAAAAAGAGGCCTATTGGATATGTCTCTAAATTGAATCATACTGGACTCATTGCTAGTTGTGGGCTACAGCCATCCTGAAGGTGTGAGAGGGGGAAATAAAAGGGATAACTGTAGAAAGAATAGCTTATCGAAACAGTTCCCAACATATATTTTTCTAAAATCATTGTTTAAAGGTAGAAGGGACCGGATCATCTAGTCTGACCCCTTGTATATCACAGGTCACCACCACCACCTGCCAGCAACCACACACCAAACTTATTGTAAACCCTGGACCCAGTCCTGCTTCCATTGGAAGTCTATAGGAGTTTCACTATTCACTTCATTGATAACAGCAATGGCATTTTTACGATTGCTTTTAATAGGAGCACATTAGAGCCCCGACTACTTTTTTGTAATCAGAAGAAAGGACTTTATATATTTATATGCACACTATCCACTCAGCATTTAGCAGTAGAAAATTACACATTTTGATCTGAAAGTAGTGCTTTTTTTAGGCTAATTAAATTAAAAACTGTATTGGCAAAGATACATGCACTTCAATTGGTCACACTGCCAGGCATTCTCCCAACAACCCTAATTAACTTCAAACTGTGGAGCACCATTAACAGATGGGACTTTTTCTTTGGGATTTTTCACTAATTAGTCTTTTAAAAATTAGGAATCGAACAGAAGCTTTTATCTTACTTGCCAATAAATCTGCATTATTTTTCCTTAATGGTTTTTGTCAGTGGAAAAGTTAAGAAAAAGGAAACCATTTGTATAAAAAAGGAAAATATAATTGAAATGCTAGTAAAGATTAGAGGCTGTGATGGGTTGGGTTACAGAGACCCCCTTGGGACTGTCACCTGATGTGTTGAGACTACCTCTGAGCCCGTTTTCTCTGCCAGTTTGGGCCTCCAGAGCCCTGTCTTGTTGAGCCAGATACACTAATCTGCTGCGACACAGACCCAGGGTCTGAACCACGCCCCGAAAGCTGCAGACTTAACTGAAAACGACTTAGCAAGTGTTCCTGTCTCCAGCACCCAGACACCCAATTCCCAATGGGATCCAAGCCCCAAATAAATCCGTTTTATTCTGTATAAAGCTTATACACGGTAAACTCCTAAATTGTCCGCCCTCTATAACACTGATAGAGAGATGCACAGCTGTTTGCTCCCCCAGGTATTAATTGTTTACTCTGGGTTAATTAATAAACAAAAGTGATTTTATTAAGTATAAAAAGTAGGATTTAAGTGGTTCCAAGTAATAACATAGAACAAAGTAAATTACCAAGCAAAATAAACAAAACACGCATGTCTAAGCCTAATACAGTAGGAAACTGAATACAGGTAGATCTCACCCTCAGAGATGTTCCAATAAGCTTTTTTCACAGACTAGAGTCCTGCCTTGTCTGGGCCCAATCCTTTTCAGACCAACATTGTAGGTTATGGTCTGAATCCAGCAATCACTCACACCCCTGTAGTTACTGTCCTTTGTTCCAGTTTCTTTCAGGCATCTCTGGGGTGGAGAGACCATCTCTTGAGCCAGCGGAAGACAAAATGGAAGGGCTTCCAGGGCCTTTTATATTCGCTCTCTTGTGGGCGGAAACCCCTTTGTTCTCCTGGGAAAAATCACAGCAACAAGATGGAGTTTATAGCCACCTGGGCAAGTCACATGTCCATTAATGATTCAGCTTTTTGCAGGCCGATGCCATTGTTTACATGTTAGTTTGAATGTTCCCAGGAAAGCTCAGATGTGGATTGGCGTCTCCCAAAGTCCATTGTCAGTTAAGTGTTTCTTGATTGGGCACTTACTGAGAATAGTCCTTTCTCAAGAAGCTGACCAAATGCTCCACTGAGGCTACTTAGAATCAAACACATTGAGATACAAGTACATAGCCAATATTCATAACTTCAATTACAAAATGATACACACATACAGACAGCATAATCATAACCAGCAAATTACAACCTTTCTATAAACACCTTATTTGACCTTCTTTGTACAAGATTTGGTGCAACTATAGGACCTTGGTTGCAACAATGATCTATATGGTCACAGTTCATGTCAATAACGTCACAGAGGCTGTATGGGACAGAACTTTTCAGAAATTTTCATGGGTTTTTTGTTTGTTTTTTATTCATCCTCAAATAATGGTAATTGTTTAAGCCATGTTTTATTTGATACACTGCTTGGTTGTTATCATTTTCAAACAAAATCCTGATTAAACAGATGAGCTTTTCTGGGTTTGATACCTATTCTAACAGAGCCCTAATCCTGTACCTTCAGTATGCAAACTGCTTATTGAATTCCAGACAAATTCCTCAAGCTGTGCAGGAGGTCTGCTGAAGAGCTCATGTGCAACTCTACAATAACAAACCTGGGGTGGGGGGGGTCTCATGTACCTATACTGGGAGGCCGTGTGTGTGTGTGTGTGTGTGTGTGTGTGTGAGAGAGAGAGAGAGAGAGAGATTTGACTTGCCAGGTGTCTTGTGTGCTGGGTTGTATTTAGAAAAGCCCCCAGTCCTAGCCTTGGTGACTTTTATTATCTTAGCTAATATGTTCTATTTCTATTTAAGTGAGCACATTCACAGTAATCTAGGGTCTTGTTCTGCAAGGTGCATAGCCCCATCTGTGAGGTTGTGAGTCCCAAAGACTGTCTGTTATATATTTCTCAGACATGGTGTAGAAGCACTATCTGTGGGAACTGAGAATGCTCAGTACACCTCTACCTCGATATAACGCTGTCCTCGGGAGCCAAAAAATCTTACCGTGTTATAGGTGAAACCGCGTTATATCGAACTTGCTTTGATCTACCGGAGTGCGCAGCTCCCCCCTCCTCCCCTCCGGAGCACTGCTTTACCACATTCTATCCGAATTCGTGTTATATTGGATCGCGTTAGATCGGGGTAGAGGTGTACTTTCTTTAATGATTTTACTTTTTAAATGTCTGTCTTCCTGTTATTACTTCATACACTGTTGAACTCACAAACTCTTTTGTTTATACATTTCTTATTTATGTATCTATCTCGTGAATGAAATACATAAAAACAGACTCATACCACAATTAGGAATTTGTTCAACACAGTTGTACTATGTTTGTGCAGAGCTACTTAGAGTACAAATCATTATAGCATCAGTAATAGCACAAATAATGTAAAATCCAATTACACTTGTTTGTTTATATATTAACACAGTAGAGCCCAGAGATCCCAGCTGACACTGGGGCTCTATTGTGCTAGGTTCTGTACAGACTCATAGTGAGAGACAGTTGCTGTGGCTGCCGCAAAGAGCTTATAGTACAACTAGAGAAGAGAGACAAAGGGTGGGATGGTAAACAGAAGCTTGGAGAAGTGAAGTGCCTCATCTAAGTTCGCACAGCAGGTGAATGGGAGACCTGGGAATAGAACCTACATCTCCTGCCTTCATTGCCTTATCCAATAGATCATGCTGTTACTATCCTCGCTCAATTGCATGTGTTTATTAATTTTAAAAGGGGTTGTTAACTTTTAGGGCAGCTTGACTTAGTATTCTTTGTTTTATTTGATAGATACAACTCTCTCTTAATGTTCAGATACATTTTAACTGTAGTATCTCTGTCCAGATTGATACTCTGTCTTCCTGGCCATTGAATCGCTCTGGAACAGTGAAAGACCAAATGTGTAGCCCATAAAGTCTTAAAAGGCAAGCCTTGCTCTGTAACTGCGGGGAGATGAACACACTGATTAACTGTAGGTTTTTGTTGCTAGTTCACGTAAACAAACAATTTCTAGTCATCAAGGAACAGATATTATGGTTGAGCACATTTATTTTTGAGAAAGTTGTTATCTTGCATGCAAATTTGGCATGGCCTGCAGGCTTCTGAGAAGTTGGCAACATGGCCTTTGAGGTCGAGATAGTGCTTTTGGCTACTCACTTTACTGCTTTTGCAGAACTGACTCAGATCTGAGGCCAGAGGGTCAATGAAGCCTGAACCTGAATTCACTGAGAATTGAGGGTACTCTGGACTTCAATACAGATGCTTAGCATCTGGTCCTGGCATGCAAGAAAGGGAAGGAATTGTGCATCCAAAAGGGCAGGACCTCTGCATGGTGCTCAATAGAGTACCTGGTTAATACACCAGTCAGCAGGCATGTCCCCAAAGAGGCATGCTAGCTAGTGTCTATGCTGTAATCAGCAGCAGGTACTAGCTGTGGAGTTTGTATTTTTCTCATGCTCACAGGATCAACTATGTGTCGTACTGTATGTCCCTCAAAGCCTACCGTAAGGTATGTTCCAGCCCGCATGGTTTCTGTGGCAGAGAAAGCATGGGATGCAGCATCTCTGCTCCCCATATTGGTCATTAAATGGAAAAGGACAAGATATTCATAAAATCCTCATTTATCAGCTTGCTGTTTTTTATTATAATTAATTTCTTGGAAGCTGGAAATGGAAACCTGTTTTATTAGCAGTTTTAGGTCCCCCCACCCACCCCCTCGCATACTAGGATTGTTAGTGCTGGCACTACTACTAAATTTTTTCTTTAAAAGTAAGCTAGCATTTAAAGCAGTTGTTCTGAAAGCTATAAACACATACTGAACCAAGAATAACAGTGACTCTGCAAACTGATACAAGAATAAAGGCTCTCTTTAAATCTCTTCAGTTGTTGATAAACCAGCAGGAGGGAAAGAAAGAGACTATTATTCACAATGTCCCTTGTTTTCATCATCTCAGCTCTTTCCTTTGTCTGTCTTAGTGCACTGGACAGGAGGGATCACTGGAGGGAGTGGGTGTATGGAGCTGTCTTTAACTCCAAAGAAAAGAGTGTGGATAGACTGCACATAGACTATGACACATAGACTATCAGCCCTTTGTCCTGCTGATGGATTTGGGAAATGAGCTCTGACCCACTCTCTTGCTGGGAATATGGTTTAATTTTAAAAACAGTGACTCTTATCACAGGTTCCTTATTGTTTGCCAGAAAATTGTATTTTACTTAATCAGTTTTAACACATCAGACTGACATGTATCTTGGGGTGCATCATTATACTTTGCATAATTTAACATGATACAGCTGATGTAGCTCAGAGTAGCATGTCACAGTGTGATGTGTCCTCGGGGCAATTCATAAGCTTCCTTTAATAAAAAAAATAAAGGAAAACAAACCAGCAGTAAAATGAGTGGAAACAACTTCAGTTTTCAGTGTGTCTATATTTCAGTATAGCAAATAGCTCTTGCTTCAACCATATTTTCCTGTGGACTTACCAAGTGGTTTCACAATCATCATAATGGATAAGGTTAAGATTTTGTCATGGTTATTTTTAGTAAAAGTTATGGACAGGTCATGGAAAATAAACAAAAGTTCACAGGAGCCGTGACCTGTCCCTGACTTTTATTAAACATTTTTGGGGGGGAGGGGAAGTTGGGGGGAGGAGGGAATGACCGCTGGAGCCACATGGGGTGGACTGAGAGCCTGACCCCCACCGCCAGGGGTCGGGAGGCTTGACAGCCTCAGCCACTCAGCCACAAGGGGTGCGGGGCATAGCCCTGGCTCCAGCCCCTGCTGCAGCCATGGTGGGGCGGGGAGCACGGACCCGGCTCTGGCTCCCGCCCCACTGCTGACAGCTGAAGCCAAAGTCACGGAGGTTCAGTAAAGTCACAGAATCCATGACCTCTGTGACTAAATTGTATCCTTAATAATGGGTACTTTCCAGCTACCTATGGCTTTGCTTATATGGCTTTCTGTCTGGAAATTTCCCTCTGTTGCAACACCCTCAGCCCAGCTCCAAACATGGTAGCAGCAATGAGAGCTCCAGCATATTCCATTGGTATTTTCACCACCATGTTGTTTAGACTTACTCAGAGTTCCCATTCTTGTTACCACTGCTGTGGCTGCACCAGTAGTGGTGCAAAGATAGATAATTTAAAAATCTGTAAGTTAAAGCAAGGATGTCAACCAAGTAGTTCATAGAGTCCTAAAATACATCCTGTGACCAGGGCTGGCTCCAGCATTTCTGCCACCCCAAGCAAAAAAAAAAAGCTGCGATCGCGATCGGCGGGGGCAGTTGGGGAGGGGAGAAAGCCACGATCAGCGGGGGCAATTGGGGGGAAAAAAAAAGCCGCGATCAGCGGCGGCAGTTCAGCGGCAGGTCCTACGCTCCTAGAGGGAGTGAGGGACCTGCCGCCCCCGAATTGCCGCAGGTGCCGCCCCTCTCCCTTGGCCGCCCCAAGCTCCTGCTTGTTAAGCTGGTGCCTGGAGCCAGCCCTGCCTGTGACCACCCTCTCGTTCAAGTCAAATGGTATTAAATGCAGGTTTTCATTGCTAACAAATTCAGGAGACCAGCAATTTCTATTTACCTATTAAGGGAATACAACTACCATCCATTATTTTTGTTGAAGGAAGTTAGAACATAAGAGTGACCATCTAGGTCAGACCAGTGGTCCATCTAGCCCAGTATCCTGTTTTGTGACAGTGGCCACTGCCAGATTATTCAAAGGGAATAAAAATAACAGGGAAATTATCAATGAATCCATCCCCTGTTGTCTAGTCCCAGCTTTTGGCATTCAGATCCTTAGGGACACCCAGATCATGGGATTGCATCCCTCACCATCTTGGCCATCGATGGACCTATCCTCTATGAATTTTTCTAATTCTTTTTTGAACCCAGTTATACTTTTGACCTTCCTAACATTCTCTGGCAATAAGTTCCATAAGTTGATTGTGCATTGTATGAAGAAGTATTTCATTATCCTTGGTTTTGCTGTATATTAATTGAATTGGGTGACCCTGGGTTCTTGAAGGGGTAAACTGCACTTCTTTATTCACTTTCTCCATACCATTCATGATTTTATAGACCTCTATCATATCCTCCCTTAGTTATCTCTTTTGCAAGCCCCACAGTCCCAATCCTTTTAATCTTTCCTCATACAGAAGCTGTTCCATACCTCTAAAATTTTTTGTTGCCTTTCTTTGTACCTTTTCCTTTTCTAATATATCTTTTTCGAGATGAGTCAACCAGAACTTCACAGAGTATTTGAGGTGTGGGCGCACCAGGATTTATACAGTGACATTATGATATTTTCTGTCTTCTTATCTATCTGTTTCCTAATGGTTCCCAACATTCTATTTGCTTTTTGACTGCTGCTGCTCATTGAGCAGATGTTTTCAGAGAATTGTCCATGATGACTCCAAGATCTCTTTTTTGAATGGTAACAACTAATTTAGACACCAATACTTTGTGTATATATAGTAGGGTTATATTTTTCCAATGTGCATTACTTTGCACATTGACATTTTCAATACTGATATTTAAAATCATGGACATTTATTTTCAAATTAGTTAGAAGTGTCAGGCTGCTGGCAAGTTTCTAATGCTGCCATTGGTGTCACTAAATTTGTGGACCCTGGAGTTAATATAAGATGTAGATTTACTATAGTAAGAAATAATTTGTATTCTTCTTAAGTAATTCAAAATACAAAGGCTAATAGAGACAGCTTTATCTTTAAGTATTGTAAAAAACCACAGCATTTTATTAGTGACTAAATGTATTCATAAGGAAATTAAAGTTGTGACCTTTTAAAAATATTAATAATGGACAGTCTAATATAGTCCAAGCAATGCAATAGGGCTTATGGTTTAGCACTGACAATGAAGACTGACACTGTGACCTTACAATGAGCAGAGTTTCAGACACAGATGTCTGAATTAATATTTCAAAGCAAGTCAACACCAGTTCAGGAATGTACCATCCAGGGAATTTTTCCAGCCTTCCTGATTCCATAAAAGAATATTTTAGATTTCCTTTCTTTTTCTATTTTCCCCAGCTTTAAACGGAATGATTAAAGGAATGTATGTCTCCTGCAATATTGCTGTCCTCCTCAATAGAAATTATATACACCCATCTGAGAACAAGTAAACTGTCTCAGATGCAGTAAGAATGGCATGTGAGAGATCTAATTTAAACTAGTAACTAACTAGCTGGATCTGCTACTGGGATAAAGGAAAATGGGCCACATTATGTCCAGTACCTGCAAGGATCAGAAAAAATGGTGGAAAAGGACAGAAGCAGGTTCTCCTTTCCCTTTGCATCCAATGCAGGGACTGAGCTTAATTGGAGTCCTGTCTTCATCTCAAGTAGAGTTAACCGTCCCAAAGGCTGTGTGGAGAAGGCTGGTTCATGGGCCCCAAAGGTACCTTCAAAACTGGCAGTGCAGTGGGTCTGTTCCCTGGGAATTCCCTTTCTGCACAGGGATTAAAAAACCCATGGCTGCTCTGGCTCAGCTGACTGAGTTTTGTGGAGCTCTGGCTCTGGGGCTGAAAGATTGCTGTGTCGATAGGCTGGAGTCCAAGCTCTGGGACACTGTGAGGGTGGGGGGGGGTACAAGAGCTTGGGCCCGAGCCTAAGCCTGAATGTCTACATAATAATTTTTAGCCTCATGAGCCAGAGTCAGCTGATCCATGCCAGCTGCAGCTGGGCAGCACAGCTCTGATCCCTGTGTAGACATACCTTAGAGCAGAGGTGGGCAAGCTACGGCCCGGGGGCCTAATCTTGAGCTCCCACCGGGAAGCAGGATCTCGGGCTTCCCCCACTCTGGCGCTCCAGATGGGGAGTAGGTTTGGGGTCTTGCCCCACTCCGCATGACTCCCGGAAGCAGTGACACATCCTCCCTCCGGCTCCTGGGAACTGCAGCCAATGGGAGCTGCAGGGGCAGCGCTTGCGGACAGGGCAGTGCGCAGAGCCATCTGTCTGTGCCTCTGGAGGACATGCCACTGTTCCTGGGAGCTGCTTGCGGTAAACACTGCCTGGAGCTGGCCTCCTCCCATGCCCCAACCCTGATCCCCCTCCCGCCCTCCCAACTCCTCGGTCTCAGCCCGGAGCACCCTCCTTCATCCCCAGCCCCACCCCAGAGCTGGCACGCCCAGCCGGAGCCTTCCCACCCCCGCACCCCCAATTTCATGAGCATTCATGGCCTGCCATATAATTTCCATACCCAGATGTGGCCTGCGGGCCAAAAAGTTTGCCCACCCCTGCCTTAGAGTCAACAGTCCTGCCTGCTGAAATTCCTTCTTGTCACAATCCCGACACCCAAAGAGAGAACAACTTGTTTTAATTATGATCAGACATTTGGGAGACCTGTTATTTTCTTCAAAGGCAGCAAATTCAACATAAATAGTGGGTTTTAAAAAATATACATTTATACATTATATCTCTTTTTAAAAGTTCAGTCAAAAATGTCATGTTGTAATATTATGTCATATTGAAAAGGAAAGACTTTATTTGCCCTTAATCTGATTTATTGTCATGCTCCCACAAGTTTTTAGAAAACTCGACTGAGTTTCTAAGAACTACCAAGAAAAAAGAAGAAACCAGGAGAGAAAGTGGGGACAAGGAGACAGAATGTGACTCTTTACACCTTTGACTTAGGGCATGCCTACTCTACAAAATTAAGTCAACCTAACTTATGTTGGCATACAGCCACTGCAGTAATTACATCACTTGTGTGTGTCCACACTTCGCTCTTTGTGTCAGCAGTGTGCGTCCTCACCGGGAATGTTTGCACTGATTGAACTGTCAGTGTGGAGCATTGTGGGATGGCTTCTAAAAGCTAGCAACAGTCTATATAAGAAATGTAGCATCTACACTGACAGTGTATTGACCTAACTACATTGACATTGACTCTACACCCTTCGTGGTGTAAGTCTGTGTAGCAGGCGAGTTACGTCGGTGGGAGCTTAGCTCTGTAGTGTAGACCAGGACCTAGACTTACTTTAAATGTCTTTAGCCACCAGTTAAATGTATAAACCTATGGAGTGGTTCAAAATACGTGCTTAACAGCATTACCACCAGTGAAAAACAGTGATGAACTCCTGGGGATATACACATAAGCATATTGTAATCAAACTAGGATCTGACCAGGACAAGAAATGCCATGGAATGACATGCAATCTGTAATGACTTCAGGTTTTATACCTCATCCCAAAGCACTCATTTCTGATATTTCCATTTTCATGGGAAATATAATGCTTTACTCCACAAGATGTTCCATTGATTTCAACGGGTGTCAGAATCTCGCCCAAAGAAAGCATATTCAGTAGTGGAACTCTCACTTAGAGGCATAGAAATTACTATGCTGGAATAGGTTAGTAGTCTCTCTTTTCCAGTATGTTTCTGACAGTGACCAATACCAGCTGCTTCACAGGAATGTTCAATAAACCAATCAGAAGATTGTTATTGAACAACCTGTCCATAAGGAATTTTTTCTTACTCCCATTAGTGAGAGGTTGACATATGCCTTGAAGCATAGATGTTTATATCACTTCTGAAACTTTGTTCTTTTAAAAAAAACTTTATTATAATAACCCGTGATATTTTTCCTATCCATATAAATGCCCATTCCTTTTTTGATTCCTGTTAAGCTCTTAGTCTCTCATATTTTGTGGTGGTGAACTTTACAAGCTAATTGTATATTGTATGAAAAATAATTTATTTTTATCGTTTTAAAATTTGCTACCTTTCAGTTTAATTGAATGTCCCATGATGCTTGTATTATGAGAGGGTGAATAAGAGGTTCCTGATGTACTTTCTCTATACCAGTGATTATTTTGTCTCTTTTAATGTCTCCACTTATTCATCTACTCTCTATTGTAAGCAGTCCCAATCTTTTCAGTCGCTGTCCATATAAGCAGTGCCCCATCTGTGTCTAATCTTGCCAAGGCATTGCTTCAGTACTGACTTAGGATAACCAGTGCTACCTACTGGGTTATCAGTTCCATTTCCTGCAGGATCCTGGTTTTCCATCGAAGTCTCTTACCCTTATGCTTGCTAGGCTTGCTCCTGAGACGAGTCATGGTCAAACCCTGAAGTATTATGGCTTCATTTAAACAGTGTTTTCTAAATATTCACACTTATCCCTTTTCTGTTGCTTCATTACATCCTTTATGAAAATCTTGATTGATGCGGAGCCCTTATTACTGTCTTAACTGTGCATCTGGATGCACAGACTGTCATCTCAAGAAACACACCTTAGCCAAAGCTCCTCTAGAATTGCTTAATGTTAGAGGAAAACAGATTTGTCTATAGTTCATTCACAGGTGAATTGAACATGAATTTTCTATTGCTTCTGTGATTGCCTGCCTCAAAAAAGCTTTGTGCCATTTTATTGAACTCTGGGTTGTTTTATTTTAAGAAGGAATTGGAGATTGTGCAGCAGCTATTTATTTTTTTTCTCCTGTCAAAGTGGTGGTTATTTTTGACTCAGCACTAAGTGCTTAGTCGATGTAGCTGCGGTTGAATAATTCCACCTCCCTCAGGCTTAAACAAACAGTAAGTTACTACAAGTAACAGATTCCTTCCAGATAAAGATAGCAGCTATAATAAATATGTAGAAATAGCAATATTGTGCCAAATGCATTGGACTAATAAACAGAGCCAGAAAGCTTTTTGTTCCAGGTCTACTTAATGAACAAGGCAAAGCTTCACTTGCACATCTGCCTTTTCTCACCCTTGCTTCTGGTGGCTGTGAATTCAAGAGGACCCACTCGAACTATAGCCTTTCGCTATCCCTACTAAGAAAGCAAAAGTATCCAAAAAGTAGACATGAGACAGAACGGAGACCTTGCCAGGGACTCAGAATCTAAACCTGGATCCAAACTCCCCAACTAGCTCACCAGTTTATAACCAGCTCAGCTAAAATCCTGGATTCAAATATCCATGAATTTAGGGATGCTTGAAAATGTGGATCCAGATCCAAATTTTGTAACTTGGGCCCATTTTTATCGAACGGATTAATCTGATGTAGGGGATTTTTTGGCAGGGTCAGTTATAAACTCAACTCTATTGAGCATCTGCTTCGGGCCCTGGATGCCAGGCAACCTTGGCAAGTTACAGCCCAGACTCATTTCCTGTTCTGTTAAGGGGACTAGGGAAGGAAAAAGCTCTGCCAGCAGGAGCAGAGGGGAGCAAAGTCTGATTCCTCTCTCCCCTCAACCCTTTCTGGGGTCTTGGGGCAGTGTGAATTATAAGGCCAGCAGTTTTTCTCAGTACAATGGGAGTGGGGGGAAAAGCCCTTATCTAAGTGTTTTGTTTATTTTAGGATCATAACAGAAAAAGGCTTACAGACTTGGGATTATTAACTATGTTATGGTGAAGTTTAAAGTTTCAGAGGTGTCAACAGGATTTGGTTTAATGGAAAATATGTGAATTTTATTGGAAGATGGGTGTCTAAACCCCCTAGACAGCTTCGTAGATCTCAACCAGGTTCTATAGAACATAGTTCAAGTACTGTAATGAGTCTTTGGAAAGACTATGCATAAATGAAATACAGCCCCACCCCTGTGCTATAATACCATTTGTCCAAAGTATACTGTTCATTAGTAGTCACTGAGGGATATTATGCCACAAAACATGATGTTTTTTATAGGACATATAGAACTCAAGTCCAGATCTACTTGTAGTCCTTAGAGATACCATACATACTTGCAAGATTTAGAGGAATTAGTCATAGAGATCTGGACAGATTTCAATTTGAGCATTTACATAGATTCCAAAGCCAGAAGGGACCATTGTGATCATCTAATCTGACCTCCTGCATAGCATAGTTCATAGAACTTTTCTTAAAATAATTCCTAGAGCAGATCTTTTAGAAAAACATCCAATCTTGCTTTAAAAAATGGTCAGTGATGGAGACTCCATCATGACATTATCAGCCCCAAATTCCATCACCAGTATCAGTTGCAGAATTCTTCTTTAAAATGATTGGGTAATGTTGATATAAAATGACCTCAGTTTTTTCATCCAAGATATGGCAGCCTTTTGAAACTGGGTTGAGATCCTTTGTCTTATAACAGTGGCTGAGTGATTCCAATGGATTCAGGCTGTAAAGTTATTATTTGTTATAACAAGAAACATTTCATTCTCTAGATACTATATTCAGTCCCCACGTGGTTTGATAGGCCGCAGGACTGAATTTTCAATCGTGGTTCACATAGGAATAAAATGAACTTTCCCCCAATGGTTGAGCCAAACCTTTTCATGAAGTTTGTGTAGTCTGGTTCATTTTGTGTGTCCTGCATGTACTTTAAAACAATTGGTTAGTGCCTGTGCACTTAATAGTATTATTGTTGACTCATAGATGAAGAGCCAAAACCCTGGATCTGAATCCCTAAACCAGTGGGAGTCAATTTTTTTTTGTCAAGGTCCAAATTTCTTGGTCAAAGTTTATTTCAGACTCCAGAGAAAATAATAAAAATAATTGTAAATAAGTAAATAAAAAGATTTCAGGGTCTGTTCAAAAGCGTCTGGTGGTCCAGATTTGGCCTATTGCCTATTGACCAGCCCTGCCCTAAATTTTGGAGAGGTTCACATATGGATCCACGCTTTGTACCTATTCCCAATCTCTCCAACACAAAATACTGTAAAATATATATTTTTTTAAATTGACTTTGGGAAATAAGGGACTATCTCTAACCAAATGTCAAACTGACTTCTAAGTAACAGAGGCTTTATTTGGTATACAAGTTCCTTATAAAAACCCTCCAGACTCTAACCCCTTGGTACAGACTTATTAGCTTCATTTACTTTTATAATAGGGGCCTGCTCTTTTTTCCATCAAAATCAATAGCAAAGCTCTGAGCTCAGTAGGAGAAGAATTGAGCCCTAGTTTTCTGCACTGCATAAGGGTTAAGGGAGTGAGGCTGCACCTGTGAATTCCCAGACCTGGGTTTGATACCCATGAGTTGTGACCTAGTCCTTCAGCATCTTAAGGTGAACAAAGGTTTTGGAGTTTGTGGAATAATAATGAACTCTGTAGCTGGAGGAATCATTGAAGAGTTACAGTGAATTGTTTCTGGGTGTGTGTGCAAAAAGTTAATTGTGGATTAGAGTAATAGATTGCAGAGTGATAGCCCTCCAGAACAAATTCCTCTGTTTATGAAGCAAATACAGTGTGGTCATTAGCCGTGCAAGTTCCCCACATCACTACATCCACTGACCTGAGCCCTGTACTAGAGGAACCATTCAGTACTTGACCTCTCAACTAAAACGGCCAACAATAGTGGTAAATGTGGTATTTATTTGTTGTGTATATCTAGCGACTTGGAACCGGATTGATTAAGACAACTAGTTCACTTCACATATGCCATTGTTTAGATGAAGTGTTAAGTTTTGTTCACTACTGACCTAGGTTGTATTTTAATTGGCAAACTAGAAGTCAAAAGCTACATGTCCTATTACCAGTGCCCTGAACCATTCAGCCCTGAGTCATCAGCTCCTTGATTTTTTAAAAAATGACATTGTTTCTTAAACAGTGTCTGCCAGAAACATTAAAGGAAACTTTGTTTAGATTCTATAGCCCAGCAACCAAGTTACCGTTACAAGAGACATGATTTGCCATCCGTTTCCAATTCTTAGTGCCGCACACAGGACTTGTCATCTTATTTTTCCCAGAGAGAAGTTCTTGGATATGAAGAAAGTGTTCCATTATTACTGAGTCAGTTTATGCTTCCCATTTCCAAGTCATCCAATAGATAGAATAGTTCACAGTGCCACTAAACAGTTAGACAGCCAGGGCAAGGGGACATAATCAGTCTTACTCACAATGAAAGGGCATTGCTGTGTTTATAGAGCTTTTCTACAAAAAGAATTGCAGTCAAAGGGGTACTAACTCATATTTTTGTATTGCCGTGATGGTGTACTGTGTGGATGTGGCAAAACTCTGCCATACAGTAGAGTCCTGATTATCTGAGTAACTTGGGCAACACCTAATATTGTGTGATAATTTGGGAGCTAATAGAATGGGGAGGCACCCTGGCCATTTGTTCAAAAGAGAAGTTAGGAATAGGAGGGTGTCAAGGCTGATTCCCCACTCTGGCACTTCGAGTGCAGAAGGTGGGGGCCCGTGAGGATTTTAAAAATTAATACTGGCCACTCCAGGCTTGTATTAAACTCCCAAGGTTACAGCTTCTCTCTGACCTTGGATGGGTAGATGCGGCCACCACCCAAGTGCAAAAAAACCCTTTGAACCCAGGAAGGATCACTTGGGAATTCCTCCATGTGGGGTACCCTCAAGCCCTTTCACCCCACCCCCCAGAAAAGAGCTGAGAAAGAAAACAAAGGAAATCAGCTGTTCATAGAATCATAGAAGACTAGGGTTGGAAAAGACCTCAGGAGGTCATCTAGTCCAACCTCCTGCTCAAAGCAAGACCAATCCCTAACTAAATCATCCCGGCCAGGGCTTTGTCAACCTGGGCCTTAAAAACCTCTAAGGATGGAGATTCCACCACCTCCCTAGGTAACCCATTCCAGTGCTTCACCACCCTCCTAGTGAAATAGTGTTTCCTAATATCCAACCTAGACCTCCCCCATTGCAATTTGAGACCATTGTTCCTTATTCTGTCATCTGCCACCACTGAAAACAGAGGAGCTCCATCCTCTTTGAAACCCCCCTTCAAGTAGTTGAAGGCTGCTATCAAATCCTCCCTCACTCTTCTCTTCTGCAGACTAAACAAACCCAGTTCCCTCAGCCTCTCCTTGTAATTCATGTGCCCCAGCACCCTAATCATTTTAGTTGCCCTCAACTGGACTCTCTCCAATTTGTCCACATTCCTTCTGTAGTGGGGGGACCAAAACTGGACGCAATACTCCAGGTGTGGCCTCACTAGTGCCAAATAGAGAGGAATAATCACTTCCCTCTATCTGCTGGCAATGCTCCTACACAATGCAGCCCAATATGCTGTTAGCCTTCTTGGCAACAAGGGCACAGTGCTGACTCATATCCAGCTTCTCATCCACTGTAATCCCCAGGTCCTTTTCTGCAGAACTGCTGCCTAGCCAGTCGGTCCCCAACGTGTTGCGGTGCATCAGAGTCTTCCATCCTAAGTGCAGGACTCTGCACTTGTCCTTGTTGAACCTCATCAGATTTCTTTTGGTCCAATCCTCCAATTTGTCTAGATCATTCTGGACCCTTTCCCTATTCTCCAGCTTATCTACCTCTTCCCGCAGTTTAGTGTCATCTGCGAACTTGCTGAGGGTGTAATCCATCCCATCATCCAGATCATTAATAAAGATGTTGAACAAAACCGACCCCATGGCACTCAGTTTAATTCCGGCTGCCAGCTAGACATTGAGCCATTGATCACTACCTGTTGAGCCTGACAATCTAGCCAGCTTTCTAGCCACCTTAGAGGCCATTCATCTAATTATACTCTTTAATTTGCTGGCAAGAATACTGTGGGAGACCGGATCAAAAGCTTTGCTAAAGTCAAGATACAATACGTCCACTGCCTTCCCCGTATCCACAGAGCCAGTTATCTCATCATAGAAGGCAATCAGGTTGGTCAGGCATGACTTGCTCTTTGTGAATCCATGTTGACTGTTCCTGATCACCTTCCTCTCCTCCAAGTTTTCTTGAGGACCTGCTCCATGATTTTTCCAGGGAGTGAGGTGAGGCTGACCGGTCTGTAGTTCCCCGGGTTCTCCTTCTTCCCTTTTTTAAAGTTGGGCACTATATTTGCCTTTTTCCAATTGTCTGGGACCTCCCCCAATTGCCACGAGTTTTCAAAGATAATGGCCAATGGCTCTGCAATCATATCAGCCAATTCCCTCAGCACCCTTGGATGCATTGGATCTGGATCCATGGACTTGTGCATGTTCAGCTTTTCTGAATAGTCCTTAACCTGTTCTTTCACCACTGGGGGCTGCTCACCTCCTCCCCATACTGTGTTGCCCAGGACAGCAGTGTGGGAGCTGACCTTGTCTGTGAAGACCAAGGCAAAAAAAGCATTGAGTACTTCAGCTTTTTCCACATCATCTTTCACTAGGTTGCCTCCCCCATTCAGTAAGGGTCCCACACTTTCCCTGACCTTTTTCTTGTTGCTAACATACCTGTAAAAACCCTTCTTGTTACCCTTCACCTCCCTTGCTAGGTGCAACTCCAATTGCCACCATCTAATTAAACAACATATGCACAAACCTCTTAGGACACCAAAAATCCAATCCTGTTCTTAAGGTAAATTTTATTAAAACCAAAAAGAAAGAAAATACACCTGGAACTTAAGCTTTTGCTAGATTTAAAAAACCCATTTACAAAATTTAAACATCAAGAATAACCTTCTGAGGTCCAGCTTAAAGGTTACAAACAAAACAAAAGCATTTGGGGTTAGCACAGAGGAGTCCACAAGCCTTACAAAATAAAATAAATAAACCTAATCATGTCTTTCTAGATATTTCTGATCTACTTACATATCTGGGTTTCAGATAAGTAGGTTCCAGGTATGAACTGATGCTTTTTCAGACTTGGTTTTAAAGCTGCTTACAGCATTGCTCTATGTCTCCGCTCTCCAGAGAACAACAACACAGACAAAGGGAAGATTTTCCCCAATTTTAAAAAGTTCTAGCTTCCCATTGGTTCTTTTGGTCAGGTGCCCACTCCTTTCCTTTTACCTGGGGGCTTATTAACCCTTTACAGGTAAAGGAAATGGAGAACAGCTACTAAGAGGAATTTTATAGCTAACTGGCTGGCTGGATGTCCATAAAAGGGAACTATTCCCCCCTCCCCCTTCATTTATCACAGAGAGAATCAAACATCTGTGTTACCCTGAATAACATATCCTACCCTGTCTCTAAGGACTTGATCCTGCACCCACTGAAGTCAATGGCTTCAGTAGATCTTAAGGGTGCAAGAAATTGGGGCAAGGAATCAGTATTTTATTCCCACAGGGCAAGACAAGTTACAAATAATATTTTCTTTGCTCAGTCAATAAGGAAAATAGAAAATGTTTGAGTCAGTAGCTATGGTTTGGATTAGTAATTATCTAAATCAAAATCACTTGCCAAGTAAAATGGAAAGTTTAGTTTCAATTTTACCGAGTTATTGTTAATTCTTAAAAACAAAATACTTTTGCATTGTTTTAGCATGTCTCATGTTAGAAAGGATTTGTCAAAATAGCATGAAAATTCACATATCCTTTTCAGTATGCATTTCTGTTGCCTGGTACTTCCCTTAAAATGTATCCCCTGTACATCTACCTGCTCAAACTTAATTGGATTTTTGTCAATATAGCATGTGAAATTCCTAGATTTGGCAAGCTTCCAGGCACAGTAGAGGAATTAATATTTAAGCTATCCTAATTTTTAAAATATGCATTGTGTGTATTTAACCATGGAAAATACATGACATCACAAAGTGAGGGGTGGAATAAAGGTTTTGTTGATGTATGTTAGAGATAGCTGCATTAGTGGCAAAGCCATGAACGAGTTACCCAAATCACCCTAAACTAAAGCCAATAAAACATTTTATATCACATCACCCATATTATGTATTCCATATACCATAAAATTTATAGGGAAAAAGTGTTAAAAAATTTTCAGAAACTTGTTTTTATTTATCTTGTTTGTATCCCTTTGCCTATAAAGCTAGGGTCCTCGGTACAATCAGTCCAAAGGTGTAAGGCTCAAGGAGAGAATGATTTATCTTTTGAAAATTTAGCTTTTGAAAAATCTGAAATAAATACAAAAGTTCTGATATTTCACAACCTACTAGGGCTGAAATTAACGACCTTAAAGTTTTAAAAAGGGGGTTCTGAGATTTTTTTCAATGGTCAAATGCACCCATTTCTAGCCTTCATGGTTTGCAAGGTATTGGATTTTAACCTTGGGCTAGTGACAGGTTTGAGTGTTGCCTGCCTGTTTCCTATAATATTAGATGAAATGGTACAGCTATGTGAAAAGAAGGAATTTATTTGCTGGAATGTTGGAAAGAGAAATCAATTTTTTGAAGCTGTCTGAAAGTTTGGAATGTAAGAAACAATTGTAAGAAATGTAGAGATGGGAGTATTAGTGGGCAGTGGACTGGTAAGATGATCAAAGGTGCATGGTAAAAGCAAATGATCACATAGCTTTACAATTTATCACATGGATTTCACTATCACACATTTATATTACATGTGTGTGCAATCTAATTTATCATCTCTATTGGTTACCTACAAGGAATGAGACATTTTTGCTGGAAAGCTGAAAGATAGCTCTGATAAAGCTACAATATGACTTGAATACCATTCAGTGGGGGAAGCCTGTCATTTAAAATTAATTAATCCATTTCAGCAAAGGTTAAGATACAGGAGCCATTTGCAAATTGCATTTCCCTGAGATGGAAGTCAGCCTTTCTCTCCCCCTGTCCATCAATGAAATATATTGTTTGAAAATGTGAGCAGGGTTAGTTTTTAAAATAAATGACAGCCAAAAATAAATTGAATGATGTTTTACATATTATTTTCTCTCTGAAGTGTGAAAGAATAAATGTTTCAGTCATACACTGTTGAGTGATTGCATTTTTCTTTTTGTTTTTTGCAGGTTGTCTTAGTCTTTGCTCTTAGTATTGGTGCTCTTGTAATATACTTCATAGATTCGTCAAAGTGAGTATTCTAATACATTTCCGTTCACCTCTTTTCCTAAAGCAATTATGTGCTTTAAATTGCTCCATTCATCTACTTACATTCAAAGTTTTTTATACTCATCACCTGAATGAAAAGAACTTTATAATAGTGCATGGTCTTCCAGGCTAGTTTTAGGGATGAGGGAAAGATCTTTTGTAAACTATACTGGTCTTGGTTACATTTAGTGCGAGAGAAGGAGAGGATAGAAAATAACATTTATCTTAGTTTAGAGTATGCATACTGCAGGAAACATTACTTTAAGTATTCTTCAAGGACAAAAGTAAAATAGAGAATGTAGGGAAGGGAATTGGACTTGAGAAGCCATAGGCTTACAGGACAGAGAATATGTATATTTAAGAATTCCAGGAATTCCTTTGAAAACTCATCAAAAGACTCTATGTAATACATACCATAATTATATCTAGCATTGTTATCAAATTCTGAGTTTGATTGACGTGTCCAAGGCCATGCAACTGATCTTGTAGGAAGTGAGAAACATTTCAAAATTTGTGGAGGGATAATGTGGTCATGTGGTGATGTTTCAATTGGGAGAGGTCAGGGTTTCATCATGACCATGCATCGTCATGACATATCAATGTAAACATAACAGTCATGATGTCTTGACACAGATTAACGTAACCTAATTTTATATCCTCCCCTTTGATACTTATTTCAGTAGGTCTTTGTGTAGCAAGGCCAACATAGGTGTGGTGATAGTGTAAGATTACCTAAATCAATGGCCTCGCATGAGCCACAACCCTGGTAAGAAGGCAATTGCAAGGAAGTTAATAGAATGTTATTCAGTGGAATATCCATTAGGGAGGGTAATCCACTAGGGCATGAGTGGCATTTTACGGCACTAAGACTAGGCACACAGTTTACCACCTAACTTTGGGCTTGTTTTCGCTGCAACAGTTAGCACACTTGAGTTACTTCACTTGAATTAGCTTAGCAAAAGTGAGAGCAACCACACTGCAGAATAACGCTTCAGCTACACAGAGTGATTTGAGGAGCAGCACAGCATGATTGGATTATTAGTGGAGGAGTTGTTGTAATTCAAGCTGCAGCATCCTTAGTGCATTATTAACTGGAGCATCAGCAACCGTTAGCTTGAGACCTCATTTTCTCTTCCCATCCCCATTTCTCACAGGCCAGTTAACTCAAGTTTAAAGTACCACTTGACTTGAGCTAGGGATGTGTAGACAGGAGTTGGGTAAAGGACAACACTCAAGTTATACCTTGAGCTAACAATGCAGTGAAGGCAAGCCCTTGGACTTTTGACAATTCAGCTAGAGTTTTTATAAGCTTCTCATCCTAGCTAAATTCTCCTTATTGTGTCACCCTATAAGCAGGGGCCGGTCTGAAAGTAAAAATAAAGTATCCTTATATAGAAAAACTTTACTGAAAAGCCCTGGCAATACTTATATGAACCATACAATGCTCCATTGAAAGGGTCAAATAAACTAGAGTGACATGGGTAGATGAAACTGTTACTCCTGTTTTTAAATTTCAGCCCAATTAAATTCTGACTGCAGTGGCTGCACCCCCTCTCCCCGGAGCCCCTCGTCTGTTGTGAAAAAGTACAATACCGTAGTATTTCTTGAGTCTTGTCTGCTGAGTTAATTCTAGGCATGGATCTCTATAAGTCCGTTTGTTTTTTCCCTCCAGCTGAGAGAAACTCTGACTTAATGGGGAGATTTGTTGGGGTGTTTATATAGGCCACCTAATCTGTGTAGTATTACAGTTCTATTGCTATTTCTCACCTACTGAGGATAGCAGAGCAGTTGAGCTGCAAGTTGTCTCTCATCAATTAACTCAGCTAATATTAAACTCAGAATTGCAGTTTCCAGCTACCTCAAACCAACAGGCTTTCTATTACTGGATTATTTTAAGGGGGTTTCTTCTATCTCTTTACTGAGGAAAGTAACCCTTACTTGCTTAATTCGGATCTAGAAACTCCACAGTCAGCATCCTGCAGTGAAAAGTTCTGAATTAACTTGATGCATTAAGAAGCTGATATGATGTCCATTACAGCAATGTGGCACCATAGGGAGTGAAATATCAGTCTATTAAGACACCTAAATGCAGATCTCCAGTACTGTGTGTAGTGAAAGTAATTCAGAGTTTACATTGTGAAAACTCTACTTCTGTTCAAATAGTGAAAAGCGCCAGTAACATACTAGAAAAGTGCATTTGAACCAATGGTTGATATAAAAACTCTAGGGGGACTGTAAAGGCTGATATACATGTAAAAAAAGCAACCCAAATGGGTCTACTCTGTTACCTTGCACAAGGCTAATCTTCATTTTGTGTTTATCACACGTCTGCCCCTGTGAATAATGATCAGACTAGTCAATCAGCAGCTAAATGAGGTTGCAAACTTTCAATAAAATATGGTGTTAAACACATTGTGCCTTCCCATTGCCTTGAACCATTTGCCCCTGTCAAAAACTCTTTTATTCAGATTTGTTAGCACATTTCATCTGCTTCACACTGAGTTTGCACTGGTAGAAAATGGTGCAGGGCAGCAGAAAATCAGGTACATTTACTAGTTTCCGAATGACTCAGTAACTACTGCACTTTTTTTTTTTTAAACTAACTCTAAACATCTGTAGGCCTATTACAGAAACTCAAGGTAATATCGGAGTAAATGCTATAACCAAATGTTACAAAAGCTGGCTAAATTTGACCACTGATATTCTAACATGAGGGCAAGTAAACCTCATGCTTTAGGGTATTAACTGTGGGAAGGTGTGACGCTTCCCAGGGGTACCCCAGGCTGTGAGGCATCTCACTATTACTTGTCCTTAGTGTGAGGAAGCCTTGTCTGTGACTGCCCTGGGTCAGCTCCCCACCTCCACCAGCCCCTGGCAACACAAGCACTCCCCTTCGAGGCTGCGTAGGCCCTGCTGTCACTCTGAAGATTAGTAATTGGCACGCTCCAACCCTGGATCCCTCTGACTGTCTCCAAAGAGTGTCCAGTCCTTAGTCCACTGGACTAGCACAGTACTCACAGATTTTCTGCATCTGAAAAAACGCTACACCCCAGCTTACCAGTACCTCCTCAGATCACTGCTCCAGTAAACACACAGCACTTGCTCAATTTCACTATAAATTTATCTATGTTTATTGAACATAGCACAAAGATTGAAATCATAGCAAGTAGATGTATTGAAAACAACAGTTACGTACAAAATAAAATCATCACATGCATTCTAGACCCTAGGCTTAATTAACAAGATACTCTCGTGTTTTGTAGAGTATTGCTCACCCAAATTCTTGCAGTGCTTCACAGCTAGAGCCCTGTGTGGATACAAAATTTGGATCTGTATCCATCCACGATCCGCAAACATGGTCCGTGGATATAAAGCAGATATCCCCAGATTTTACAGCTAGGCTGGCTGTAACCCTCTTTTCATGAGACATGCATGCTGTCATAGGTGAAGCATCCAGTGTGTTGCTTTGCACTCCAAGATATCCCAGAACTATCCTTTGCCTTCATTAGTAAACAAGACATCCCCTGCTGTTTGTTTATTACTGTGAATTTCTTCTGTCACAGATTTTGCAATTTCTCAGTATGCAAACAGACACACCCAGCTCCCTGTCATTGATGCTACTGTCTAGAAGGGAGGCAACTGTATGCCCCATGCAATTGTGATCAGTTGGGTGTTAGTGCCCGGAGCTGAGTCATTGATTCCCTTTCCTGAGCAGATAGCAGCTGCTCCATTCACTCTATATAAAAAAAGGCTCTTTACAAAGAGAATCACAAGGCACTTCATTCTTGCTAGAAGTAGGTGGAACCTTATTCCTTACTCCACTCAATGCTTCCTCTTTCCACCTGCTTATTGTCCCACAAAACCATAGTGTGTGTAGGACCATATTCTTCCTTGCAATAAATGTGTGTAACTCATATTGATGCCAAAAGAACAGGAGTACTTATGGCACCTTAGAGATTAATGAATTTGTTTGAGCATAAGCTTTCGTGGGCTACAGCCTACTTCATTGGATGCATATTGATGCCAGTGATGCATGTTTGCAACTAAGGGCAGAATTTGGTTCATAAACTGAGAAAACAATGAATAGGAAAATGGCTTGATGTTTAGGATCCTTACTAATCAAATTTAGTCTCATCCAAAAGCTCCCATGTCAGATGATCACGGTTCCACACACCCCTCTCCCCCAGTTTGCTGAATTGCATCAGTAAGACTCAGTTAATCTGGACATCAGAACTTTTAAACACTCTGAACTCAATTTAAATGTGTAAATCCTGTCATCTTTGAAGTAACCTGTTCCTAAAGGCGATGCTAAAAATGTAACCAGCACAATTATTTTAATCTTCTGGTATAATCATAAAAATGCAACATTTTTACTAAGAAAAATTAGCAGAGTTTCACATCATCTCTTAATGTATTTTTAAATTGCGTAAAACCAGAACTTTAAATTGGAAAGGAAAAGGGGTCAAATACAATCTGCTTTAGTATAAAATAACTTAATGTATTCTAATGCTGGTTCTTTTCCCATTCATTTCCCTTTAAAATTGTTTATGCTTAGTTCTTCAAGGTAAGATATTAATGAAATCATCCTTTACTGTTAGGTGAACGTAGGTTCTCTTCCTATGTACCTTAGCTGGTTCCATAGAGTCTGCTGAACATACTGTAATAGAACAGAGAGCAATCATGCCAAATATTTGGCAATGTTGTGTTTAGTCCATGCTTTTTGTAGGTAGTTCCCCCTTCCTGCTAGCCTGTATTTGCCTTTCAAATAGTACTAGTATGTTATTAGTCAAGTCTTGTTTTCAATACTTTTATATGCAACATAGCATATTCTGTGTTTTGTTGGTGTCAAAATTAATGGTGAGTTCCTTATTTCATTCCTCATTTTCCCTCCCCACCTTCACCTACCCAACCCTTACTATTTACACAGAGTGCACTACCAATAGGGTATAGTAGATGTTACAGTAGATGTATGAAACTCTACCCACTATAACAAATAAGCTTCCACAAAGGTGGAAATAACATCTTGGAGCCAGGGTCAAACCGAGTTGCAAACAACAAAAGTACTTGCTGAAGACTCTGCAGTCCTCCATGGATTTTGTAACTTGTGGGCTCACCTGATTTATCCTTCCTGCAATCAAAGTGAAAGGGACGCAATTCATTACATGAGTTAATACCCTTTCTTGGGGCCTGTCTCATCCTAAGGTTGGCTCCACTTAATGCACGAATCCATACATATAGTGCAACCTAGAGCTGTCATTTACATATAGGCATAGGTATACAGAGCGTCTTACTGACATAGATCAACCCTTGTCCCAAGGAGCTTACATTCTAAAGGCCTGTTCTTGTAGCCATTTTCTCATGAGAGCAACTTCTTTAATGGAGTCCCTTTGCTACAAAATCGAGTCCCCATTTAGACTTTCAAATTATGATCAATGACAGGACAAAAATAGGAGAGAGGATGCAACAGACAAGTCATTTAATTTGCTTTGTATGTACTGGCACAGATTGTAGTGGTTTATTTTGATGCTGTTTTTTTAAATTGAAAGACAATATTGCAAGTCTTGCTAAATGGCTACATTTTCACATTATCATGCACTTCCTTAATTAGAATCATATATAAAAGTGCCATTTGGCAATGAGAGCAAAACAGCTGGATCCAAGAATAGCAGTGACATCATGAATGGTGAAATTTATTTACATGTACATATAAGGTCTTGCTGAGGATACAAGCTTGTCCACCGCTGTTGCCTACTAAGCTGAAAACAGCCAGAATCAGCTTTTTCTCTTTTTAGATATGGTGCATACACATGAATTGCTCCCTATGGTCAGCTCTGTCTTTTTTTCTCATAAAACCTCTCCTTGTGCATCAAGAAAGGTCTCAAAACTGTTAGGTGCTTCTGTGTGGGAGAATATGATCTTATCAGTTTTCTAAAAAAGCTCTATATACAACCCGGTTGTGAGAGTCTGATAGGTTGCACAAATACTATCAACTCTTAGATACTGCTAAAATATTTTGTTCATTAGACAGCTGACATGGGGTAACATCTGTGTTGAGGCCAGCCTTGAAACACAGAAAATTTCATCTTCTATTTCTGGTTGCTTTTCCAAAGTAATATTTTTGCTTAATATACTTAAAAAGTGCTGCCTTCTGCCACGACTTTCCCTTGAAACTGCCATAAATTACTAAAAATACCAGTAAATATCCTATCTTGCCCTCCTCATTCCAAAATCCTTTTTGTGCTGCTTCCTCCTAGCCTGACACAGGCTATAAGGGGGCTCAGTTTTAGCTGTTGTAAACACCACCTTTGTTGGTGCTGATCACCTGTAACTGCTACTAAAGCCAATGGGAATTGAGGTGCTGGTGCTCAGCACCTGTCAGGGGTTGATGCTGTATTGATTATGAATGCAAGTTTTGAATCATATGAGAATTCAATTTAAAACACTTTTAGTAACTTGCTAGGTTCATTATTCTTGCAGTTCTGTATTTTCTGGAACATGGTTACTGCAGATAGTGTCATGTGACAATGGTAAAGAGTCACAAAAGTTGCATTCTTCTTACATAGACCAAGGAATTTTATTAGAAAAAAGAAACCAACATTAATCCTAAAGCTACTTTCTTATCCCGTGCTTCACTGCAGAGCTTCTGTCTAGAAATTTCCCCAGCCACCTCTTGTCTCGCTTTTCTGTAACACATTTAAGTAAAAACTGTACACCTCTATCTAGCTGTTGCCATATAAAAAGACACTGATATCTAGTGGAATTGACTGGGATAAGTTCAGTCTGAGGTACACACTAGTTCTTCATCTTTGGGATTCACTGGCTTGAGGTCCATTAGAGCCTGAGTCTGTTGGTTTCATGACAGTTGTTTGGCTTTTTGTTTATTATTTAAAGTAAAGCGAAACTTTGTTCCTTGTTCAGTAGTAATATGAACTGGAAACCAAGCTTGCATGGGTACTAAGAGCTTTTTTAGAATGTACTTTGTGAGAGAGTGAAGGAATGAGAGTGAGGGAGCTGCCCTGCTAGAGACTTGGAGGTCAGCAGGAGCAGGCCCGCTAAATGAGTCAACCAGAGACACCTGGCACAGGGAGGGAACCATAAGAAGCTGATTGCTTATAAAAGGGGCGGGGGGGGGGGGGGAGAGAAGGGGACTAACTTTGAGAAGCTGTAAAGGAGTAGGCTTTGGCAAAGCAGCAGCAAGCTATTAAGAAAGATTCTGTGAAGGAACATTTTTCGCTCACCCAGTCTGAGGTAAGAACCATGCCCTCAGACAGATTTGTGGGACTCTGAGTGATTGGGGAATTTCCCTATTTAAGTTTGTTTCTCCCATGAAGAAGTTCAAACAGGCCGTGTTGATGAGACAAACTTATATTAAATTTTATTGGACTCTTTTTAAAGAAAACTGCCTCACCAGATCCTCCATGAGGGGAAGTAGTGGGGTGAGGTGGGGAGGAAACAGGTCACCCCTCCCTTGTCCTCATACACACTGCAATGTGTATGGAGGATCTGGAGGATTCTCTGCACCTTGAGGTCTTTAAACCATGATTTGAGGACTTAAATAACTCAGACATAGGTTAGAGGTTTGTTACAGGAGTGGGTGGGTGAGATTCTGTGGCCTGTGTTGTGCAGGAGATCAAACTAGATGATCATAATGGTCCCTTCTGACCTTAAAGTCTATGATTCTCTGTGCAATTTTAAACACCAAAAGAAGAACCTGGCTTCTTGTTGAATTCTGTGGATTCATATGGTTATTTGTTGTTAGGCACTAAATTAGAATCCAGTGAGACTAACCAAGAGATTCCACTCAAGGAATATCCTGTGTGACTGTCCCAGGAGAGAAGTGTCATTAATGAGGCCAGCTCATTCTTTTGGAATAATTCATTAGCAAATGCTTTTAATCGGTGTCATTGCAGGCGATGTCCATGGACTCATTTATTCCCCTGGCGACTGTGGCTGTAAAGAGATCTTTTGCATCTCATGTGACTTGCTATAGTGACTACTACATATTAAGACAGTTGTTATGCCAGAGAATTTACAGTCTAAATAGACAAGACACACAAAGGGAGGGGGAGAGGACTTTTATCCCCATTTTAGAGATGGAAAATGAGCCATGGAATTAAGTGGTAGTGCCAAGAAATGAAACCAGATTTTCTGACTGTGAGTCTAGTGTTTGTAACCAGAAGAATTTTCTTTCTTTACACATCGCCTTTCTTCAGAGCCCAAAACCTGCTGGTGAACCTTACTCAATTTACAGCTTTGATAAACAGAAAAACAAAATGAAACACCACACTATATGAAAGTTTGATCCTAAATCAGGTGAAACTTGGCAATTTCGTTTGAATTTTGCTTTGAATTTTATTTTTTTCCAAATCCAAAACTCAAACCCAATATCAGACAATGTGAATCCCCATGAAAGTAATATAAGTTTATGCACTGAAACACTACAGCTTTACAGTAGTTTCAATGCAGTGTTATGAACACTAGAGCATAGAATACCCTAATATTTTTTCATTAGCAAGCTTCACACAATTCTACTTTGGATTCATTTGTTATTTTTTTAGGAAGATGAACATTCTGGTGCATTTTATATAAAGGTTTTGGCTAATTCTCCCATTCTGTGTGCCAGTTTCTTTTCTACTTTAGTGCCCATCCTTGTATCTACCTGTCACCATTTTCTCTGCTCATAGCCATCTACTATGTCTGGACTCCCTTCTGTAGGTGGGATGAAATTTACCTGTAGGCAGATAGGATTTAATTGGTATTATAGTATTTGTGTTGGCTATTTTGAAGATTTAAGTGGGACTTAAGTGGTGCATAGGCTTTGTGCTTCCCAGTCACCCTATGAAGAGTATCTTCATCTGTAATAAAGTTATTCTTTGCCTGATTGCACCTACACCAAGTGCTCTCTGGCCCATATTTTGTTTTCTTTTTGAGACCAGGATGAATATTGTGCTGTATTTTTTTCACAGTTGCAAGATTAGATATAGCAAGGATGCATTAAAATGCTGACATCTGGCCCTCTACTGTGTTGCGACAAATTATGTTATTGTTGCTCAAAATGGCTGTGACAGTGGCCGTCATTAAAACTTTTATAAGCTTTTCCTTGCTAAGTAGATACAAACATCTTGGTATTTCCTATGCTGAGATTGTGATTATATAGGAAATATCTCAGTAATATTAATTGCAAAGATAAGAATGTCCATACTGGGTCAGACCAAAGGTTCATCTAGCCCAGTATCCTGTCTTTCGACAGTGGGCAATGCCAGGTGCCCCAGAGGGAATGAATGGAACAGATAATCATCAAGTGATCTATTTCCTGTCGCCCATTCCTGTTCGGACAAACCGAGGCTAGGGACACCATCCCTGTCCATCCTAGCTAATGGCCATTATGGACCTATCCTCCATAAATGTACCTAGTTCTTTTTTGAACATGTGCATCAAAGAAATGTTTGCACCACCCTCCATGTTTGAAGGAGCCTCCATCTCCTTCACATTCTTCCTTAATTCACATCCTACTCCTAGTAGTAAAATGCTGATAGTCTTCCCTCTGAAACTTCCCCTACTTCCACACTTGTACTTGAATCCAGTTACATTGTGTCTGTTGATAGGAGACATTTCCCTCCCAGTTCCAAGGTAGTTACAAACCCTTCACATGTTTGTAGAACACTATTTATACCTATCATACTACAAAAATAATAATAATGTATTCATATTTCATTTATATGAAAACCATTCCATGCAAATGGTACAGGTATCACTCCACATCCTGTCCAGATTTGCCACAGTCCCCTGCATTCAGTCTCCTTGCATTACCTTTGTCAATTCTACTAGTTCAGTTAGTGCTGCAATGGCTTTTGTCTGTGACCCTCTTGCCACAAATCATTTCACCTTTGAGCTGATGAATGCTGTCCATTGCTGAGCAAATCCAGTTGGATTGCTCACCATAAAGTTAATTCCTAGCATCAGCCTATAATCTCACTAACCGTACAGTAGTTCATTTGAGATACACTAGGTATAATTTGTCATATTCAGTGTATAGAAACTTTTAGGTTATATGTAAATGAATCCTTGCTGGGCCAGTACTTTCAAATTACTTAAAACTTTACATTTATTTCACGTTGATCCCCATAAACCATAAAAGTGACACACTGTTCCTACCCCAATCCTTGGACAATGACTAAGTGTATAACTTTAAAGGACTGAATCATCATCTTTTATATTGATTTGGCACCAAATAGGATTTTCCAATCCTTTATAAGGCCAGATGAAGCCAATTTGATCTTCACTGTATTTGTATTAGTTACTGCAGTGCACCCACTTATTTGTTTAGCCAATAAGTAATGTTCCGAAAAAGGTGCCTGGTCACTCCATGGCTAAAATTGTTAATTTTCTGCAATGTATTGCACCAAGTTTTGAACACACCATCCATAACCAAGGCTCAGTGGTAACTACTGTTGTTATAATGAAGGTCCACTGTTCATGCCAGAAAAGTACACGATGCAATATGCAGCCTTTACAGGTAATTAAGTGCCAAAGAGAAGCAGGGCCATTTGTTAAGAACAAGAGATGTTAATTGTGAGTGAACTCCAGTACCATGAAATTGTTTCTATTATACAACAAAAGGCAAGAGAGTCAACAATCCACAGCGTAGAAAAAATGGAATGCAAAACTCTTTTTCTTCATTTTTATTGCAGTAGCAGCTAGGAGTTTATCATAGACCAGAACCCAACTGTGCTAGGCACTGTACAAACACATAATAAAAAAGATATTCATGAGGTTTTGAACGTTTTTGATAGCAGTCACTCTTCAGAGTTTCCATTTGATATAAATTGTGTGTATGGTGAAATCAACGTTTACTTGACACTTATCAACAAAAATATAATCCTACAAAGTCTACAGATCGCTGCAAACCAGATTGATGTTGAATAATCTACATAAAATTTAGAATTAAGCTTGTTCGATGTTTGTCCTCTATATTTTCATAATTTACAAACTGACCCTTTGCACAATTCCTGACAACGTTCATTCCCACCTTATGTATTTTTCAGTACTGTTAGGCAATCATGATAAATATAAGGACATATGACTAAGAATTATCCTGATAACTATAATTATTATAAGAAGAAATAATTGTTGACTAAGGCCTGTTCTATGCTATGGGGGTAAGTCGGCCTAAGTTATGCAACTCCGGCTACATGAATAACATAGCTGGAGTCGATGTAGCTTAGGTCAACTTACTGCAGTGTCTACACCGCACTTGGTCAATGGGAGAAACTCTCCTGTTGAGTTACCTTATGCTTTTTGTTTTGGTGGAGTACTGGAGTCGACCGGAGAGCGATCTGTGGTTGATTTTAGCGGGTCTTCGCTAGACCGGTGCATCGATCGCCACAGCGATTTTTTCCCCCAGAGATTTCTGAGCATTTACAACTCTCATTGGATGCAACAACTTAGCTCAGAACTTAGAGTGCAAGAGAAGATATGGATGCTTAGCACTGCTGAAATGTGGGCCACTTATTTGGGTGCCAACACATAGACTTAGGCTGGGTCTACACTACCCGCCTGAATCGGCAGGTAGAAATCGACCTCTCGGGGATCGATTTATCGCGTCCCGTCGGGACACGACAATCGATCCCCGAATCGACGCTCTTACTCCACCAGCGGAGGTGGGAGTAAGCGCCGTTGACGGGAAGCCGCAGAGGTCGATTTTGCCGCCGTCCCTACAGCGGGGTAAGTTGGCTGCGATACGTCGAATTCAGCTACGCTATTCACGTAGCTGAATTTGCGTATCTTAAATCGACCCCCCCCGTGGGGTGGCTTTATTGGTGGTGCTTCACTAGAAAGAGCAGAATGACCCAGTTCTGGAAAGAAAAGTTATTTTTAAAATACAATATATACCTTTTTTAAAAAGAAAATTATAATATACAATTGACCATTAACACAAGTAAATTGCAGCTTCCATGTGTCAGGTGCACATGTGGCTTTATTTTCTGAAATGTTAGAATCCACCAATCACTTGCAAATAAGACTGAAGTTTGTCAAAGGTGATCTCAAGATGGACCTGTGCAAGTCTACATTTTCACCCTTTTTTTACAAGATTATGATAAATTTTGTATAAAGTATGCCTTGTGAGGTATCATTTGAAAACTCATAATTTGCTGGATATGCTCTTCAAAGGGAAAAGAGAACCATAAGGAAGGGGGACAGATGCCCCCAAAATATTCCTCCCTTTCTCTCTGCTCGTGGCATCCACAATGCCTGAAGGACAAGGAAAGGAGCATTAGAGTGGAGGAGAGGTCCTGGATGAATGTCATCCAGCCAGTAAGACTGTGAAAGGATGTGGTGAGAGAAACTTTAGCTTTGAATTCATTTAGCTTGTTAAGTTAGATGTTGTTTGCATTTTTACTTCTTTGTAACCAATTCTGACTATTATGCCTCATTATGTGTAATCAGATTTTTAGATTAGATTAATGGAGATATCCTATCTCCTAGAACTGGAAGGGACCTTGAAAGGTCATCAAGTCCAGCCCCCTGCCTTCACTAGCAGGACCAAGTACTGATTTTGCCCCAGATCCCTAAGTGGCCCCCTCAAGGATTGAACTCACAACCCTGGGTTTAGCAGGCCAATGCTCAAACCACTGAGCTCTCCCTCCCCCCATCAATTAATCTCTTTCTGTAGTTAATAAACTTGTCTTATTGTTTTATCAAAATCAGTGTGTTTAGATTGAAGTGTTTGGGAACCTCCATTTGAGATAACCGGATTTGTGCATATCATTTTCTAGTAATAAAATGAAGGACTTTCCATAAACTTGTACTGTCCAGAAGGAGAGAGCTGAGCAGTACAAGATACACATTTCTGTGGACAAGTCTGGGACTGGGAATTTGCTGCTGTTGCTCTGCAGTTTAATTCAGGAGTGGCTGGCTATAGCACTCATATAATTCAGCTTTGAGTAAGTTACATGCTAGAGGCTATGTGTGAACAGACCAGGAGTGGTTGGTCTCACAGTGAAGCAGTGTAAAAGGTTGGAGAATTGAGAGGACACAGCTGCTCAACAGTCCAGACTGTACCCTGGGTAATGTCACAGGACCTTTCAACGAAGAAGTAATTAAAAAAAAGAAAAGAAAAACACATTACAAAACTTGCGATTATACAGCTTTGAGAAATGTGCACAATCGGTTTCTGTTTCCTTTGCAATGTTTCATGTATGGACTGTATTTCATCATGTGACACCACCTCAGTTGTTGTGATACAGCAAGATGCTAACTAAGGAATTAATACTTATTTGGTAACTATATTTATAATTTGAAGTTCAATTGTTTGTTTATATACACACACACACACACAATCAACTACGTATGAATGTTTGTAAACATGCTACTTGAATTACTGGAGTTTTATATTGCAAATAACAAAAGGCTAAGGGTTTCATCTTCAACTGTAATTTGAATATCATGCCTTATTTCTTTAAGGGCTAGGTGGTGCATGGAGATTGCTAATGGGATCTGAAGCTTTTTGTCTCTAGTTCTTCCCTACATATTATTCCCAGGTTAGTAGAGAATGACCAAAAATCCAGCTGTGATATGGACAAGAGTCAACATCACAAACACAATAGCACCAACTGCCATGTTCTTGGAAATCTCAGCAGGAAAGCCAAGAAATGAATGAGCATGGGTAATGAACTTCCCTTTCACCCAAAGAGTGGTACCCCTCAGATCAGGGTTGAGGCATGTTGGCAAGATGAGGCTTTCATTGTTACCCACATTTTACCTTTTCTATAGATAAATGGAAGAATCCAGTTTCTAGTGTGTTCAGTTTTGACATCTTGAATCCAATTTACATACAAATATCTTCTCTTTCAAATTAGTTTGGTTAGCAAGACTTATATTAAAAAGTCTCTAGGGAAATGATTTATTTTGTGGAGGAGGACTATTAAAAGCAGAGATGCTAAGGGACAACAGGAAATTTCCATCATGGCATGAAGGGGTCAAAAGCTTCTTTGAATGCTCAGTGTGAGTGACAAGAATATAGTGTCCTTTAACAGTTAGTTCCAGAATTTCAGGAGACAGCAAAATGCTGTATTGAGCCAGAGATTGGTTCAGGATCTTCTTTGTTTGCATATTTGTACAGTGTCTTTCTGAGAACTGGTGATTTATATGAGTGGGATGTAGTTATTCTTTTGATTAATGTTTAAACTCAGCTACTTCTAGTGCTTCAGTGATGTGGATTATTAATGTTTAATGTTGGCTCTTCTTACATTGAGGGTCAAGTTGAGGTGACTGTCCTTTATAAAGAATAGTCTCTCTAAAAGGGGCATGTTTAGTTCTTGCTATGTACAAGTGGAAGGATAAGAGTTCTAGTATTGTCATTGCTAAAGAATTTATCTGTCCTGATCTGGCCTTCCCCTTCTGAGAATCTGCTTGGATGTGACAGATGATCGCTCAGCCTAATTTTCCCGTGGGTTCTGTTTCTGGCCAGTATTATTTAATATGATTGTTTCTTCTAAACAGTCTTGGATGAATTTTAATCTTTCTGGGAACGTTAAAGGAACCCCATTGACATAAATTGCTTGAAACTGACTATTTTCAGAAAACATTAAGTATTTGATCAAGCACCCTTTAAGTATCATAGACAGACTTTTTTTAAAGTTCCTCTAAAAATGTATGAGTTTTTGTGCTGCACTGCTGATGTTTGTCAGCTATTCCCTTTATGGGGGCATCCAAACCATGCCACGGGTGTTTTGATTAGGCTTCAATGTACTGTGTATTGGCTCCACAGAACTACAACTAAATCCAAGTGACTAGGGTTACCACCTTTTGAAATGCAAAAAAAAGGCAAGCCCCTTCCCCCACATAAGGCAAGCCTGCTGCAACCCTAGCCCCCGAATGCAAGGCAACTCCTCAACCCGGCTTCAACAGCCACTTATAGTGTGACCTACATTAAAAAAAAAAAAACACACAGCAGATTAAATTATTTTTTCTGGCAACTGGAAAACCCATAAAAAAAAATAGCCAGGCTGGTCAAATACTGGGCAGGTGATAACCCTACAAATGAATCATAGGGGCTAGATATTGTAAGGACTCTAAATCCCATGAGACTGTGTGTGGCACCCTCTGGGACATTTTGAATTAAGCTCTGTGATCCTCGGGGGGAGAAAGGGGACGTGTAAGGTCAGGAGATCGTATGGGGCTGCACTGAATGGCTGGGAGCCTGAAAGGCCTGGTGATGGCTGAGGAAAAGCTGGAGGAGAGAGGAGCAGAAAGGATCAGGTGCCTGAAAGAGAATGTCAGGAGTTTCATATGAAGGGGAGGCTAGGCCTGGATCCAGCTGTGCTACTAGGTGTCCAGTGGGATAGTAACTAATAGAAGTTGCCTGTGTATGGTTACTAGTCTTGCTAAATGAATAGGAAATATACTGTCTAAATAACATCACAATTGTACTGTTACTACAATAATTCCATTACCCACTCTACTGATAACACTATAGATTATTAAAATTGAAATTATATTAAAAATATCTAAGGCCAGATTTTAAAAAGCTCAGCGCCTATTTGGTCCCATTGAAAACAATGGGGACTAAGCGCTTTTGAAAAATCTGTCCTCTTGTTTATTTTCATCATTTATGCTGGATACTATTTGTTGATTAAATTTAGACAATGAAACTAGATATATCAGAAACATTTTCTGCTTTGCTTTCTGGTTTCCATATACTAGCCCAGTGCTGTTTGCTTGGGTTCCTAACACTGCTGGGGGAACATTGAATTTAAAAAAATCATCCAAAAATATTTGTAAGCTGTATATGAATAAAACCTTCTCCTGCTGCTCCTCCTCACTCTTCTCTTTTTAAATCAAAGCCTGCATTTAGGTCAGTCCTAAAGCATCTGACTGTCTCTGCAAAGACTGAATTCCTTGTTCTTTTCCCTTGTGGTCAGATTAGTTATGCACAGTGAATTAGCAACATTCCTCCTTACCACTGGAAAAGATTATAAATCTGTCTAATGTAAACAGCGAGACAATTCAAATCAGTTTTTAAAAGATCGAGTACCACTTGCAAAGAAACATTATACAACAAAGCGGTTATCAATGCATGAGGACTAGCAGGGATCACCACCCTTCTGTGTGATGTAGCACAGGCAATCACAGACTCATTATCAGCTTTTGAAACATGAATAGAGATGTGACCTCTTTCTCTCTCCCCACCCCCTTCTTATTTCCCTTCCTCTTGTCAGCTTGACAAATTGCAGCTTTTGGGAGACCCCAGTAGTTGATGAGTCATTTGTGGTTAAAAATAGAATTCCTAGCAGCAAGGACACCCATTCCACTTTTGACGCATATGTCACTACTGACAAGAGTCATGGGGCCAAGTGTGCCATGTTAATTAAGCAAGTGGAAAAAAACTCTCTCGAGAATGCCAGAATTGGAACTGGGGCAACACTGAAGGAAATAGCTTGGCATCTAACCATCTATGTAAACATCAATAACTGCATTTAAGGCAATACATCAAAATATGGATAGGCTTTTAAATAAAGTATTAGCCTGACTGGTCATTTTATATGAAAATGAATGTATACATCTAGGTGTATATGGACTTATAAATTTAGTTTAATTTTTAAATCCACACATTTATAAATCTTTATGTGTACCTTTATAAAGCTGACTTACTTTCAAAACTCTCGGTGTGGTGAAAAGGCTCAGTGAATGGGTGCTGTATGACTTTGGTCTGTGTGTGGAGCAATTATTTGTGATTGCACTAATGTGACACAAGAACTGTGTCCAGAATAAAACAACCTCACTAGCTGCTGGCCCATCTTAGTTGCTCGGTTGGGCACCCTGGGTTTGCAGTGGCAGAGAATGAGGGTGGTGGCTGCGTAATGATGGCATACTAAGGCCTTCCAAGAGTGGTGTCAACAGTTGGTTTGTATCACATTTGAAGGTTATTTCGTTTATTTATTTAAATAGTTTTTTTTTTGTTATGGAAGGAGTATTGCACCTACTGGTTAGAGAAGAGAACTCAGCGATTGGACTTCGTTTCTGTTTTTGAGCCACTTGAGCTACTCAGTGACTTTGGGCTAGTCAGTGAGCCTCACTGCACCTCAACTTACCTATCTGTAAACTGGACATAGCAATACCTGCTTCACAACAAGCACCATGAAGCCTCATTAATGAAAGTCTGCAAAGTGCACAGACAAAAGACTACAAAGTATTATTGTTTAATTTTTAAAAAGTTGTAAGGCACTTGAAATGTGTGGAGGAAAAATGTAGAGCAAGAATAATAGAGCAGTGTTCAAACATTCAGCTGCATTCAGAACAAGATTCGAGCATCAGAGAAGATCCTTACTAAGAAATAGAATAGATATGTGACTCCTAGAAATGAGACTACTAAATGTGGGTTAAAAAAATAAAAGGCACCACCTTGCTCAATGCTTCTGTTCTTTCTATGTCTTCATGTTTGCAGATGTTACCAAACTGAGAGGGATTGCAACTGCTTTGGAGGATAGGGTCATAATTCAAAATGATCTGTACAAATTGGAGAAATGGTCTGAGGTAAACAGGATGAAGTTTAATGAAGACAAATGCAAAGTACTCCACTTAGGAAGGAACAATCAGTTTCACACATACAGAATGGGAAGAGACTGTCTAGGAAGGAGTACGGCAGAAAGGGAATTAGGGGTTATAGTGGACCACAAACTAAATATGAGTCAACAGTGTGATGCTGTTGCAAAAAAAGCAAACATGATTCTGGGATGCATTAACAGGTGTGTTGTGAGCAAAACATGAGAAGTAATTCTTCTGCTCTACTCTGCACTGGTTAGGCCTCAACTGGAGTATTGTGTCCAGTTCTGGGCACCACATTTAAAAAAAGATGTGGAGAAATTGGAGCGGGTCCAGAGAAGAGCAACAAGAATGATTAAAGATCTAGAGAACATGACCTATGAAGGAAGGCTGAAAGAATTGGGTTTGTTTAGTTTGGAAAAGAGAAGACTGAGAGGGGACATGATAGCAGTTGTCAGGTATCTAAAAGGGTGTTATAAGGAGGAGGGAGAAAACTTAGCCTCTAAGGATAGAACAAGAAGCAATGAGCCTAAACTGCAGCAAGGGAGGTTTAGGTTGGACATTAGGAAAAAGTTCCTAACTGTAAGGGTGATTAAACATTGGAATAAACTGCCTAGGGAGGTTGTGGAATCTCCATCTCTGGAGATATTTAAGAGTAGGTTAGATAAATGTCTATCAGGAATGGTCTAGAAGACAGTATTTGGTCCTGCCATGAGGGCAGGGGACTAGACTCGATGACCTCTCGAGGTCCCTTCCAGTCCTAGAATCTATGAATCTATGTTAGACCTGCTTATTGTAATAACCCAAAATAATTTTTTACCACTGTTAGCTCTGCAGACCCAGTCCAGTTCTAGGAGAGAGAGAGCCAGATTCTATTCTGGGCTTTGCATCGTCAGTAAAATTTGCTATAGAATTGTTATATTACTGTTGATGGGAATTATTGGGGTTCAGAGCATGAAGGGCAAACATTTCTGTTTAACTATTTGAGACATAAGAATGGAGTGAAAGCATAGCATTTTTACAGAATTACTCCTGGTGCCTATACTTTTACAAGCATTCACAAATAAACATTTGGTACTATGCAGTGTGGTTTATTTGTGACACCCATGAAAAGATTAATTTGTAAAACCCAGAAGCTTGCAAAAGCTGCAAGAAACAGTGTGATACCCTTAGGATTTATCAAACAATGAGAGTTTGATCTGCTGATGATAATGATCCTCAGTGGTATTTCACTAGTTGATTAATTTGTTGTTTGTTACCATTCTGGTCCTGTAAAAAAGGCAGAATTATCTTTCTACCTCATTTAATTCATTTCAGTCCTTACTAATCTTACCTTAGGTTTTGTCTACACTGGCAAGTGAAAGACAAAACTTTTGTCATTCAGAGGTGTTACCACTACTACCCCCTCTACCCTCCCTCCCAAAGACACACCTTTTGTCAACGACAAGTGCTGGTGTGAACGGTGCTTTGTCAGCAGCAGTGCTCTCCTGCCGACAGTGTTAGTTTGTTGGGGGTGGAAGTTTTTTGTCGGCAGGAGAGCTCTCTCCTGTCAACAAACAGCAGCTACGCTGCGTGCCTTTTAGCGGCACGGCTGTAGTGGCACAGCCGTGTCGCTAAAAGCTGCGTAGTGTAGACCTAGCCTTAGTCTCCATTAAACCATTATCATTTGTCAATAGAAATCACACACTCTGTGTGTGTGTGTGTGTGTGTGTGTGTGTGTGTGTGTGTGTGTGTGTGTGTGTGTGTGTGTGTGTGTGTGTGAGAGAGAGAGAGAGAGAATGAGGTGATAATGATGTGTGTGTATATATAGAAGTGCCTGGTATTTTCCCTTAAAATAACAAGACAATTTAAAGGAATAAAAATCAATCAGTTATAATCAAACTCAAAGAATTAGTCCCACTAGTCATGAATAGTGACACTAGTCAAAACACTTTTGGTTGATATATATGAAAAAAAAATCTTTGAAAAGACAGAATTTAAGTCAACAATTATTAGAATTATCTAAGGCAAATACAGGAAATTAACTCTGAGGCATAAAGGCAGTATAAGGCATACAGTTTCTTTTAGGCAAGCAAAGTAACTAAATGCATATAATAATCATAAGGGTTTGGTTCTCAAAGTGTGGCCCATGAAGTGCTTGTTGGTGATTCTTCTTATTTCTATTGGTTAACTCACATTACACTTATAAACAATTGCTACAGTCGACACAGGGATATTATGGATTCATGAACAGGAGAGGAAGTTGGTGGTTTTAATTGTGAATGAGAGGGGCGGTGCTCCATTAGAATCTCTCTACTAAGATGTGGCTCCCTGCTATGAAAGATTTGAAAATCCCTCCTCTAAAGCAAACATTTTCTAATGGAGCTATTAAAACACCAAGCAATATCAATTGTGTGAAACATTCAAAGGCAGTTTTGTTTCTACACTAGGCCCATTTTCTCTAAAGAATATAAAAGTATTGGTTTCAGCAACCCTTTGCTTGTAAAAGTCTTGTGATAATTTTCAGATGGCCAATGTACATAGCAGAGGGGCATTGCTGGCATATGATGGCATATATAACATTGGTGGACGTGCAGGAGAATGAGCCGGTGATGTTGTAGCTGATCTGGTTAGGTCCTGTGATGGTGTTGCTGGTGTAGATATGTGGGCAGAGTTGGCATCGAGGTTTGTTGCATGGGTTGGTTCCTGAGTTAGAGTTGTTATGGTGCGGTGCGTGGTTGCTGGTGAGAATATGTTTAAGGTTGGCAGGATGTCTGTGGGCGAGGACTGGCCTGCCTCCCAAGGTCTGTGAAAGTGAGGGATCATTGTCCAGGATGGGTTGTAGATCACTGATGATGCGTAGTGACTGTCCAAACTGCTCAAAGCAGGTTGATATAGTATCCCCAGACAGATTTTTACCCCAGTTCCCTAAATGGCCCCCTCAAGGATTGAACTCACAACCCTGGGTTTAGCAGGCCAATGCTCAAACCACTGAGCTATCCCTCCTCCCAAGATACACTTGGTATGATCTTGGATAAAGGTGGTGTGGTAATTGTTGTTGACTTTTTTAATATATACCATTTGATGTTGAGTATTAGGTATCCAAACTACATTGATTGTAATAGCTTTTAAGGATAGAAGGGCCCATTATGATCTTTTAGTCTGATTTCTGCATGATAATTACTTGGTGAGGTCCTATGTTAGCTACTATATCAAGCCCATAACTTCTATTTTAGAAAAATATCCGGTCTTGATTTAAGGACTTCAACTGATGAAGAATCTACCATGTCCCTAGGTAGATCCCCTAAGTTGCGCCAATGGATAATTACCCTCACTTAAAATTTACACTTTATTTCTAGTCTGAATATGTCTAGCTTCAACTTCCGGCCATTGGATCTTACTCTTCCCTTTTTCTGCTATGTTAAAGAACCTTCTGCGATGAGAAATTGATTCCCCTGTAGGTACTTATAGATTGTGATCAGGTGACCTCTTAACCTTTTCTCAGATAAATTAAATTGACTAAGCTTCTTAAGTCTTTTTAGGCTATAGGGTATGTTTTTCAGACCTCAGATCATTCTTGTAGCTTTTTTCTGAACCTTTTCCAATTTTTCAACAACCATTTTGAAGTATGAATACTAGAACTGGACATGGTGGTCTCCTTCATATTGTGTATTTCACTGAGAGATATGCATCCAACTCGCTTTAGACTCCTTTGAAAATCCCAGCTTTAGTCATTTTTCTAACTACTCTCTGAAAGTAGCACACCAGTGCTAAAGATAATGTAATGTGATAGGCAGAATTCAAGGATAGGAGTTCACAGATTTTAATGAGACAATCAATGAATGAAACCATATAGATTTCAGATATTTATGTTTCTCATTCTCCTTTATGGTTTTGCTGCTGTGGCTTTAATTTATATCTGCCTGTGAAGGACTCCCAGGAGAACTATAGTGAGGAAGGAATAAGTGAAAAAATGGTAGCATGAAATGATCTTTAGATGTTCAATTAGAAAGTAAGGGATCATTCTTTTCAAGTATAGATTTTCTTCTGTTTAGTATGTTAATTAGAATGTTTCTAAAACAGTGTATTTGACTTGATTCAGTTGGTCATAGACTTGCAATGGAAGTAGCAAGTCACTAATACCATACTGATTAAAAAATTACTCTAGGCTTTGATGTTATTTAAAAGCAGATTTTGTTGCTGAAGTAAACTAGTCCCACAGTACAAAGGACAATACTTGAGTCCTTTGGGTTAATAGTCTACCAACTAGCATCCCTTGGAATATATTTTAGCTTTCATACTAGTGATGGTCAGACCTCTGAAACATTTAATAGTTGCCTGATGCTTGTTGTAAATTAACCAGAATATTACCTGCCAATCTCTATGGTTTTCTCTAGTGTCTGTTACAGCAGGATCTAAAGCCTAACTGCATGTGTGCACATTAAATATATAATGATGTTTTGAATAGGGGCTGGATGTATGTATAATCATATCTAGTCAATACAACCAGGTTGTCATTTCAAACTAATGGTCTAATTAATCTGGGGAGGGATAGCTTGGTGGTTTGAGCATTGGCCTGCTAAATCCAGGGTTGTGAGTTCAATCCTTGAGGGGGCAATTTAAGGTTCTGGGGCAAAATCAGTACGTGGTCTTGCTAGTGAAGGTAGGGGGCTGGACTGAATGACCTGTCAGGGTCCCTTCCAGTTCTATGAGATAGGTATATCTCCATATATTATAATGCTACTTAATAAAAATGCTATATTACTGTATATTCTGTAAATACATAAATAATCTTTTACTTAACTCCCATAAGGTGCATATCATTTCCTACTAGTCATCACTGAAGGGAACATGGGATGGAGTCTAATGAATATAAACAGTACTGTTTAGAATGTGAAAGCCTTTTCAAACACTGTTGCTAAGTTGCAAGACATATTTTCCAGGACATAAATGGAAGCAAGTCTATATCCCACTTAAACTGCTAAATTCCTTATTAAGAAAAAAATATTTTGTCCGCCTACTGCCAACCTGATATTTTGGACTCAAGCAGAGACATACAGGACAAACTTCTAAATGAGGTTTTAGGAACATTTCATACAGTGGTGCTATTTTAAAGTAAGCAAAGTAGTACTGGGATGGATCATGAATTTCTTGGTTGATTTTTATTGTCTGTAAGTCAGGGGGAGTTTTGCCAGAACAAGAACTAAATGAGTGAAAACTGAGCGATGTCTTCAAAAGTTACCCCCAAATTATTCTCACTTAGAAATGAATTTTATGTTACAGTTGGTGATAGGTGAGCCTCAAAAGGTTTGGAGGATGAATGCACAGATAAGATGTTTATCTGAATTTCTTAAGACCCTGCAAAAAGGAGGAAGCATGGGTCCTGGTGGCTAAGGCAGAGTTGGAGAAGCTGAGGTCTATTCCCTCCTCCTCTGATGACTTGCTGTGTGCCCTTTGGCAGATAACTTATCTTTGTCTCCCCATCTACTAATTCCGAGATTCTCAAACTTCATTGCACCACGACCTTCTGAGAACAAAAATTACTACACAACCCCAGGAAAGGGGACTGAAGCCTGAGCCTGCCGGAGCCCTGCTGCCCCAGGCGGAAGGTGGGGCACAAAGCCCAAGCCCAAGCACCAGAGCCAAATGGCTAGAGCAGAAGTCAAGAACTGGAGATGAAGAGTTACCTGGAGTGAGGCAAGGCTGGTACAGCACTGGGTCCAAGGCAAGAGCAGGACTGGAAACAAGCATGCACAAGATCCATTACATCCATGGACAAATGCTTTGAGCAACTGCTGAACAGTGGCTGGTGTTAGGCTTACGAGCCAGTCTGTTTACTCTTCCAACTGATCAGGCAGCCTATTATAGGCTAGCTGAGCTTGTTAGGTTGCCTAGAGACTGGCCCTGCTTCCAGACTGGGTCAGCTGAAGACCCTGCCAGCAGGTATAGGAGCCTTCCCCTAACTCACCAAGAGTAGAGGGTTAAGTGGATCAAATACTCATTTTGTCTGCAGACTGTTATGGGTGGTGGGTTGGAGCAGTTTGGGTAAAATTAAGATGTGAAAGATGGGGTGGGTCCTCAAGGACTCTGTTAGTTGTAATCTGAAAGACACTAGGTTTACCTGTTCTGTAATCCTGAAGGGACTGAGGAACTGGTAGTCTAGTTTGGATGATGGGCAGCTCAATTTATGGTTCTGGGCAGAGAACCACACCTTATTCCTTACAGCCAGAGTGGGAACAGCTTGACAGTCTTGCTCCACATGGTGTTCATAGGCTTCTTTGGTAGACTGCAAGTGTTCCTTGAGCTCTCAGTGCACCTGGTGTAGGTGGAAGGCTAAATCTGTGGTGGTAAGTACTGGGGAACTCACAGGTAAGTCTGGGTGGAAGTAGGGGTGAATGCCATCGTTTGCAAAGAATTCGCTATGTTGGGTCAAGGTGTGGGTTGCATTGTTGTATGCAAATTCAGCGTAGCACAGTAGGGGAAGTCAGTCATCCTGGTGGCAACTCAAAAAGCAGTGAAAACGCTGCTCCAAGATTTGATTGACAGTCTGTTTGGCCATTAGTCAGCAGGGAATAGGCAGTGAGGTGAGGAGCTCAATGCTAGGGAGGCTGAGAAATTCCTTCCAGAATCAGAAGATGAACTGGGGTCCCAGGTCTCATACAATGCTTGTTGGTAACCTGTGGAGACTGTCTTTCATGCTATAGGAACAGTATGGCATGGGATGAAGTGTGCCATCTTTGTTAGAGGTTGACAAAAAACAAGATTACTGAAAAAAGAACGAGGAGTACTTGTGGCACCTTAGAGACTAACGGATTTATTTGGGCATAAGCTTTCATGGGCTAAAACCCACTTCATTGGTTTTAGCCCACGAAAGCTTATGCCCAAATAAATTTGTTAGTCTCTAAGGTGCCACAAGTACTCCTCGTTCTTTTTGCTGATACAGACTAACATGGCTACCACTCTGAAACCTGTCAAGATTACTGAGTGTCCCTAGAAGTGTGGCAGTTTTACAATGAAGTCCATTGATACAGTAGAGCAAGACTGTGGAAGTGTAGGTTGAGACTGGAGGAGACTTAAGGGTTTTGTTCCTGGGTTCTTGTTATGGACGCAGAGGCCACGGGATCTTATATAATTCTTCAGGTAAGTTTGTAGGCCTGTCTGCCAGAAGCACCTTGAGAGCAGATTCCAGGTCTTGAATTGGCCAAAATGGCTCATAAGTGGCAAATTGTGGCATAGTTTCAATATCTGAAGCCTAGGTTTCCCCTTTATAACATTTCGATAAAGGAGGCTTTTCTGTAGCTGAAACTTCGGCTTGGGTACCCACATCGTTCAGGGCCTGGAAGATCCGTGTTATGAACTGGTCATCAGAGAGCAGATGGAGGATTTCAGATTGCTGTCAGTCATCCTGTTGATAAAGTTGGATGCCTTCAGCATGGTGGCAGAGGGTTCATCATCAGGTTAGAGATATTAATCTTTGCGGGATAGGGCATCTGGCTTCCTATTTCTCATCCGTGGGTGATCGGTCATAACAAAGTCAAAGTGAGTGAATAAGAGGGACCAGCGGACCTGGTATTGGTTAAGGTGTCTAACAGTCTATAGGTTCTCCAGATTCTTGTGGTCCATCAGGAATTGGACTACAAATCAGGCTTCTTTTAGGAGGTGGAGCCACTTTTCAAAAGCGGCCTTGATAAGCAGTAGCTCTTTGTTCCAAATATTTTTTCCCCGTCAGTTAGTTCAGAGATTAAAGAGCATAGGGGCAGAGTAAATTGTGGGGTCTTGCATGTTGAGATAATACTGCACATATGGCAAAGTTTATCATTGACCTTATTTGTAAATGGTTAAATGGAATGTGAGTGAATTGTGATGGATGCTGAGGTTAATTCCCCTTTTCATTTGCTCAAAGGCAACTGAGCCTCCATGGACCTAGCAAACTGGGCCCCTTTTTTGGAGATGTGCTGCTGTGGATGCAACCAAGCTAAAAAATCCTTTAATAAATTGCCTGTAGAAATTCTTAAATCCTGGATATTGTTGCCACCTATGAGTCCATGGTGAATCTCTCAGACAGCATGATGTATCCCAAGTCCTTATCAAACTTGCATTTCTGAAGAATCGTTTAGAAGTGGCTTTGGTGGAGTGTCGCCAAGACAGCATTGCACATGATGATTGTGGAAGTCCTGACTTTCGAAAAATTAAGATGTTGTCTAAGTAAATGAGGACAAATTGGTTCAGTGTGTCCCTAAAGATGTAATTTATAAAATGCTGGAAGGTTGCCAAGACATTTGCACACCTCTCAGTAATCCACACGAGGCCATAGGGAGCCATCTCCACAAAGAAGATTGGGGTCCCCACTGGGGACATTGAGGGTGAATGAACTCTTTCTACAGGTTTTCCTGAGTTAGTCCAGAATGCCTGTAATTTGGGTTTGGACTGGAGGTGCCTGAAAGGAACGTATTTTCTGGGATGAAAATTGAACATGTTAGCATAGTTTGATATTTAACAGGAAAGCCTGGAGCCAGTGGGAAGGTTGTGGGGATTTCTGGGGTTGCCTTTGGATCTTCCTTTCACATCTCTGAATTCTTTGGAAGACGTAGTATGCTGCAAAGGGTTGCTAGTTCCAGGCTGGCTCTCAGGAAACAGGACTGTTGTCAAGATGAGCAGTCAAAGTACACTGTGCCTGATTGCCAGCAGATGTGCAGGTGATAAGTGACAAGCTAGGGAATGCCAAGGATAATTGATGAATGTGGTGCATGAATTAGTTCAAACTGGAGAACTTCTTGGTGGCCTCGAAGGGTAATTACCTTTAGGGGACTGACTGGAGGGTGACTGGTCCTGATTGAAGGAGTGACCCTAGGGACTCCACTGACCTGCAGGAGTCCTTGCACTGGGTGGGGATATTGCATGCTCAGTTGAACTCCATGTCCACGAAATTGCCTGAGGTTCCGGAGTCCACAGTGCCTCTTGATTGCATTGCAAAGTGCTGGAACTGGAGAGGAAGTTGGAGATGTGTTGGATGGTGCTTGGCCATCACTTGGATACCAGCAGACAAGTGGTGTGGGCTGCTAGGGAGAGGGGAAGAGTGCCAACCCAGAGGCTGAGGCTTTCCCGATTCAGGTGCAGATTGGACCATGGCAAGGCAGCTTCATGCAAAGTGTTCTGGCTCCACATAGTATAGACCCAGTGCCTGGTATTAATTCTTCTTTGCGTCAAAGAGATGGGGCTGGACAGGATTGACTTGCATGGGTTCAGGCGATGGAGAAGGGACTGGTGATGGGGGGGGCAGAGACAGAAGAGCTGGTGGAAGCCAGGAGGACCATCTTCTTTCTTGGGGTGTGTAGTCAGGCATCAGTCTATCCTGACACACCGGTCAACTAGGGCATCCAGTCCAGACAGGGATTCCACCTGTGGTAACGCTAGGTGGCCTTATTCCACTCAATGTCTTCTACCAAGCATCGGAACTCCAATATTTACCAACTGGCCAGTGTCCTGCTGCAATGCCTGAAGCATGGCTTTGGCTGTACACTCATGACTTGGGTCATCAAAGATCACCACTGTAGCTCAAACTAAACCCTCAAAATTATCCCAGAAGGGGACTTGATTTTTTTTCTCCAGGAGCAGAGACACCCAATCCAGGGCTTCGCCAGTAAACAAGCCAATAATCCCACTCAGGTTTGATCAGTGAGGTACAATTGCTGGTGTAACAGATATAGAAGATGACACTGATATAGGAACCCATGAAATTTGTTGTGATCACCATGGAACTTGTCAGGTAAGGTGAGCTTGGGTTCCTAGAGGTCAGAATTCAAGGCGGCACAGCATGAGCTTGTAGGACCACATTCTGCAGCTGTAAGGCAGCAAACTGGGGCTACAAGATCTGTAGGGCTCCCAATACCTCTGTCAGAAAGATATTGGCTTTTCTAGAATCTGTGCTAACTGTCAGCTCTAGTTCTCTTACTGTTTGTATTGGAGCTGCTCAAACTGTCAGTGACTGGGATGTGAACACTCCCAGTGTTCATGTGAACATGCCCAGTGGTTAGAGTAGGCATCAGTAGACAGAAATCTGAGCCCCGGGTCTAAGTTGGAGTCAGAGGCCAGATGCTGGAGCCATGGGTCAGAGCAGAAGTCAGGAATCGGAGCTGAGGGTGCGGGTTCAGTTACTTGGAGTGTGGCTGAGCAGGACGGGAACAAGCCTGCAAAGGAACTATTGCAGCTGTGGGTGAATGCTTTGGTCAGCCCCTGAATTACTGCTGTTGTTGGGCTTAAGAGCCGGTTTGCTGACTCTTCCAACCAATCAGGGGCTATAGCCAATCAGGCAGCTTACTGCAGGCCAGCTGTACTCATTAGGTTGCCTAGAGACTGGCTGGCTCTGCTGCAAGTCCTGCTTCCAGATTGGCTCTGTTGCAGGCACTGATCCCTGACACAATGTATTATAAAAGTGGGCTGGAAATCTTGTGAGATGATGCATTCTAAGGAAATGTCTGGTAATTCCTGCTTCTGTTAGGCTGAAGAACAATAAGGGATAGCAATCCTTAGATATTCAGGCCCTTTCAGTGCTGTATAATAGCAGTGGAGGAGAGCACTGAGAAAATGAGAGGTAAGGGAAAAGGAGAAAATGGTCTTGCCCAAGGTTGTATAACAAATCAGTGACAGTGCTGGAAAGTATAACCCAGGAGTCATTGACAGCTCTACCCAACAGACAAAGCAGAATAATAAGAAAAAGTAAAATAATACCCCCCAAAATGGAGCTAAAGAGATGCCATTATATAGTTGATTCCCCCCTTGGAATTTCCTTGAAACTACAGAGATGTACCAGTAGGAATAGGTAGTTCTTGATATAACTCATATTAAAGTGCAGTTATAATCTGAAAACTTGAGGTAAAGTTGATGCTGTGGGGTTCCATATTAGAACTGCTCAGTTTAGCAGTCAGAAGATGTGTTGAGGTGTTGAAGTCCATAAATTAAAGGAGACTCAGCAAGGACGCGCCTGTAGCAGACATCTTAAGAGCCACCATTTTTTATGTAGATGCCTTTCTGACAGTAACTGCTAATTAATATGATCTTTATTTTCCAGTATTGCATTTATCATCAGCCAAGTTTTTAGTATTTCTGGGTAGATTCATTCATGGTATAACTCCATTAAAATCAATGGATGAACATAAACCAGGGATGAATTTGGCTTTTTTTTTTCTTTCTTTTCAGTTAACAGTGGTTCAGAAAAGGAGTTGTGCTCAGCTTTTTTACTTTCTGGCTTGTTATAGTCCCTCAATTTCTTGAATCAGTGAATTGGGGAACATCTGCACAGGGAAAGGCAGAGAATGCAGGTCTTCCTCCTCCTTCGTGAGCTCTTCTTTTCATCATCTGTCTTGGAGCCAGAAGTGTGTGACCACTTAATTGGCACAGGATAGCAAGGGCAATGGCTAAGCATGCTAAGGATTAGTGGCATTTCAGAGCAAGCAGGGGTCTTAAGAGACCGTGGGCTTGATTCTCCTCTCACACCAGTGTAAATCCAGAGTAAGTTCACTGAAGTCAAGGGACTCGTTCAGTGTAAAACCAAAATAAGTGAGCGGTGAATTGGACACTAAAGGTTGCCATTTGTAGCACTGCTGATCAGATTGGGAAATCACTTGTGTGCTCAATGAGTTAAATAAGAACAGGGACAATACTAAGTGAGGCTGAAGAGCTTTGACACCTCCCATGCTACATGGACCAATGCTGGCAAGGTGGCTCTAGGGAGGCTATTCATACTTACACCTGCCCTATGGTTATCCCTGGTTGTTAGTGTGATGGAAAACAAGTGCAGTGCAATTAAACTTTTATGAGTTAAATGGAACCATGGGATTAAAGGGGATGGATGAAGAGGAACAACCACACAAAAAGCAGCACTGACAATTGCTTTCCCTTATAAATAATACACATCTCCACATCTTCCACATTCTAATTTTAAGTCTGGATTTCCATATTTATGGCTAAAAGTACAGTGAGCAACTGCTCGTTGTTAGTGTGAAATTCTGTGGTTTCTGTTCATACAAATCTTTGGTTTGTATTTGCAGGGTTCTTTCTCACCCCTGAGTTTCACTTTGTGTATAGGTTCAAACTCACTGTTTTCACTTTGAAACCATGTGGCACTTGGAGTCATGCATGGTCTCAACATGAAATAGAAAAAAAAATCTTCACTTGAAATTAGAAGCAGCTTTACTAGAAAGGTTCATACACTTTTGGGAATTTTTCTGCAAAAACCTGGGCTAAGTTATGAGTTTGAAACAAAAGTTTAAAGCCAAGCTGGATTTTACATGATTAGTGAGGTTCTCTCAGTTGTGTCTTTTGTGGCCCTGTTTCTGTACTGCTGTTGAACAGTGTTTCAGAGCAGCTCAATACAGTAAAACTGGTTATTGTGATTTTATATATGCACAAGATGGGGCATCTGGGTAGTATTTCTGACTCTGAAACAAAGTTTTTTATGTAGTATTGGGCAAGTCACTTACAGCCTGATTTTGACAGGAGTGGAGTACCTGGAGCTCCTATTTATTTTTTATTTGGAGATGCAGGTGCTCAACAGTTCTGGAACACTTGCTCTTTTGTCTCTCTAATTTTTCCCATCGGTAAAAAGAAGATATTAGCAAAGGATCAGACCTTGGGACAGGGTTTCAGGACATTTACGTTATATTCTCAATCCTGCTGCCACCTTGCTGTGTGACCTTATGGTTGAATAAAATGCTTAACTTCTGTGCCTCGGTTTCCTTTACCTTAGAGATGTTGTGAGGGTCAATGCATTATTGTACTTTGATACCCTTTGAGGCAAGGTGCAGTATGATAGATTCGCACAAAATGTCATTGTAATTATGAACATATATCAGTGTAGGTATAGAAATAATTATTTTTTAAATTATCAAATTTAGAAATGGGAACACAAGCAAAGCAAACAATATTGCATGGTATATCTAGATCCAAATCAGTGAGACAAGAGTACAAATCCTTCCAGTGACTAATGGAGCAAGGAACAGAAGGGGGGGCTTCCCAAAGGGCCTAAGGGAGTTGGGTGCCAATTGCAATTAAAAATATATAAGGACGTTTAAGATGTTGTATGCAAACACTCTGCCTGGCTAATATCCTTGACTCTACATGGTCAGTTACAATAAGTCTGCTACTGCCCTCCAGAGGAATGACCGGCATCCAAGGGGGATTATTTTGAGGTTCCTTCAGGTCCTGCCAAAAGACTGTCTGCCTCCTGCCAAGAAGTAACTACAGTTCAGATAACACTGCTGTAATGCAGGAGCCTGCACAGCTCATGTGAAGTGTGGCAGACTTGCTGTGCTTTGCAAGACTCCGCATTGTCGACATGCAGGGGCAGCTCCAGGACCAGCGCAGCAAGTGCGTGCCTAGGGCGGCAAGCTGCGGGGGGCGGCTTGCCGGTGGCTGTGAGGGTGGCAGGCAGACAGCTTTCGGCGACATGCCTGCGGGAGGTCCGCCAGTCCCGCAGCTTCAGCGGCAATTCGGTGACGGGGACGCCGATGGCGGACCTCCTGCAGGCATGCCGCTGAATCCGCGTTACCAGCGGACCGCCCGCAGGCGTGCCACCAAAAGCCGCCTGCCTGCCTGCCATGCTTGGGGTGGCAAAACACATAGAGTCGCCTCTGTCTACACGTGATGCCTGTACCCCATATACACAAATAATATGGCTGCATTTTTGATCCCCTCCATAAAAGGAAGAATCAAGGCATAACTTCCAGAATTTTTTTCCCCCTCAACTGGTTCTTTAAGATTATTCTCATTACACTTTAACCTTGATTATCCAAAACATCTTGGCCTCTGTTCTAGAAAACATGGAAAAGTCCCTTTATTATTCCTACTATTCTTATGCTGTAGATTAACAGTAGACTTAAACTTCCAGTGCTTGTCAATTTCTGGCATGCTTCACCTAGCACTGAATTCACTCAATCAAAACCAAAACTCAGTAACAAGCGAACTACAGCAGAGTGACTTTCTGTGCAGATTTACGATTTGTATGGCTGAAGTACCTCAGTGATTAGAGTAAGTGAGACACAGAATCTCTTCAGGAATTTATGTATCTCAAACATGTCCATCAACCATAATTAACTCCCAATCGTATTTACATGTAGTATTGCTATAGAAGCTTTTCTTGCCTTATTTACAGATATACTTGTTAATATAAACAATAATATTATTGAAAACTCTTCTAACAGACTGCTGAAGAATGCTAATGTCAGAACAGAATAGCTTGTCAATCTACGCATATGAAAATTAGAGTTATTTACAGCTATTCTCTTGGGACACTATCTGTGATAATAAAAGAATTCTTAGTGGGAAATTAAGGAAGTAATCAGTTTGCTAATTGAAGTTACCCAGGTCACATTAAACAGAGGCAAATTAAACTGTCTTCTTGCAAAGCCTGAGAAACATCTGTTAAACAAAGTCAAGGGCAACTCTACTGCATTGGATCTTCTTTTGCAGAGATGCGGAACTTTATTTCCCTGTGGTTTCAACCTGGAAGACAATGCATCTATTAAACATTTGCTGTGTTTTAGAAAGTCAGGAGTAGCAAATAGGTTTAAACAAACAAACCCAAGTATGCCTTGTACAGGGCTGTGTGTGTGTGTGTGTGTTTATAAATCTATTGCAAAATACTATCTGTGTATGTGATGTATAAGAGACTGCACAGATTATAAATAATGGGGAGCTATAACAGAGATATAATATATAGTTATGGTAAGATAAGATAGTTTGTTCTTCTTGGAAGTCTCAGCAAGTGAACCAAGCAATAAACTGTCACTGAGACTGAGTAAGATAATCACCCCAAATACTTATACAGAAAATTGGCTTGATTCACTCCCCTGTCTCAGGTGCAAATTTCGGCCCTCTGGCCCTGGCAGGGACAACTGCAACTCCAAGGGGGAACGGATGATGTTTACACATCTGCCTTTCCTCAGAGGTCTGCTGGGAGAGTGCATTTTAACTCGTAGCAGAAGAGCCCCACTGACATTGGCTGACAGGAGTTCACTGAATGATGAGCACCCCTGGTTGGCCTCCTGTCTGGCCAGTACTGACTCCATTGTGGCTACACACTGGCTAGAACCGGGTTTCCTGGCAGAGCTGGCATTGTGTGCTCCTTGCGCCACTACAAGCTCTGTTGGATGTAACCCAGGATTGAACAGAGCCCAATGATGGCACTTTGTCAGAATACCAAGCTGGGAGGGGTTGCAAGTGCTTTGGAGGATAATATTAAAATTCAAAATGAGCTGGACAAACTGGAGAAATGGTCTGAAGTAAATAGGATGAAGTACTTCACTTAGGAAGAAACAATTAGTTGCACATGTACAAAATGGGAAATGACTGCCTAAGAAGGAGTAATGTGGAAAGGGATCTTGAGGTCATAGTGGACCATAAGCTAAATGAGTCAACACTGTAATACTGTTGCAAAAAAAGCGAACATCATTCTGGGATGTATTAGCAGGAGTGTTGTGAGCAAGACATGAGAAGTAATTCTTCCGCTCTACTCCACGCTGATTAGGCCTCAACTGGTGTATTGTGTCCAGTTCTGGGCACCACATTTCAGGAAAGATGTGGAGAAATTGGAGAAAATCCAGAGAAGACAACAAAAATGATTAAAGGTCTAGAAAACATGGCCTGTGAGGGAAGATTGGGGGGGGGGGGGTTGTTTAGTCTGGAAAAGAGAAGACTGAGAGGGGACATAACAGTTTTCAAGTACATAAAAGGTTGTTACAAGGAAGAGGGAGAATAATTGTTCTTAACCTCTGAGGATAGGACAAGAAGCAATGGGCTTAAATTGCAGCAAGGGAAGTTTAGGTTGGAGAGTAGGAAAAACTTCCTAACAGTCAGGGTGGTTAAGTACTGGAATAAATTGCCTAGGGAGGTTGTGGAATCTCCATCACTGGAGATTTTTAAGAGCAGGTTAGGCAAACACCTGTCAGGGATGGTCTAGATAATACTTAGTCCTGCCATGAGTGCAGGGGACTGGACTAGATGACCTCTCGAGGTCCCTTCCAGTCCTATGATTCTATGATCTAAAGTCAGACATCTCAGATCCAGTTGGAGATAGAAGCAGATGCAGGATCCTATAGGGAAACTGGGAAACTGGGAATCTTTGTTTTTTGCCAGTGTGTAAATCTCTCATTTCTAGCCCTGCAGGCTGGGATATATTGGACTTTGAAGTCATGGGGAATGGGAGGAAGATTTTCTTTTGTGTGACGGTCCCTGTATGCTGTGCTGAGTAGCAAGGGCTCAGATGGGGATTCTAGACTGCTGTGGGCTGCATCCTGAGGGTCAGTCTGACTACTCCCATTTTATGGAAACTGAGCCATTAAGTGACTTGCACAACCATATGTTATGTTTGGTGTCTCTTGATTCCCAGAGCAGCCCAAAAACCTGGGGGCATAAAGATGGATGAAAACCATTTTAACTCTGCTTCCCTCTGAATTGTATTTTCTGTGCTGTATTTCCTGGAGGCACAGCACAGAATTCCAGCCATGGTATTTCTAGGTCACTGAATCATGCCATCGTGGGCCTTGAGAAGGTGCAGTGTATTCCAGGAAACTCCATATTGAAGGAAGGAAGGAATCTTTCCCTGGCAGGTTGATTAAAAAATAAAATTAAGGCAGCTGTGTGAGGCTGCTCAAGGCATTTGAAGTGCGAGAATATGTCACAGGGATGTGCATTAATCACAAAAGGTGCATGATAAAGTTATGGGGTCAAATCCTCAGTTGGCATAAATGAAGCTATGCTGATTGACACCAGTTGAGAACCTAGCCCATGTATCCCCTGGTTCAGCAGTTTGTCATATGGATACCACCCTTCACTCCTGCCATTTTATACCGGGCTGTACAGTTGTTAGTCCAATTACCTTATTATTCATAAGTGATTGTACAAAAAAGTGAGTCACAGGTCTTCCCAAAAAATGACAAGTACAAGCTCTGTAATACACCACCCCATCACACAGCGAACCAGGTTTATCAGCGATCTAATTACACAGAGCTCAGTGGTGTCATCCTGTGGAAGTTTGGACCATTTTGCTCATGCTGCTTATTTGTCTTATTTTGTTTGCTTTGTGTGACTTTTCCTTTTTTTAGTTTCCTTCTGCTTTTTCTCTTGTAGTTACTATGGAAACAGTGTACTGGGTGACTCTATGTCATAGCAATAGATACAGAGTAGTTAGTTATACAATGATCTGTGAGATGATTATGACAGCATACATAAAGGGGTGGGAGATGTGTGCATGAAAGCAGGATGGGCATTGACGGTTGGCATCTGAAGCTGCAGGTTTCCCAAGTGTGTGTTGTTATGACTGTTTCATTTGCTTGTAACTTTACAAAACTTTCACTTTCACATTTGTCACCATCCTTGATTGAGACCACTAGATAGATCCTACGTGCCCAAAGGATGTGGGGGGAAGATGCTTCTTAGAAGATCCTAGGTATCCTATAATGTTTGAAAAATGTGTCTAGACCAGTTCAAAGCACTTCAGTTGTCTAGTGCTTACTTAACTAGATACCTGTCTGCATTTAATTAGATATACAGTGGAATTCCGTATAAGAGGCAGTAAAATTTTTCACGTAACAATTTCACTCTAATGTACAGATAAGTCTGTATCCAAACTTCCCCCAGACTTGTGGCTTGGCCCTTCTCTTTTCTTTTTTAAGCACAGTTTGCTGTAATAAGAATTGCAATTTGGAACAATCTGGGACTTTTATTACACTTCAGGCTTAAAAAAAAAATGAACAAGCTTTTTATATCACACTTCCCCCAGGTATGTTCCACTTCTTATGGTATGTACCGTCAGAAGTATCATCATATGGTGAGATTGTTTAATTTGTACTGGTTCTTGGTTCAGACGGTATTCAGATATTTCAAGACTATTCTAGCTGTCAAAAATGTAGGTACATTCACAGAGTATGAAGCAGTTTTAGGCTGAGATTCTCAAAGGGGCCTTAGGAAATTAGGTGCCCAAGTCTCTTAGGCCATGGCTACATGACAAAGTTTTCCTGATGTCAGTTGCCCTGGCATAGATCCTCCACAGTTACTATATTGCTTGTGTGCATCTTGGTGCTGGGCATAGTCATCAGGAGTGCTTATGTCAATGCACAGTGCAGTGCACCCTAGGTAGGTATCCTAGTGTGCAACCCGCCACCATTCAATGCACTGTCTTTTGGGAAGTTTTGGCAATGCATGATGGGGCAGAAACAAGTCTCACAAGACTGGAATCAAAGGGTCAACTTCCATCGTGCAAATTTATCCATCCCATAATATCCTATCCCATAATTTTCACACCCGTTTTCAATATCCCATGAACCCATGTGGGACTAGTCACTGTCCACCATCTCTGACAGAACCATGGAGCTTGCACAGCTTTGCATTATTGTCATGAACATTTGTCAAGGCTGATTCCCCACTCTGGCACTTCGAATGCAGAAGGTGGGGGTCTGCAAGGACTCTAAAAATTAATACTGGCCACTCCAGGCTGGGATTAAACTCCCAAGATTCCAGCTTTTCTCTGACCTTGGATGGATAGATGCTGCCACCACCCAAGTGCAACCCCCCCCCCCTGCTTTTGCGAACCCAGGAAGGAGCACTTGGGAATTCCTTCCTGTGGGATACCCTCAAGCCCTTTCACCCCCACTCTGGGGAAGAGCTGAGAAAGAAAACAAAGGAAATCAGCTGTTGCCACCAGCTAATTAAACAACATATGCACAAACCTCTTACAGAAAAAAAAAACCCAATCCTGTCCTTAAAAAATGTAAATTTTATTAAAAACAAAAAGAAAGAAAATACATTTGGAACTTAGGCTATTGCTAGATTTAAAAAGAGCAAATATAATAATAAAGAATCAAGAATGGTTTTCTTGAGGTCCAGCCTAAAGGTTACAAGCAAAACAAAAGCACCTGAGGTTAGCACAGAGGCGTCCACAAGCCAATAAGAAATAAGAGATAGACCTAATCACATCTTCCTCAATATTTCCTGATCTACTTACATATCTGGTGTTTAAATGAGTAGTTCTAGGTATAATCTGATGGTTTCCATACTTGTGTCAAAACTCTTACAGCATAGTCCCAGCCCTATCTCTGCTCTGTCCCCTCTCTCCGGAGAACGACAGACAGACAAAGGGAAAATTTTAGAAAGCTCTAGCCCTCCCATAGGCTCTTTTGGTCAGGTGTCCACTCCCTTCCTTTTACCTTTGGGCTTTTTTAACCCTTTACAGGTAAAGCAAGTAGAGAACAGCTACTAACAGGGATTTATAGCTAACTGGCTGGCTGTGTGTCCATAAAAGGGAGCTACTCCCCCCCCCCCCTTCATTTATCACAGCATTGCATGCACAGGATGCACAATCCTTCGGTATTTGCAGAGATGCAAGAAAAATGTGGGGAACATGATGATTTCTTGGTGGTGAGTTTGCTGTGGGACATAGCGAGAACCAATTGAAGGTTGTTGGTGGCCTTTGTGGAGCAGTTGCAAATGATAGAGAGCCTCTTCTGGACCTGAGAAATGAGCAGGTTTGGGATGCCAAACATAACTTTCAGATGTGCAAGGCCACATTCCTGGATCTGTGTGCTGAGCTTGCCCCAGCCATCCAATGCAGAGTTGCCAAACTGAGAGCTGCACAGTCAGTGGAGAAGCGAGTGGCAATTGCACTGTGGAAACTAGCGATACCAAATTGTTGCCGATCAGTGAGAAGTCATTTTATAGTGGGAAAATCCACTGAGAGGGCTGTTGTCTATAAGTGCAGGGCCATTAATTGCCTCCTGCTATGCAGGACTGTGACTCTTAGAAATGTGCAGGATAAAATGGACGCGTTGCAGCTATGGGGTTCCCGAACTGAGGTGGAGCAATATACGACATGTATATCCCTATTTTGTCCCCAGAGCATCTTGTCACAGAGTACATCAACAGAAAGGGCTACTTTTCCATGGTTATGCAAGCACTGGTGCATCACTGGGGATGCTTCAGTGACATCAAAGTTGGCTGGTCAGGGAAGGTGCATGATGCTCACATCCCTAAGAACACAGGACTGTTCAGAAAGCTACAAGCAGAGACCTCCTTATCCAACCAGTGGTTTACCACTGGTGATGTTGAAATGCCAATAGTGATCCTGGGAGACCCAGCCTCCCCCTTACTCCCCTGGCTCATGAAGCCATACACCAGCCACCACAACAGCACAAAGGGAAGATTGAACTACAGGCTTAGCAGATGCAGAATGATAGTTGAATGCACTTTTGGTAGATTAAAAGGGCGCTGGTAGATTTACTCACCAGACTGGATCTCAGTGTGAAAAATATCCCAATGGTTCTAGCTGTCTGCTGCATAATATTTGAGAAGCAAAGGGGAAACAGTTGTTGCATGAATGGAGGGTGGAAGTGGAGCGGCTTTCTGAGTTTCAGCAGCCAGACACAAGGGTAGGGTTACCATACGTCCGTTTTTTCCCGGACATGTCCGGCTTTTCGGCAATCAAACCCCCGTCCGGGGGGAATTGCCAAAAAGCCGAACATGTCCGGGAAAATGCCGGCCGGGCACTTCCCCTCCCACGGCTGCTCTGCTCCTCCCCGGACTCTTCGGCTCTGTTTAAGAGCTGAGCTGCCCGAGCGCTATGGGCTTCAGGCAGCCCCCTTGCCTCCGGACCCCAGCCGCCGGCCGGGCACTTCCCCTCCCGGGCTCCGGCGGCGCAGGGTCCGGAGGCATGGGGGCTGCCTGAAGCCGGTAGCGCTGGGGCAGCTCGGCTCTTAAACAGAGCCGAAGAGTCAGGGGAGGAGCAGAGCCTCGGGCCGCGGCGGCTCTGCTCCTCCCTGACTCTTCGGCTCTGTTTAAGAGCCGAGCGCTATGGACTTTGGGCAGCCCCCATGCCTCCGGACCCTGCGCCGCCAGAGCCCGGGAGGGGAAGTGCCCGGCCAGGGGCGCAGGGTCCGGAGGCATGGGGGCTGCCCGAAGCCCGAGCGCTAGCGGCTTCACGGTTTGCCGGGCAACCTCCAGACCCTGCGCTCCTGGCTGGGCGCTTCCCCTCCTGGGCTCCGGCTGTGCTGGGGAAGCGCCGGCCGGGGGCGCAGAGTCTGGGGGCTGCCCGGCAAACCGTGAAGCCGGTAGCGCTCGGGCAGCCGTTTCCGCGTGGCTGGGAGTGGGAGGGAGGAGGGGGCGGAGTTAGGGCGGGGCTGGGGCGGAGTTGGACGGGGCTGGGGGTGGGAAATGGGCGGGGTCATGACCCCGTGGAGGGTCCTCTTTTTTTATTTGTTATCAGACAAGCTCAACAAGGAGCTTTATGGAGGTTTTGAAAGAGCTTTAATAGCAAGCCAGACTAATGTGCTGTTGTGGAATGTGTTCTACCTGGTGCTGCAGTTTGTGGACCTCAAGAATTGTGTGGTGCTTGGTGCACAACTGCATTTATCCCTGACAGTGCAACTAATAATATTGGGGTGCTTGCTGTACATTTATGTACACTGTTTGGCATTGATCCTATGGGCTGTGAGTGTACAAGACCACCATTTTCACTGCCAGCAGGCATTATACATGAGCTGTAAACTAATAAAGATGAATGACTTGCAAAACAAAAGTTTTATTCAGTTACAAAAACAGCTCCAAACAAAAATTCCAACCTTAAAAGTAAATACATTTTAACTTAATTTTGGGGGGGAACCTTAATAAATAAACAAGAGAAAGGAACACTGATGTCCATTGTGGCTACACATACCTCAACCATGGCTCCCACAGTGTATGTGAAGCTGTGGCTGTCCATACTTTCCCCCGGTGTGGAGTGGTAGGGGTAGCATGTGGGCCCTGAGGTGATGTGGGATGCTGAGGGGGCAGGGGTTGAGGGAGGTGTTATGCTGCACTTCTCCACCAACTGCAATGGCAGTCGAGCCCAGGATTGTTGAGCCAGAAGGTCCAGAAGAATCTGCAGCATCTGTGTTTGCTGACTGAGGAGCTCCATTATATCTTGGTGCGTCTCCCTCTCCTTTTTCTGTCCCTTTCTCCTGTTCACCCTTTCCTTCTCCATACAGTCTGCAGTATTCACCCTCCAGCCCTCTGTTCAAGGTCTGATGCAGCACCAGCTTGCAGGATCTCGCAGAACATGTCCTCCTACATCCCATTTTTTCTTGACCTTTTCTGGGTTAGTCATTCCACTGGTGTCCTTCTTAAGGACAAAATGGCTGTAGCTACAGGTATAACACACAAGTACCATTGTCAGTATAGTAGGAATGGAAAGTGAAACTTAAGATTCAGAACTCCCCCTTTCCAATGCTCTCCTAAAGTGCTAAACAAGACATGTTCATTGGCACTTTTTTGCTTTGGAGTGCTTGTTAACAGCATCACTCAGCATTGGCCATGGTGCGTATGAGCCACCAGGGGGGAATTGCTTGGTTGCATGAAACTATGAGTATAGGGCACTGGCACTGACTACCAGTACTATTTTCCATAGGTGATATCTGACTCCTGAGGGTAACAAAGACACAGGGAGCACAGTTGCTGCTGGAATCCCAAAGCCACCCGGGCCCGTATGTCACTAGCCTGTTAACTTTGGCAGGCACCACTGCCGTAATCGCCACATGGCATGGGAAAGTGTGGAACTGCAGTGTAACTCCATGAAAGTTTCATCAGGATCTTTGAGAAGGATTCAGGGACATCCTTCTGTACATAAGCAAACTGTTCCACATGCTTAACTCGAGAGGGGAATGAAAAGCAGATGGCAACTCTACCTTTCTTTGTTGTACCCACTATCTCTTGTATTACAAGTAAATGAAGGAAAATTCAGTACCTGTGTCCTGATAATTTGGGACGCCATCACTGTAATGGAAAATTTATTTACACACTTACCCGACTTTCCTTCCTCTGCTTCAAGCTCGCCCATGCTTGACTGCAGGGACTGGCTGGGCTGTGGTGGAATCAAAAAGAGGTCTTGGCTTGCGGCACAGCTCAACCTCCACAGTTACCTGTCCCCCAGCCTCCTCTTCCTCATCGTCCACTTCTTCTTCGCTGTTCACCACAGGGGCCAGTGACTAGGACTCCTTGGAGGTATCCATGGTGGTGTGCAGAGTGGTGGGGTCTCCACCAAGTATGGTATGTAGCTTTTTGTAAAAGTGGCAGGTCTGAGGCTTGGCATTGATCAAGTGTTGGTCTTCCTGAACTTCTGGTACGCCTGCTGCAGCTCCTTGGCTTTCACGCAGCACTGCTGCTGATCCCTGTTGTACCTATTCTCCTGCATCCCCCAAGCAATCTGCTTGTAGATGTTGACGTTTCTATGGCTAGTTCAGAGCTGTGCCTGCACAGCCTTTTCTCCCCATAGCCCAGGGGATCCAATATCACCTGTCTACTCCAGGCAGAAGTGTATCTGGAGCATGTAGCCAGCATGGGCAGCTGGGCAGTCATGCTGCATCAACCTCCATACGTCAACCATGACTCAATGCTGCTTGGGAAGCTGGTGTTACTATGGCCATGTCTACACTTACCAGGGATTGATGCTGCTGTGATCGATGCAGAGGGAGTCGATTTAGCAGGTCTCACCTGCTAAATCGACCGCAGAGCGTTCTCTGGTCGACTCCAGTACTCCACCGGAACAAGAGGAGTAAGGTAAGTTGATGGGAGAGCGTCTCCCGTTGACCCAGCGTGGTGTAGACACCACAGTAAGTTGACCTAAGTTACTTAGGTCAACTTACCCTAGTAGTGTAGACAAGGCCTATGTTGGAGTAACAGGGTGCTATATTTTTATGTGTAGCCACATGCACAACTATGTCAACTTAGCTTCGTAGTGCAGACCAAGCCTAGGATTGCCAACTTTCTAGTCACACAAAACCGAACACCCTAGCCCCGCCCCTTCCCCGAGGCTCCGACCTCCACTCACTACATTCCCCCTCCCTTGGTGGTTCGCTCTCCCCCACCCTCACTCACATTCACTAGGTTGGGGCAGGGGGTTGGGGTGAAGAAGGGGGTTCAGGCTCTAACTGGGGTGCGGGCTCCAGGGTGGGGCCAGAAATGAGGCCAGGTGCAGGAGGGGGCTCTGGGCTGGGGCAGGGAGTTGGGGTATGTGAGGGGGTGTGGGCTTTGGCTGGGGATGAGGGGCTTGGGGTGCAGGAGGGGGCTCCAGGCTGTGGGGGTGGGGCAGAGGGATTTGGAGTGGTGGAAGGGGGCTGCGGGTTGAGGCAGGGGGTTGGGTGCAGGAGGGGGTGAGGGCTCTTGTTTGGGGCTGAGGATGAGGGTTCAGGTTGTGGGAGGGGGCTCTGGGCTGGGGGCAGGGGGTTGGGGTGCAGGGGGGGTGTGGGCTCAAGGCTGGGGTAGGGGGTTGGGGCTTGGGGTTGGGCTGTAGGCTTACCTCAGGTGGCTCCCAGTCTGCGGCGCAGTGGGGGGGGGGCTAAGGCATGCTGCCTGTCCTGGCTGGTACCACGTTGTGCATGCTCCGAAAGCAGCCAGCAGGTCTGAGTCGCTTCACACACCGCTCTCACCTGCAGGCACCGCGCCACACCCCCCCCCCAGCTCCCATTGGGTGGGAACTGGAGTGTGGAGATGGTGCACAGGGCAGGGTCAGTGCGCAGAGCCCCATGGCCTCCCCCACCTAGGACCCGGACCTGCTAGCCGCTTCCGAGGCGTGCGTAGCATGGTGCCAGCCAGGACAGGTAGGGACTAGCCTGCCATAGCACCGCTGACTAGACCTTTAGCGGCCTGGGAGCCGCTAGGGTTCCTTTTTGACCGGGTGTTCCAGTCGAAAACTGGACACCTGGTCACCCTAATTCCAGACCTCAGCCTCTAAAATCCCAGTCCTGTTATCTCTTGCATCTCTGAAATATCAAGAGGGTTGCTTCCCAGTTAAAAAAAGATGCTAAAATGTTTTCCTGAGTCAAATACATAGTAAAAGGTTATGGCACTGACTGCATCTGCAGTGCAGTCCTTCTCTGTTTAAACACAAGTGGCATAGGTGTTACTTAGTCATGCAATTTAATTTTATGGAGGTACTACTGTATTTATATTAAGTATGGTTAGATATCATTACTTAAAGAATAAGTGTTGTGGCGGCATTCACTGCCAGTAGTAGGGAAGGAGTCTAGATAGCCGGGATAATTTTTGCTACTTTTGCTCCTGTCACAAACAGAAGACACTTGGGTGATTTTTTTTTTCCTTCTTCAGAGCTTGAGTTCTTTCCAAAAGCAAGTAACCTGTTTTGGCTGCTAAACTGAGTAAATCGACTACATTGCGTTTTTTTTTTTTTTTTTAATGAAGGAGACAGGGAGGTGGGAGTGAGAGAGAGAGATCCTTCCCACTAAACAATACTCATATACAGTATCTGGGTGAACTGCTGTACCAACTTCCTCCTCTTTTGGCAAAGGAAAAAAATATACCTTGCCAAGTCTAACGTGCTTGATGAGTAGTCAAAGCTCCCATATGCCAAACAAACCCAGCTCTGCTGCAGACGTCATTTTGGGGAATGGGGGTGTGGCGCTGAGTCATAAAGCTATGGTTCAGTTATAGCTTTTAAAATTGCTGCATGGGGTAGATGTAGTTTTGTTTATTAGATATGTACTGTAGTTTATAAGGTTGAAACAATAATCAATTTGCTAGGATAACCAGCAAGCACTATGATATTGATGTAGAACTTTTTTGCATTTATTATTCTCTTCACACACATCTCTCCATTAATACTCATAGCCGTTTTGTACCTACAATGAAGGGAGAATATATTCCTAAAAGAGCATGAGTGGGAACTAATATGGGAGCAAGGAGACAAAATATAAAGAGCATAGAATGGAAATTTGATCTTTAAATATGTGCCATTTTTTGTCATTTTTTTAGGATTCAGAAACTTACAGTAACTAAAAAGTCAGATTCTAGTGGTGGTGCTATGAGCTGGGTTAAACCTTGTTTGGGTTGAGTTCATTGAAACTGGTGACTTGAATGAACCCTTCATTTAAGATAATTGTAAGAACAGTTAAGGAGTCCCAGCTTAAACAAAGCAGATTGCCTAGAAATTAACCCCTGGTAGGTAAGGGTTCCCCTGGGTATTGTTTTGTTGTGTGTGCCTTTGGGCGTGGAAAAGGCTATCTTGGGGGGATGGAGAGGGGAAGACAAGAAATAGAGAGAGAGCAAGAGATCCAAGGAGCAGCCTATTGTAAGCATGGTGTGGCCCTGGGACAAGCCTAGAGGGAGGTTTGGTGTTGGAGTGGGGCAGGCTGAGAGAAACTTGGACTTGTAAGCAAAGAATACACCTTTTGATTTTGGTTCCTCTTGCATTCACAAAAGCATTCATTGTAAATATCTTGTAAACAAACAAAATTGCATCAAAGAAAATAGCAGACTCATCATCAATTTCTACTCCCAGCTGGAACAACCAACAAAGCCCTGAACTTTGACTAGCCATTTGGGTCGAAAACAGGGAAAAGGTGCATACTGCACAGGTGCCAGGTTTTTTCCAAGGAGTACGTGCATCAGCTGCATGTCTAATAGCCTGTTTGTATGCACAAATGTGGTAACTGTTGGTGCAAATAGGTACAGGTCAAAATTAGTGGTTCCTTATTGAAACATATGACCTATTTCACTTGCTTAATAATGAGTACAAAATACTGACTTTAGATGAAACAAGGCTGCCCTTTGAAGTTTGTTTGTAATAAAATGCTTGCCATCTACATCTTCCCTTGCTTTCTGTCAAGCCCCCATCCTGTTCTAAAGCCTCCTTTCCCACAGTACTATGACCTCTAGAGGGTACTTTCTCAATGAAATGCAATGTTCACATGCAAAATAAATCATAATTTCCTTAGGGTCAGATGTTGATAACCTTGCTCCTGTTTAGTGCTTTATTCCATGATTAGTCCTATTGAAATTTGTGGGGTCTATCTGTGGAATAAGGTGCTCACATTGAATAGTCAGGATGGCACAATCTGTCACACAATTTGTAAGTATGTAATTAAGTGTTGATTCTGCCATCTGAATAAGACTATGGACAATTGACTTATTTATTAAATTGTCATTTTAAAAAAGAGTGTTGAGCTGTAAAGCTTTTGCTTGTCAGGACTTGAATTGTATATTTCTAATCCCAGCCACAGAAAAGATCCCCTTTTCCTTTCACACTTAGTGCCATTGTCAGCAGCTGTAGGAAAGCACACATAGCTGTGAGCTTTTTAAAGACTTAGCAGTCCTATGAAGGATGAAATAATTTCTGATTACAGTATTGTCAAATGTATTTGTCATTTTTAATACTAAAGCATATATGAAGGTGGAAGAAACATGGAGTAAAATGCCTAGCTCTGCTGAAGTTAATGTGAATTTTGCCATTGTTATCAGTGGAGCCAGGATTTTAACCATGAACTAGTGATTAGACCAAGAGACAGGGATTTGGAATTCCTGGTTTCTATTCTTGGCTCTGCCACTGACTCATTCTACGACCTTGAGTGAGTCACTAACATTGTCTGTGTCTCAATTTCCCCACCTATAATTGGATATGGTAATGCAGTAGGCACTGTATCTCATAAGGGTGTTATGACAATGAATTGGTAAAGATGGATAAAAGAGGATATATAAGCGCAGAGAAATATTGCATCTTTGTTTTTATTTACCATATTCTGTGAATGTTTTGGGATCATGAACTTTTTTGCAGTTCTTTAAATTTTAAAGCTATAGTTAGATTCTTAAATCAGTAGTTATAGTGGAGTCCCTAAGTTAAAAAAAAATGCTTTCTTTTTCTAAGGTAAATGTGGTTTAATTTTTTTGTCCATTTTCTTTTATTTGCTTATATTGGTTGTTCTCCTCCCCCCCCCCCAACTATTATTCTGTACAGTGTTAGGGTAGTTTTGATTTATTTGCCTTCACAGTCTGAAAAGTGATACAGCAAGTTGCCTAACACAGGATGAAAAGAGGTGTAGAATGACCATTTGAAATAAACCTTCTCTTGTTTCTTATTTTTCATAATCCAAGTAAGCACGCTACAGATTTCCAGCTTGTCACTTTAAAAGCATAGGGAAGCACTAGCAAAACAAGTGTCTGTACAGCATCTAGCACAATGGGGTCCTGATCCATGACTAAGGCTCCTAGGTACTATGGTAATATAAATAAGTGTGAAAACTTTTCACTTTCCTTAATACTGCTTTAATTATTCCTTCAGATGATGGGACATAATGGTTAATGACATCTGTAGCAACTGATGCTCTTTTGTCCATTTGTCAGCCTTTAAATGAAAAAACACACCAGTTTATAGTTAGACCTTGTTAGAAATAAATGAAGTTCATTAAAACATACTTTAATATTCTTTTCCAAATAACACACTGAATCCTGCACTGCCCTGGCATGTTTGTGAAAGATGAATGACCCCCAGTGGTCATGTTGTAGATTACCTGCTGTCAGTTATCACTTCTTCTTTTCCCCTGTTAAAGAGTCAGAAATGGAATTATTTCAGACTAACTTTGATAAATGATTTCTACTGGAAAAAATTGCTTTCAGTCTGAAATCTCAGCAAATCGGTCCTGACAAATATTTTTCACTGGCTAAGGTTTTCTGATCCCTGTCACATATTGAAGGTAGTGAGAAGTCTGAAAATATCACATAACCAGAATTGTTCACATTATGATTCACCTGGATGAAGACAAGAGATGCAATCAGTATTTCATAGATGTGCTTCTTTCTGCAAAATGTGAAGGGAGACTAACCGACTAACTAGAGACACTAAGTGCAAAGTGGAATGGCATTAGCAGATGACCTTGACAGCTGCCCTCACAATTAAATGTATATTTTTATTATAAAATATTATTCCCTTAACTAGATAGAGAGATTCACACACACATAAAAAAGCAAACAGCCCAAAAGCTCCAGGGAAATACTTTCTCAGATAATTTGCAGGAAAGATTTTATGGGTCTGATCTCATTCAAGTCAATGGGAATTCAGGACATTCAGCATTTTGCAGGAGCAGGCTCTTTATATTGTATAGATCTTTGCTTTAGTAGCCACCCCTTTTTATACGCAATAAGTTCATGTAACATTTCTGTAATATATGTATTAGCATTGTTTTATATACAGTTATAATATACTGCATATATTATCAATGTCTGAAGTACATAATGCAATGCACAAACATTTTACTTCTACAAACAAATGTATTGCTTTAAAACAAGTGGCTATTAAATAAAGATCTACAGTATAGATCTATTGTACAGTGCAGGCTGTATCTCTCTGTCACTGTGTGAGTTTTGGCGGGGAACTTCAAAAGACCCTAAGTAAGTTAGACATCCAACTCCCATTGACTTGCAATAGGATTAGGGTGCCTAACACCCATACATTCTTTTGAAAATCCCAGCCATAAACACAAAATGTATGAATGTGATGTCACTTCGAATCCAGGTGGATTCGAAGTGACATCACATTCATACATTTTATGTTTGAAATATGCAGGGGCAACACTGTTAGAAATGGCATCAGTTGCAGCCAGACACAAAAAAGAGAGTTCAGGTCGTGGTCAGTTAAATTTTAGGTGCAACTCCCTCTGTGTTTATGTATATATAGATGGGAATAGAGGTATGTAAATGGATGTAGATGTATATTGTTTTATGTCTGTATCTTTAAAAACTCTAGTCTTAATTTTCAGAAAGTGGAAACTCATGTCCGAAACTGTTGTAGATTTGGGAAAAAAAAAATTCTTTATCCTTGTGACTTGCCTTGCTTTTTCAGATAATAATGAGCCATCTGCATTGAATTTCAATTCACTTTGATGCTGAAAGCAACAATAAGTAAGACTTGCAGGTTAGAAATATAATTTTAAGCAGCAGATCAGGTTCTTTAGCAACCTCAGCTTCAGATAAAAAACGGAGGAGTCATTCATTGCTGCATTTTGCACACAGTCCTTAGGTTGCTCACTCCCACTCATACCAGCTGCCAAGGTCTTTCCCAACCCACACCTAAGCTTAATATCAGTTTCTCCATTAAAAGCTGATAGTGTGACAGATTTTTGTTACCAATCTGCCTGGGGCATCAGGTGATCAGGCTGAGGCCACAGGACCATTAGGGGAGGAGATGAAGGAGCACACCAAGTGGCAAATTTTAAAGCTTTATTAATTAAATAACAGCGGTGAGTGCTGGGTTCTCCCCATGTCATTCAAAGGAAGGAAGAAAGCATTAGTGCCCAAGCCCTTACCTGCTTTCATACTCATACATGCACAAACCAAGTCTGGCCAAGCCTGAGTATAACGTAAGAAGAAGACGGGGAAGGGTGGACGAAAGTTTTGTCCTTTGCACAGGCCGTCCGGGGTCCACTGTTGATCTCCGACTTGTTTTAGCTTTTGGAGGGACTTTGAAGCCCTGGGTTCTTCTAGGGGCGTTTTGTTCAGGGACCTCTGTCCCCTGTGCTTTTTGTACCAGTCCCAACCGGCTTTCTGTGGCTTCCTCAATTTTCCCAAAACACACCAGCTTCAGAAATGCAAGACTGTTGTTTTTTAACTTGCTGACCTCTGCAGTCTTACTAGCTTTGCAGCTTCTGCAGTTTGGTTCAGCTCAGTTCCTTTTCTTTTCTCATGGCTGGTCGGGGTTGAGATATGAGCTTTTGGCTTTTTGGCATTAGAGTGTTTGTTTGTGTGCATTGGCCTTTGGCGGCTGGAATTAGCTTTTTATTTTTGGACCTAGATGGAGCGTTGAGTTAACCGTTCCCTTCTCCCTGCCTCCCCTTCGGCCTCTTGCAATCTGCAGAGAAATTTTTCATTCCACACTTACACCTTCAACCCTTCCCAAAATCCTTTCCAGTGAATCTCAAAGCATAAGCAATATACAATGCTGGGGCTTACCCAGGGGACCCCATGGGGGGTGGGGGCAATTTTATTGTAACAATAGAATGGAATGTACTCTAATGCAGACCCATACCTGATACAAGGAGGCTCTGCGGCCTATTCCCACAATACACAGGGAGACTCTGCTTAACTCCCATGTTGGCTGCAGGGGATGCTCTGAAATAGATCCAGTCAGACACATAGGAGACTCTGAGATCCCCATCTAACATATGGAATTCCCTGATGCAGTCTTTGTCATCTGCAGGGGAAACTAAAGTAGAGCCTCACTGGAGACAGAGGGAAGTTCCCCTGTAAATCCCTTAGAGTATGGAGGAAGACACCAGTGGGAAGGGATGAAGATTGAGCTGCTACAGATTACATGTCAGATGCAACAGAGTTAAAATGAGCTCTACTACACTCCATCAGCGATATAAAAGCTGACATAGATATACATCAGACACAGGGAAAGCTAATGTAGTACCCAAAAAGACTATAACCTATTGTCAATTCCATATCAGATTTAGAAGAATAAAGTTGGGGATTATAGGATACAGACTCTAACATAGAGAAAAGGCTCCAGTAGACAAGGTGTGTGGCAGTGTAAGGTGTGCTTATGATGTCAGTTCCAGTTAATGGAAACTAAGATGGGCTGTAATGCAGATTTTCTAGAGTTGCAGAATCAGTACATTGCCAGTACTTTAATAAGGGGTTCCCATACCGCCACCACCACCTAGCCTGTGAACCACTCCTGGGCACCAGAAATGGACATACTTAAAGAGGGGAGATTTGTCATTTTGTTTTCATTATTACTACTGTGGAGGGAAGGCAGCACTTTCTAGGGACTAAACCTGTAAAGTGAAATTCACTGGAAACTTTGTTTCTGAACAATATTGCCATTCTTTGTCACCCTTATTAGCAGTTTCAGCAGAGATGCCCTTCAGTTCAGATCTCGTGCACATTGGTGGTGAGCAGTGTGAGAAAGCTTATGCTGACTTTGCTTGTGCTGTACCTATTATGTGGGTTAAGGCAATAGAGGACTTAATTTCTCAGACTAACACCACAGCACCCCTCACAAACACTAAATTCATTAAACAATGTGTAATGCTTCCCAGAGGTACCCAGGGCTTTGAGGCACCTCGCTACAGCCTGCTCTTAGAGTGAGGAAATCTTGTCCATGGCTGCTCTGGATCAGCTCCCTGACTCCACTAGCCTCTGGCAACACAAGCACTGCCTGCAAGGCCTCACCCTCTCTGTGCAGGTTAGCGATAGGCACACACCAACCCCTGAGTCCTCCAAGTGTCCCTCTGGAGTGCCCAGCTCTTGTGCCACTGAACAACCACGGAACTCTCAGAGTCGCAACTTCCAAAGCAATCGTACACACCAGCTTAAGAATCAACTCAGTATTGCCCCGATATTTAACACACAGCACTTGGATATAGTGAAAACAAGAGTAAGTTTATTATCACAGAACAGAGATTAAAGTGATTAGAAAGTAAGTATATTGGAAACAAATGATTACATATAACACAAAATCAGAACTGTCTAGATTCTAAACTTAACTCAAAAGACATTCCTCTACTTCATATAAGATCGCTTACCCCAAACCCTTTTCAAAGATTGAGGAATGCCAGAGTGGGGCTTTGCACCCTCAGCTACACCAGACCAGACCTTTGATGTTCACCTGAAAACATAGTCCCCCTCAGATCCCTGCTGTTTACCTCTTCGTGTTAATTTCCTTCTGAAGTCTCTCCAAGCTCTTCATTAGCATTTGACTCACTATGCTAATAGCGTCTATTGTAAGACAAAATGGTCCACCAGAGAGATAAGGGACTCCCATCTCCCCTCTGGAGAAATTTGTCTCAAGGCATGCTACCTTTGAGTGATCTGCCTTTAACTACAAGGCCTACAGAACCTAATTTGCAGCATATATACTTAAGTCTACATATTTTCTACACATAACATCTTGCAGTGGTTGTGATGATCAGTGTGACACAGACTTTCCTTAGAGACCTTACATGACATTTGGTGAACCTAGGGGACACCTGTGTCCCTTGCACCCGTGACCTCTGCCACTTGGCATCCAGAGGTCACACAATGCAAAGTCAGAAAGAGAGAAAACACTAACCCAAGCACTAACAGGAGCCTCAGCTTCCAGAGAAATTAGGGTATGAGGGTTAGTGAATGAGGACATAAAATGGCGTTATTGACTCTCCCAATTCTACTACACACTTAAGCATGTACATTTCTGGATCAGGGCCTATATTAGCATTACCTCCTTTGGCGGTCTTACCTGTCCCTTTCCTAGTGTGTGCATTTGAAAGAATGTGCTGTTGGAATGCTCACCAGAGCCCAAATCCGTCTGACATCATTCTTGCACTTTCATTAGACACTGGGGAAGATGTAGATCAATTTGAAGATTGTCTTGCTCTGTGCACTTTGTCCATGACCACATTGAGAAGCCCTTTATAACCTGTAATCCCCTGGAGTCACCTTTTGCTCTATCTTTCATAGCTTTCAGGAGAGTAGTTATGTAATGCACTATTTAGGAGTTTGGCATCTTGTTTAATTTCCAGTGTTGTCCATCACCTATATAGCTAACTGCCGATCCTCACAGATGCCTTATATGCCTTATGTAAAATCTAAAAATAATCAAGTCTTTTAATTGTCACTTTCTATTATTATCTTTGATGTTAACTTCCTATTTAACTTTATAATGAATTTACAGTACTGTAAAATTGTGCAGAACTGTGTTATGTTAGAGCATCAGAAAACAAACAGTTCACTCTCTCAGGACTAGCGCAGGTATTTAAGCTTTCATGGGCACTTTTATGGCACTTTCCTTCCACTACATAGAGCTGCCACCTTTAAGAGTGTTGTCCTTTGGTACCAATTTGTGCATCACAATCTGGTATTGTTATGAAAGCCCTAAAAATTATTTGCACAAATGGAGTCAAGCTGCAAATTTCATCTCTGAATTTCTATCCAAGCTCTCCCAGAATTTGGTGGACATTCAAATCCAGAGTTTTGGTGTGGACCCATCTCTAGTTATTTTAGCAAACTAGCCAGACTTACAGAGCATAAAACCAGAGAAACTGAGATGGATGGCAGGGGGAAGGGATCATGCTGTGAGGTTACTGAAAGAAAAGGAGACTGATTTGCACTCATTATAAGTCAAGGGTATTCAAACCCCAAGGGATCTCATGCATTTCTCAGGAACATTGTATTCCATGTTTAAATAGAATTGTAGTTTTGTCTTTCAAGTGGTACATGAGATGACTCAGACACTTGCAAAATTCAGAGATTTCTTCCTTCAATATATATCCTGCAAAGGAGGAATATTAGCCATAGTCTCTGAAGAATAGCTGTTATAATCTGTATTGCTGAATGTTTCAGTTAATTGGTCTTATTGTTTTTGAAAGGCTCTGGGATGTTTACACAAAGCTTGTTGAGAAAGTAGAAGAATTTGATTGATAGCTCAGTAGTTTGTGATCTGCATAATACATGAGGTCAAACCTTTTTAGAAACAGGCTGTAGAAATGAATTAACTGAGAAGTTGTACAGACAGTGGTGAGAGTCATTAAAAAGGAGGATTTTGGTCCATTCTTACATGAGATTGATAGTGCTTAACCTTCAATTTCCTTTGAGGCTGTACGTCAAAAAATAAAAATAAAAATTGGAGTTTCCTTTTCAATTGTCAGGCTGATATAAGAATTTGAGGATTTTTTGCTACTGCCTGTCCTAAAATCTTCAAATTACTCTACTGCTTGATGTAAAGCAGCTCCTCTCTCTCACTCCTTTTTTTTTTTTTTTTTTTGCAGTAGGCCTTGTCATGTTAAACAAAGCATGCCAAGAAATGTATGCTGCTGCTTTTCTTTTTTAAAATAGTTAAAAGAATAATTATTAAGATGTGAAGAAAAAAGTATCCTAGGGGCTCTTTAGCAGAAGGTCATTATTTTACTATTTGGTTTACAGCCTTCTAGCTATATAGGTAGCTGCTGGTTAAAAGCAGTAACAACTGCACGGTAGGTTCTGCACAAAGACAGCACTGTAAATATCAAATAATTGTGCTGAAAGTTACTGAGGTTGAATACCATAAATGCATGAGGCACTTTCAAATATTAGTCATACATCTATTAACTGGTTCACACATGTATTTATGCTTAGTGGGCCAAATTCCCATCTCTATTATACCAGCATAACTCCGTGAATTTTAATTTTTGTAAACAAATATATTAAGTAGTTTACCTCTGTATTTGGCACTGGTGCAACTGCTGCTGGAATACTGTCTACAGTTCTGGTGTCCATAATTCAAGACGGATGTTGATGTACTGGAGAGGGGGTTCAGAGAAGAGCCACCAGAAATATTAAAGGATTAGGAAACATTCCTTATGGAGATAAACAGATTGAGCTCCTTGAGTCTTTCTTAACAAAGAGAAAATTAAGGGCTGACTTAATTACGGTCTATAAGTACATATGTGGGGAACGAATATTTAATAATGGGCTTTTCAATCTAGCAGAGAAATGTACAACATGATCCAATGTCTGGAGGTTGAAGCGACTCAATTTCAGACTGGAAATCATTGAATCGTAGGACTAGAAGGGACCTTGAGAGGTCATCTAGTCCAGACCCCAGCACTCAATGCAGGACTAAGTATTATCTATGACCAGTATTTAGCTAACCTGCTCTTAAAAATCTCCACTGACGGAGATTCCACAACCTCCCTAGGCAATTTATTCTAGTGCTTAACTACCCTGACAGTTAGGAAATTTTTCCTAATGTCCAACCTAAACCTCCCTTGCTGCAATTTCAGCCCATTCTTTTTTGTCCTATCCTCAGAGGTTAAAGAGAACACTTTTCCTCCCTCCTCCTTGTAACAACCTTTTATTTACTTCAAAACTGTTATGCCCCTCCCTCCGTTGTCTCTTCTCCAGACTAAAGAAACTCATTTTTTTCAATCTTTCCTCATAAATCATGTTTTCTAGACCTTTAATCATTTTTGTTACTCTTCTCTGGACTTTCTCCAGTTTGTCCACATCTTTCTTGAAATGTGGCACCCGGAACTGGACACAGCAGTCCAGGCGAGGCCAAATCAGCACAAAGTAGACCAGAAGAATTACTTCTTGTGTCTTGCTTACAACACTCCTGCTAATACATCCCACAAAGTTTGCTTTTTTTGCAAGCGAGTTACCCTGTTGACTCATTTACCTTTTCCATGGTACTCCTTCCTAGGCAGTCATTTCCCATTTTGTATGTGTGCAACTGATTGTTCCTTCCTAAGTGGAGTACTTTGCATTTGTCCTTATTGAATTTCATCCTATAAGGCCAAAAAAGGCATAAATGTTTAATAGTGAGTCATTAACCATTGGAACAATTTACTAAGGATCATGGTGGATTCTCCATCACTGACAATTTTTAAATCAGGACTGGATGTTTTTTTCCAAAAGATATGCTGTGGGGATTATTTTGGGAAAGTTCTATGGCCTGTGTTGTACATGGGTCACAGGCAGGGCCAGCTCCAGGGTTTTGGCCGTCCCAAGCAGCCAAAAAAAAAAAAAAAAGCCGCGATCGCGATCTGCAGCGGCAATTCGGCGGGAGGTCCTTTGCTCCCAGTGGGAGTGAGGGACCGTTCGCCGACTTGCCGCTGAATACCTGGACGTGCCGCCCCTCTCCGGAGCAGCTGCCCCAAGCACCTGCTTGCCAGGCTGGTGCCTGGAGCTGGCCCTGGTCACAGGACAGCTTTGGGGGGAGAGGTTTGCAAAAATGACAAGTAGGGCAAATGCCTGAGGTTCCACACCATAGGGGCCCCACAAAGTTACATTGCATGCTTCAGCCCCGCTGCCTGGGACTCAAGCTTTAGACAAGGCTCACAAGTGATAAATAGGCCCAAGCATCACAGTGAAATGTGAGTACAATATTTACATTCCAGTTAATTTATTTTATAATTATATGTGTAAGCAAAGTCTGGGTGAGCTCTCCCCTGCCATCTAGTGGTGAGCTGTGGAAAGAGTTCAGAAGCTGATCTCGTTTGCATAGACACACCCACCCTGTGTAGGTGCTCAGCATGATGGGACTGCTGGGAGCTGGTGTTGGATCCCCAGTCTCCTTGTCATTGGGGCAGGAGTAATAAAGGGTTGCTATCCTTGTTGTGTGAACCGAGAACAGCAGAACTGTACCTGGCATACCCCAATGGAGGAACTTGCCCTTAACTGAATAGCACTTGCTAGGCAGGGGACATGGGTTCTAAAACCCAATGAATTGAGAAAGGGTGGGTGGTGTGGGCCATGTTTAAGGGGCCTAGACACCATTTGATCCTTCCTTCCTCTCTCCACGGTATAATAAAAGAGCTAATTTAGACTCAATCAATAGTCTTGTTTCATGCTGTAGAGCTGAAATCATGGATACCTAGGTCTAAGTATTAGTCCTACTTTGGGACAGTGTCTCTATTGCAAGAGACTGCACAATGTGCATCAGCAGTGAGGCTCCTCCACTAACAGCTGAAATTACTGAGAGCGGTGTTAAGTGTGTATGTGTGTGTGGGGGCCCTGAAGCCATCTTGGCGAGCGACCAGCAGGGCGGCTGGCGGAGAGGCATGATCAGTAGGGTGTCTGGTGGAGAGGCATGGCAAGTGGCTAGCAGGGTGGCTGGCAGAGAGGTGCGACCAGCAAGGAGGCTGGTGGAGAGGGCCAGAGCAGATCCCCGCAGAGGCATAGCAACCGGCAGTTGGGGTGACGAGCGAGTGCCCGAGCAGTGCGGTGTGTAAGGTGCCTCCTTAAACCACCCCCCCTCCACCGCCTTCCACACAGGGTGGGAGGTGAACTCTGCAGATGAACCTCTGAACTCTGGGCTGCACTGGCCAAGGACAGAAACTGTGAATGAGGTACAGAGAAGGGACGGGCACGTTAAAGGGACTTTTGGGTTGCTGGACTTAAGACCCTGAGGGGAAAAGGCACTGGCTAACTTACTTGAGGGTGGGTCTTTTGCTCATGGTTTGTGTTTATGAGCCCTAGTTGTGGTGTTTTCCCAAATTAATGCTGAGTTAATTCCCTCCTTTTATTAAAAGGTTTTGCTACATTCAGACTCTGTGCTTGCAAGAGGGGAAGTATTGCCTCTTAGAGACATCCAGGGGATGGTGTGTAAATGTCCCAGGTCACTGGGTGGGGGCTTCAGCCGGTTTTGTGTTGTATTGTTGAAAAGGAACCCCTAGATACTGAACCCGGCCCTTGTTGCTACTGGCTTCACCTGGCAGAAGGGTTACATATGCTAAAAATGAGAAAGTAAGAAATTTTTTCAGTACTAGTGTGCTGTGGCACTCTTGTATTTTTATGTCTGATTTTGTAAGCAAGTAATTTTTAAGTGAGGTGAAACTTGGGGGTACGCAAGACAAATCAGACTCCTGAAAAGGGTACAATGGTCTGGAAAGGTTGAGAATCACTGGACTAGATGATTACAGTGGTCCCATCTTGAAATTTATGAATCTATTGGTGAAGGTTAGGATCTGTTTTTTATCTGTCCCTTCCTAATCTGAACAGCATAAAGGAATATCTGAGAACCGAGCATATGTTCTATTTAGGTGCATTTTACAGAGCATTTTATAAGAGACTTCAAAATGAGGAGGTGAACTATAGTTGGTTATAATGGACAGATTCATAAAGAGGGAGCACGGTATTGTGAATCTGATCACCATGTAAAGCCAATACACAAGATAAGCCTCCTTTTTTTTTCTTCTTCCCCCAAGTGTTATGTTGTTTGAATCAGTTCTTTTTGGTTCTTTTCCAAGTTAAAGATAGAGATGAGTCAGATCCAAACCTCCGTCTTAGAGCCCCCAAATGCTCTGGAACTTTAGGGATGTTCAAAATTGGAATTGGCATCCACATTTTCCAAATGGTCCCCATTTTTCATAGTACTCCAAGTGAAAACATTGGGAGTGGGGCAGGGGTGGCCTTGAAATACAGATTCAGATGCTTTATTTTGAGCTCATATGTACTAACAGGTATCTTTATCTCATAGGTGATAGAGATGACACCAAGATCATTGGCATTCTTGTTGTTTTAATTGATGGCCTTATTGCAATTATGTTCATTTTCTAATCCCAGATAGTTCTTTTGGAGATAAAGCAGGGTACAGGGAATTGCAATGAGTTCTAACCCAACACAAATACTCAATGTCTTATATGAGTATTATAGACGTGAATTTAATGAATGAACTCATATAATATGTAGGCACTTTCTATTTTACATGCATCTCATCTCTGCAGAGTAACTTCTGTTTGTAAGTGTAACCCTTCGGTTTATGTCCAAGTCTTCCCAATAATGCAGAATCTAGCTCGGGGCGGCCAAACTTTTTGGCCTGAGGGCCGCATTGGGTTTCTGAAATTGTATGGAGGGCCGGTTAGGAGAGGCTGTGCCTCCCCAAACAGCCAGGCATGGCCCGGCCCCTATCCAATCCCCCTCCCACCCCGCTTCCTGCCTCCTGATGGCCCCCCTGGGACTCCTGCTCCATCCAACCTCCCCATTCCCTGATGGCCTCAGGAACCCCTACCCCATCCACACCCCCCCCACTCTCTGTCCCCTGACCGCCCCGGACTCCCCGCCACATCCAACCCCCCCCCTCCTTCCTTACTGCCCCCCAGGACCTCTGCCCTATCCAACCACCCCTACTTGGGGGATGGATAGCTCAGTGGTTTGAGCAGTGGCCTGCTAAACCCAGGGTTGTGAGTTCAATCCTTGAGAGGGCCACTTAGGGTTCTGGGACAAAATCAGTACTTGGTGGTGCTAGTGAAGGTAGGGGCTGGACTCAATGACATTTCAGGATCCCTTCCAGTTCTATGAGATAGGTATATCTTCATATACTCCCTGACTGCCCCTGGACCTTCAACCCCCCTCTACTTTCTGACTACCCCCCACCCCAGCAATCCCTGCCCCATCCAACCACCCCATCTCCCACCCCCGGACACCCTGCCCCTAACTTCCCCCCTCCACCCCATCCAATCCTCCTCTCCTTACTGACTGCCCTCCCCCCCCCCCCGGGACCCCTGCTCCCATTCAGTGTCCCTGTTCCCCTGCCCTCTGACAGGCCTGACCCCTAGCCACACACCCCAACCACCCGTGGAACTCCTCTGCCCTCTATCCAACCCCCCCCGCCCCCTTACCATACTGCCTGGAGCACCAGTGGCTGGTGGCGTGGCTGCACCAGGACAGGCATCCGTGCTGCACAGCACAGAGCACTGGGTCAGGCTGGACTCTGCAGCTGCACTGCCCCAGGAGCTCGCTGCTTCACTGGCCAGAGCATTGCGCCAGCGGTGGAGTGAACTGCGGTGGCAGGGGGAACAGCAGGGGAGGGGCCGGGGGCTAGCCTCCTGAGCCCAGAGCTTAGGGGCCGGACAGGATGGTCCCACGGGCCAAATGTGGCCCGCAGGCTGCAGTGACAGTTCTGCACGGTTTCATCACTCCAAAAAGTGGTTTTGAAACATTTTCCCTTTGGTATGGTAATACAGGTTTGTAGTGCTACAACAATGTAAAACAATCATTTTACACGTGAAGTACCTAAGAATGCTCAAGCAGATTATTGTGCTTTAAAAATCCCCCAAAACAGAACACCCCCACCCCCAAAAAACCAAACCCTTTTAATGGATTAGTAAAGCTATAGCATAAATAACCTAAGACCTGCTGCTGCTTCTCAGCTTGTCTCACTCCTTATTCACTTAGTTGTTTGGCACAAAGCCAAAGCTTTTGGAGCAGAGGATCGCTCAGCTGCCATAATTCTCATATGTTAGCTTGTGCTGGCTCATAGTCTTCAGCTGCCCATTCTTCTAAACTTTATTCATTTCTCTTTTACTGTCTTGATTTCCTTCAATAAATCAATATAGATGGAGCTACCATAACATGCACCACAGTGCTCGTCTGTGGCTGATCTTATGCCTGTAGCCATGTCACCTTGTGCTCTAATCACATCCGCTTTTATAAACTGAGTCATGATGGGCCTGGCCAGCACTTGGATGAGAGACTGCTGAGGAAAATCCAAGATGCTGCAGGAAATGATGATGATTCAGTAGGTTCTATTATTGACTCCAAGTCAGTACACTATTGATAGTGTTGTCCTTTGGATAGGCTCACACTTTGATTTTGTTTTTCTGAATTCCTCCTGCAGTTTTAGTGCTTGTCTACATGGCATGGTAAAGCACAGTAAAGAGATGTGATGTGTGGAGCTTTCTAATATGCTGTGCTGTAAACTGCCCTGTGCAGACTTGCTGATGTGAACAAACAGTTCCTCTTAGTTCTCACCAGCAGCATCTACAAGTCATACCCCTCTAATGTGCTTTACAGCACTGTGTAGACAAGCTCTTAATCAAATAACTTATTTTTCATCTCGTCTTTCACTGTCATGCAGTGTTACTATGTGCTGTTAAAAGAATGTTTCTCCCCAGAAAGCTGTACACTTTAGTGATAGGCAAACTGATTTGAACATAGAGTTTGTAAAGCGACTTGGGATGCTTAAGATAATTCTGATCATTGCAAAAGTAACCTTCCTCCAGGGATGGCCGGCACTTGAATATAAGAATTCTTAAATTTACCTCTTCTTGTAAGAGTCTTTATGATCTGCATACCATTGCTTATTACCTACTAAGCTATTGTTCCAGCTCATTCTCCTCTGTCTTGATGTGAAAACAAGCGACAGCATTAGTTATAGATTCTGAGTGCAATGAGATTGGCAGATGAGCACTTGCATTTATTGATTTTACAGAAGAGGCTCAAAGGAGGCATCACTGGAATAGTAAGCTTCCTTTGAGTAAACTGAAATATCACATTAGACATAAATATATACTGATTGCAAAATGCATTTCAACTTTATTTTGATAGCAATCAGGGGAAACCAGTACACTTCTGAATAATCTAAGCATTTCCTTTGCATTGTATAGAAATGAACTCATGTATAGAATTTATCAAGCCTAGTGTCTGAAGTACCTCTTCCTTAAAATGGATAACAGCAATAATTAGCCTGAATTTAAAAAATTGTAGAGCCTGATTCACAGGCCCACTCTTGCACTTGGTTACCACTTTGGTGGTGCATATAAACCAGTCATATTGGATCAGAACAACCCAGTTTAAGAGGATTTTCCAAGTTGTGCAGAGCTTCCATAATGGCTCTATTCTGCTCCTGGGCTACAACTGAGGGGGAATGGCCAGAGTGGTACTGTGCTATTCCACAGCTATGTCCAGCTATTCTTAGCTGCCAGATAGTTCCCTGAGGCCAGTGCAGCTGACCATAGTTTAAAACATCCCTGAAAGCATGATCTTCAGGCCAATGGGAACTGCTGAGTGGCAGCACTTCTGAACATCCTGGTCACCTGGCCTTGCTTTGGGTACTCAATTGGAAAGTTTTGGAATAAATTCTGAGAGTAGATATATATGTATGTTCGTGTATAATCTAATATGAACTGTGCATGCACACGTGCATATTTGTAGCAAGGCGTTGGGGGGCGTGGTGACAATTGAGGATGGATAGAAAGAAAACACCAATATTTCCTGTTATAAAAGATGAGTGAATATTTTTTCTCTGAAGTCAGACCCGAACTTTGTTAGGATGCATGCTCAAATTATCATCCCTATGGAAATTAAATATATGCTGCTACTGCTTGAATACTGGGCAGGTTTTACACAAACTTTGAGAGAGTATGCTTCTCAGAATGTTATTGTGCTGCTCACAATTTGAGAGCCATTGCATTATGGGGATTGTCTTCTATCATGTGCTGTCTCTCTCTGAGATATGTGCAGTCATATTTTAAATTTTATTCATACAAAATATTTAAATAACTTTTAGTCACCTGTGAAAAGTGCCATAATGAATGTAATACCTTCAGTTCATTACACGTCCTAGGACAGGCAGCACTACCCGTGTTCAATGCTGGCTTAAAGCACTATCTCTAGGGCTGAGCTGATAGCTCTGTCTCCATGAATCCTTCAGTCTGTCTTCTTTGCTGAGGCTGCCTACAAGAGGTATGTTTCTGATGTTTTGGGGGTCCTTTTTAAAGAGCAACACCAGCTAAGAACTAAACCGAGACTCCGCAACTAATTTCATATAGATCACCAAGCTGCCTTAATATGGTATCAATGTTTGGTTAAATACAGATCTGCACTATATTCCGATCAATACATATTCTTCCATTGTTTCTCTGTAGCTGCAGCTCTCCTCCACATCTGAGATATGGTGATATACTGGGATGCTATAATTCTCTTGCCCTAGTGCCTTAAACTTTGTACCATTAGAAGTTAATCACTACCTGGGAATCAGTGGAACTATGCTGATTGACACATGTAAGGATCTGTCCCAACATTTCCAATAAACTATATTTTCTTGGTGCAATGCTGGTGGTAAAATGAATCCTCTGAACCATATAATAATACTATGAATCATTGTTTAAGGTGGAAATCATTCCCATCTGTCCTATTATTTGTATGTAATGCTGTCCCATTATTTATGTTTAATATGCCATGCACATGTACTGCATTATACAAATAATATTAATAGTATTATCAGCAATAATAAAAATAACATGGGTTAATCATGCCATGCTTGGAACTTAGTTCTATGAGTATTTGGCAAAAACTCCTTTTTGTAGACTGAGTGGTCCATGTGAACGTACTCATTTTACATTATTCCTGATGAATCGAAGCTAAACTATCTGGCAAACAGTTAATGAAAATGTATTTCAGCCTATTGGTTGTTCATGAGCTGTTCATGTTGGTTATTTCCTATTTGTTGTCATGATAGGTGATTAGTCAGAGGTATTGTCTGCTCTGTAATTGGACGACTGAAACATTTTAAAGAGAATAACAAGTATACTTGTTCCTGCATCTTGAATACAGGCATTGGTACAAAGAACAGCTATTCTCTGACTGTTCTTGAGGGATACAAATCCTTTTATGTGTAAGTTTGTGAATAAAAAGGGACAGGAATGTGTTTGAGCCAAACAGCCATTTGGAATTCAAAAGAATATTAGTGAATGCTATTCGGCAGTTTTTGACTGGCTCAAACTATCAGCAACCTGACTCGTGCATCATTGGTAAAGATCAGTTTGTTGATGTTCTGCTGATCAAAAATATGTGTAGGGGTTAGAATTGTGGTTATTTACAAGTTCAGGAACCTGATGAGAAAAGCTATTGATACCATTTATAATGGGGCTAGATGAGCGTATTCACTTAAGCCAGACAGTTCCATTCAGTCGATTTGATGATTTCATCGCACAAATGCTCCTAACAATCTGCAAACATCCTCTTCGTCCTGAAGTTGTATGTGTGCATCTCTATAAATCATTCTGTAATGATTTTATTATGCAAATATTGAGTGCTTTAGGACTCTCACAGTAGATTTCATAGCCTGCCTGAGCAGCAATACTAGTGGCAAGCCATTGAAGATTCTGACAAGGTTTAGAAGAGACCCCAGCTGCGCTGCCCGGGACTGTGGCACACTAAGGATAGATGGGGAGGGAGCGGGGAGATTTCATTTAGTTTAAAGAACAAACAAATAAAATAAGCCAAACTTGCAGTACCTTATATTTAAAAAATGAGAGTTGAACTTGGGTGAATTACGAAAGCTGAATACCCAAAGTACTAACCTGGGAGAGGAGGGTTTTCCCTATTTAAAATATGTAAATTAAGGTTCCGGGTGGAAGTCAGTTTTGACAGCATTTACTGGGGAAGACAGATTAAGAAAGCAATCTCTCAGATAGCACTTTTCAGTTTTTACTTAAAAGTAAATGCAGTGATTTGTATTCCACCAAATCCCAGCAGTGCTGCTATACCTGAGGTTCTGTTAATATTTCCATTATAAAAATTCCTATTTGTATAGGTTTGTATCTCAGCCATTAAATTTTGGCCCTGGGCTACATCTTAGCATACAAGGTCATAGCCTGGAGGCAAATTTATTTCTTTCACAGAAATCATTTTAAAAGTAAATGTCCATTTATGCAATATGTGACAGTGGCAAAAAAGTACTTCTGAATTTTTGGGCAATGTATACGCTCCAATAGTTGACCAAAACTTTGTTCCTAAAACCCAATTTTGTAAGTATTTAGGGCTCAGTTCTGCTGTCAGTTATAGGTCATCCTGTTTGTTGGATTTACACCAGGGTTAATGAGTGGAGAATTTAACTCTTAGGCTATAATAATTTAGGCTTTTGGTATTCAAAAATGTATTTGAGATTGCCTGGGAGCCTGTCAAGATGAAAATCATATAATCATAATATGATGATGCCTAGTTCTGATATAGCACATTTCATCCATAGATCTCAAAGCATTTTACAATGGAGGGCAGTATCCATATCCCCATTTTACTGATGCGGAAACTGAGGCACAAAGTGGGCTATGCAGTAGGTCTTACTGCCCCCTCCATTTTCCATCTGTAATTTCTTTTATTCTATCATAACTTTGTTTAAGTTGTGAGTTTCACATACATAGTGAATGAGACTGATCAGTTTAATTTTGTTTATAGAGAATTTCTGGCCCATGTCATGTGAGCAGAGACACCCAAGACTCCCAAATGCTTTTGCAAAGAGCTAGAGAATGACCTCTTACTCAATAGTCCCGACTTTTATGAAGTTCTTCCTATAAGATATCCTAGTTCTCTCTGGTAATTGGAGGACCAAGAACTTTACTACTTCAACTCAGCTGCACAGTCCATTTCACTTTCAGGGGTTCATGGAATAGCATAGTGCTCTTGTATTTGGCTCAAGTCTCAGGGAATATTTAAATGAAAATAATTACCAAGCTGTTTTCACTAGAACAGCAAGCAGTTTTCTGTTAAGTTTTGCATACTTTCTTCCCCACCTTCCCAACCCTCTTTTAAACAAGAATGTAAGGGTACGTCTACACAGCAAAGAAAAATCCACAGCTGGCCTATGCCAGCTGACTCAGTCTCGGGGGGTCCTGTGATCCTTGTGGGACCCTCCCACCTGAGCTCCAGCCCACACCCAGAAGTCTACACAGCAATGGAACAGCCCTGCAGCCCGAGTCGGCTGTCATGGGCCAGCTGCAGGAATCTAGTTGCTGTGTAGACATACTCTAACTTTTAGGACAAGTGCAAAGCTACTTGACAGTGTCCTTGTAAAATATTGGCTACTGGCCAGACACCGTAGATTTTTTTTGTTTGTTTGTTTCTCAAATATTCATAATTATTTTTACCACATTACACATCAAAATGGTATCATTATATGTCATAATGTAATTTTAGGCAATCATTGTCATGCTTTCTAACTGTTTAATAACTCAGACTTTTACCAATTATATCATTAGATTTAATGCAGTTACATTAATTGCACAAATAAATGGTAGTTGGCTACAAATGGCTTGAAAAACCAAGACTTTGCTTATATTATAAAAGCTGGAGCTTGCAAAGCAAACTCAGGAAATCACAGACCTATCCTGCTGGCCTCCATGTTACTACCACAACTTTTGCTATAGCGTCTGGAGCAGAGGTGGGCAAACTATGGCCCTCGGGCCACATCTGGCCAGCGGGACCATCCTGCCCGGCCCTTGATCTCCTGGCCGGGGAGGCTACCCTGATCCCGCAGCCACGCTGCCAGCACTCTGGGCAGCGGGGTTGCATGCTCTGGCCGGGCAGCGCGGCTGCCAGACATGCTGCTCTGAGCGGCATGGTAAGGAGGTGGGGGCCGGGGGGTTGGATAAGGGGCGAGGAGTCCCAGGGGGCAGTCAGGGGAGAGGGAGCAGGGGGCGGTTGGATGGGGCGGAGGTTTTGGGGGGCAGTCAGGGGACGAAGGACGGGGGGGTTGGATAAGCATGGGAGTACCGGGGGGCCTGTCAGGGGGCGGGGAAGTGGATAGGGATCAGGGGATGGGGAATGGGGGGGTAGGTGTGGGATCCCGGGGGGGCCTGTCAAGGGGCGGGGGTGTAAATGGGGTCAGAGCTGTCAGGGGACTGGGAGCAGGGGGATTGGATAGGAGGTGGGGTCCCAGGGGTGGTTAGGGATGGGGGGTCCCGGGAGGAGGCGGTTAGGGGACAAGGAGCAGGGGGGGTCGGAGGTTCTGAGGGGGACAGTCAGGGGATGGGAAGTGGGAGGGAGCGGATGGAGGTGGGGGCCAGGCTATTTGGGGAGGCACAGCCTTCCCTACCCGGCCCTCCATAAAGTTTTGCAACCCCAAAGTGGCCCTCAGGCCAAAACGTTTGCCCACCCCTGGTCTGGAGGCTACTAAAAAGTTTTGTTTGTGTGTGTGTGTGTTACAGTAGCAACTTGAGGTCCATTATTCTACGTGCTGTACAAACACACAGTTAAAAACAGGCTCTGCCCTGAACGGGACAAGACAGACAGACAAAGGGTGAGAGCAAGGAAGTTGTCATTTTGTATTTGGAGAACTGAGGCACAAAGAGATTGATTTACCCAGGGTTATAAATAGGGTGACCAGATGTCCCGATTTTATAGGGACAGTCCCGATATTCGGGGCTTTTTCTTACATGGGTGCCTATTACCCTCCACCCTCTGTCCCGATTTTTCACACTTGCTATCTGGTCACCCTAGTTATAAAGGAAGGCTTTCCCAACATCAGTATTCTTTTAATGTAGTTTAGTGCTGATAGTGAAATGTGTTGTATTCTGCTCATTTAACCTGGTTTGTAATATAACTACATTCTTGTTGAATATGTTAGTTGCTCAGATTGCTGCTTCATGATTAAAAATGTGATTACAAATGTGAGTGTGCATGTCAGAGAGAGATTATTTAGTGTTGTGAAAGATCCTTGATTATTAGCCCTGAAAACGGCCTCCTTTATAAGGAGATGGTACCGCACAGCTACGACAGTGCCAGGTCATTTGCCTCTCATCTGATCTGGGGGACCAATGTCTATTGTAGATGAAAGCTCTCTCTTGATGTCCATCCAGCCCTTGGTGTCATGCTAGAGCTACCAACAACAACAAAGATGGTGGTGTCAGTTGTGATGGCAGATTTTGTGCTGTAATTATTATTTGTATTATGTAGCATCTGTAAACCTCAATTAAAGATCAGGACCGTATCATGTTAAGTGCTGTTCAGAAAAACAAGAAAGAGGGCTGTCCCTGTCCCCACAGAGCTCAGATGTCAAACAGAAGTGACAGGTGGGCAAAACAGACAAACGAGGATGGGTGAGGGGCTGAAGTAACAAAATGAAAAGAAAACAAAGCAGAGAAATGAGTCTCTGCTCTCCCTTTGCCTAAGTGAGGTGGGCACTTTGTCCCCTGAGAAATAGACTGTGACCTCCAAGACTATTTCATGTAGGAGAATGTGCCATGTCCTCTTCTGAAAATGTGGGCTCTGGCTTCGTGTGTAATGATTTGTTGTGTTACCTCTGAGGTTGCCAGCTCTCAGAAAAATATTTGGGACTCTTACAACTTTCTGTCATTTTTGGAAGCTGTCCCTTGAACAGCTGCTGTCAGCTCAGGAGTTTCTGGCTGATTTCCTTGTGGGGCTGCTGTTGGCTCTACAGCTGGTGACTGTGGGCTGCAGTCCCACCTACTGCCAACAGGAGCACCTGTTCCCAGACTAGCTGCTTTTTTCGTTTTGTTTTGTTTTTTTACAGCCTCTCATTCAGCTTCCTTCTCTGGGTTCAGAATGGGGAAGCAGAGGGAATTTGGCCATGGGGAGCCCCAGGAAGGGGCATCAGCAGAAGCAAGAACCACCCCTGGGGAGCCCCAGGCAGCCCAACCATCTCCCCTGGCACTGAAGTTAAGTTTGGTGGTTAACAGAGTAAGTGGGCAATGGGAGAAGGGGTGGTTCCCTGCTTACCCAGTTATCCTCTTCTCCCATTGCTGCTAGGCAGAGGTGGAGAATGACAAGAGAACAGAGCAGCAGGGGTGTGTGATGAGAGGGCATGTAAACAGCAAAGGAACAGGTAAAAGAGCTGGAAATCATGGTAGTAGGAGAGTTCTGGAGTGTCCCCATGAGCTGAGAACACGTGTACATAGGTATACAAACAAGGATGGGTGCGCTGGTTGAGTTTAGAAATCCGAAGCCAGACTAAAAAGATCAGTTGTCCTAGATTCATAGATACCAAGGACGGAAGAAACCCATTGTAATCATCTAGTCTGACCTGTAAAGACAGGCCATAAAACTTCCCCAAAATAATTCCTAGAGCAGATGATTTACAAATGGTGAGTGATGGAGAATACAGTATGATCCAATGGTTAATTACTTTTGCTGTTAAAAATTTATGCCTTATACCTCATCATCTGATGAGGTAGAGGATGGTTATCTCCTAACCCATCAGGGTATAACAACAACAGTGCATCAAAACCATCCTGCCCAGAACAAGTTTTTAGCTGTCTGATTCTTGTCTCTTTAGCTTCTTGTACTTAATCTCCTAGATAGCTTACAAGTAGAGGTCACAGGCAATTTGAATCTAAAGATATTGTGACAATTAAGCCCAGCTATTGCCATGCAACAGATGCATTCCAGGAGATTCCATTTTGGCAACAGGCTTAGAATCCCCTAGATGCAAGTGTGATTGGGGGTGGGGAGGTCAGTGTACACAATTGGAATAGATATCACATATCTGAAGAGACAGCACAGTTTAGCTGTGGGGTGCCTTTGTCTAACTAATTATTAGTACAGCACCAGCCTTCCAGTGTAAATTTTAAGAGGTGTGTTAATAGTGGCTATTGATGAATGAGTGGGAGAAAATATGATGTGGGTTTAACAAATGGAGAGCAGAAGTGTGAAAATTAGGTGTGATTAGAGTCAGCAGTACACATTCTGCTCTCATGGATTTTGATAAGGCTGTTCAAGTGTAACAGAGGGCAGAATTGGGCTCTATTTATTTAAAGTATTAGCAAAATAGGACTGCTGTTATAGAGGCATCAGGTAGGAATTGCAAAAGCCTGTTGTTGGAGAGATTTATTATCTGGTTTTGGGAAGCAAAGTCTGTTTACCTCAGTATTAAACCCACAATACACAGAGATCCAGCCCATAAATACACACATGCAATGAGAAACCCAGGAATTTCTTCCCAAGTTGCTCATATATCATATGAGCAGGACAATTTACAGAGCTATGACTAATAAGCATGCCATTCTGGAACTTGGCACGGTGGGCTGGACTTTCTCTGACAACAGCGAGCGCTGTCACGGCTGCTTTAGTGCCTAATTAAAACAATAGTCTGGAAATATTTTGGGAGAGGAGTAGGGTAGTGGGGATGGAAACATAAACACATTTGGCAGCAGACTGGTCAGAAATCTTCCCCCGCAAAATATATAATGATATTGTAAATGTGCTTAAATGGCATCTACGGAACCATTTAAAGAAAATTACAAACTGTACTTGGCTTAACACCTCCAAACTGCTACACCTAGACCTGCCCTGTAACCACTGTGGAACCATTGAGGTTCCAAATGAAGATTGTTTAAAGCTTAAAAATACTGGTTATGGTGTTTGACAGATTTGAAACCTGGGAAGAGTAAGGAATTCAGACAACTATACTGAAGTGTGCCAGACATACGTGGACTTTTGGGACAAGAAGTGTTAAGGGGGTTTCCTGGGGAATCCCTGGGGAGTGGTTAATGAAAGTTACACAATCCGTGAAGAGACAACCACTGCCAGGTGATTTACCTGTTCACAGAGACTGTAGATCAAAGGCTTCAGCTGTATAAAGAAACAGCTGAACTGTCACTCAGAGTCTGGTTCCTGATCTAAAAACTGGCATGATCTTGTAACCAAGAGGCTAACCCAGTTGAGGGGTTTGAAGGATTGAAACCTACCAGAGTCCTATGTTGGAGATGGGGGTGATCTCTGGAAAGCTTTTAGCATACATTTAGATTCTTGTATTGCATTTGTGTATGTTATCTCTGTAATGCTTTTACCCTAAGAATAAATGCAGTTTGCTTTGAGAAGGCAATTCAATAACTGCTGTATGTTATTGTAGCCCCTGGAAGAAGAGTTAACCATAGATGCTGGTCCCTTGTTAGATCTGCTGGAAAATCGCAGTGAGCTGCAGAGTGTCTGCAACCTAAACCTCCAGTCTGAAGGGAGGGAGATGCAGGCCTCTGCCCCAGGAGAGGTAATGGCTTGGGAATGAAAACCTGAAGGGGGAGAGGGGTCAAAGGTACAATTAACCCTGAAACTGTGACAGTGTTTGGTTACAGTGTGTGTCAAAGGAAGATATTCTGGTCACATACACCAGAGGATTTTTTCAGTTTATTTGTCTGGACTTTAAAGGTGCTTTAAGACTCTCATTGAACCTCCAGATCTGTAATAGTACAGCAAGGCAAATAGATGTTTTTTTCTTTAACAAGAGTGTTCTGAATTGATCTTCCTTTATTATTTATTTGTCTAGAAAAATCCCCCCAGAACCAGGCTGAATAGGCTGAGGTCTAAATTATTAAAGCACTCATTTCCATTTGTGTCTTTGTATCTTTCAGAGGTGGTTGTTCTTGACTGATGCACAGGAGGTTTATGCACATGATTCCTATTGCTATTCACAAGAGTTACTTGCATAAATCTCTCTTACTCAGTGGGAGACTAATAGAACCCTAGGGCCTCCTCCTACCTCATTGAAGTCAATGGGAATTTTGCCATTTACCTCAGTGGGAACAGGATCAAGCCTTCAGTGAGGTTGAATGTTGACAATTAGCATAGGAGGACAAATAAAATTCCTTGTGAAAAATGTTGTATTGCTTAACATCACCTCATCAAATTGGCAGAAAGTCAATTTTCTTTAGCTTTGTGTCAAATGCACTTCTCTGATGTGCATGAGAAAATAGGGGGAGATTTTCAGAGGCACGTAGGCAGTCCCTTTTGTGCCTTTGGAAATCTCCCAAAGTCACTAAAAGCCAATCAATTAAATGTGCAGGGTCCCATTGACATACTCTGGTAGAATGCCTAGAGTAACTTAGCTGCTCAGGTTAACCCTGTGTCCTCAGTATTTGTTTTTACTAATCATTGTTAATTACTAAGTTTTCTTTCTCAGTTTAGACAGACTGGGTCCATTAACTCACAAATCTATCCCCAAAAATCTGACAACAACAGAACGTTTGCGTAGAATACTGCCACCTTGTGGTGCAGCAATGAATAAGATCCTGAAAACGTTTCCTCAAATTACAGTTTTTCTCCATGGATACGGGATGGCTAGTGTGTGAGAGAGTTGAATTTGAACCCCAGCAGAAGTTTGTCATGTCCCAGGTTGACCAAATGCAGGAGTGGTACAAAGGTGACATTGTGACAGGATTCCTGGGGTACAGCCTGGGACCGTGGGACCACTGTGCCCTCTGAACTCTCTCCAGCCTGGGCTGTCTCTCACAATACCTTGCTAGTGACCAGCAACAAACCCCTCCAGGTGCTGTTATCACTCAGCAAAACCGCATGTGGAGACCCAACACCCAGCTAGATTGCATGAATGCTCCCCAGAGCCATCACACAGAGATAGGCACCAGAACCAAATCCCCCTCCTTCCCCCCCCCCCAGCACCTAGCACTGCACTTCAGGAATATACCATCTTGCATTGCTCAAGATGAACAGTGCACATTTATTAATTTGTTCACCACTTCATCATCGGAAAGTGGATATACACCAGCCTTTGCAAAAGCTGAGCAGATTTGCCACACACTTCATACAAACTCACTGGTAAAGATAAAGAGTAAAACAAATTTATTGACTATAAAAGATAGATTTTAAGTAATATTAAGTGATAGGCAAAAAGTCAGAATTAGTTACCAAAATAAAATAAAATATAAGCACGCAGTCTAAACTCTCAACCTTATTAGGGTATGTCTACACTACGAAATTAGGTTGATTTATAGAAGTTAATCTTTAGAAACCGATTTTATACAGTTGATTGTGTATGTCTCCACTAAGCACATTAAGTCGGCAGAGTGCATAGTCAATATCGTGGCTAGCATCGACTCATGGAGCGGTGCACTGTGGGTAGCTATCCCACAGTCCCCACAGTCTCCGCTGTGAGGAGGACATGGACACAGACATTCCTGAAAGCACGGGATGTGGCAATTGGGACATCATGGCAGCAGTGGGGCAGGTTGATACAGTGGAACGCCGATTCTGGGCCCGGCAACGAGCACAGACTGGTGGGACTGCATGGTGTTGCAGGTATGGGATGATTCCCAGTGGCTGCAAAACTTTCACATGCATAAGGCCACTTTCCTGGAACTTTGTGAGTTGTTTTCTCCTGCCCTGAAGCACAGGAATACCAAGACGAGAGCTGCCCTGACAGTTGAGAAGCGAGTGGTGATAGCCCTGTGAAAGCTTGCAACGCCTGACTGCTACCGCTCAGTTGGGAATCAATTTGGAGTGGGCAAATCTACTGTGGGGGCTGCTGTGATCCAAGTAGCCAATGCAATCACTGACCTTCTGCTAACAAGGGTAGTGACTCTGGGAAATGTGCAGGTCATAGTGGATGGCTTTGCTGCAATGGGGTTCCCTAACTGTGGTGGGGCAATAGATGGAACGCATATCCCTATCTTGGCACTGGACCACCTTGCCAACCAGTACGTAAACTGCGAGGGGTACTTCTCAATGGTGCTGCAAGCACTGGTGGATCACAAGGGACCTTTCACCGACATCAACATGGGATGGCCAGGAAAGGTGCATGCTGCTCGCATCTTTAGGAACTCCGAGCTGTTCAAGCAGCTGCAAGAAGGGACTTACTTCCCAGACCAGAAAATTACCGTTGGGGATGTTGAAATGCCAATAGTTATCCTTGGGGACCCAACCTACCCCTTGCTCCCATGGCTCATGAAGCCTGGACAGTAGTAAGGAGCAGTTCAATTATAGGCTGAGCAAGTGCAGAATGGTGGTAGAATGTGCCTTTGGACATTTAAAAGCTCACTGGCGCTGTTTGCTGACTAGGTTAGACCTCAGCACAACCAATATTCCCATTGTTATTGCTGCTTGCTATGTGTTCCATAATATCTATGAGAGTAAGGGGGAGTCGTTTATGGCAGGGTGGGAGGTTGAGGCAAATAGCCTGGTGGCCGATTTTGAGCAGCCAGACACCAAGGCGATTAGAAGAGCACAGCTAGGCATGCTGCTCATCAGAGAGGCTTTGAAAACCAGTTCCATGACTGGCCAGGCTACTGTGTGACAGTTGTGTGTGTTTCTCCTTGATGCAAACCCACCCCTTTTGTTGATTTTAATTCCCTGTAAGCCAACCTCCTCCCCCCTTCAGCTGGCAAAGGAAATAAAGTCACTATTGTTTTGAAACCCCGTATTCTGGGGCATCAGGGTGAGGAGGATATGGAACTTGGGGAGGAGGGCAGATGGTTATACAGTAGATGCAGCAGCGGTCTGTGCTCTTGTTGCCTTTCCTGCAGCTCCACCAGATGGCTGATCATATCCGTTTGCTCCCCCATTAGCCTCAGCATTGCCTCCCGTGTCTTCTGATTGCGCTGACTTAATGCTTTTGTGGCCTCTGTCACTGAATGCCTCCATGCATTCAGCTGTGCCCTATCAGTGCGGGAGGACTGCATGAGCTTGGAAAACATGTCATCGTGAGTGTGTTTTTTTCACATTCTAATCTGTGATTACCTCAGGGATGGAGATGATGGGGGAGCATAGAAACATTTGCACCTGCAGGGGCATAAAGGGAGAGTAAAATTTAAGATGATACATTTCTGAGAACAAAAGGGAAACTCTTTCACAGTGAATCAAGAAATTCACAGCAGATAGCACATGTGCTTTTGGTACAAGGTCGAATTTTGTCTTTTATATTGAGCACCTGCCGCTATGGTGACACATCACACACGACTGAGCAACAGAATTCGGTTTCCAGGCAGCCATGGTAAGCCAAAGGGTATGTAGGGTTGGCCTTCATAACATGTGGGAATGGTTTAGAACTGCAGCGCCCTCCTTTCCCATAGCAAGCAATGCTGGTTGGGTTTGCCATTTAAAAGGAGGGGCTGCGGTTTTGGGGTGGATGTGCAGCACACCGCTTCCCCCACCCCACCGCGTGGTTATTCTCTGGGATGATCCCTTCCCCCCATCACGTGGCTATTCTCAGGCATGATCCCTTTTAGCCAAGCGCAAACAGCCTAGCATGAACGGGGGCCTTTTACTATTACCTTACAAAAATTCCCCTATTTCAACCATGAATTATATCACTGTCCTGAGGCTAACATAGAAAGATAAAGACCGAATGTTGCTTGAATGCGACCAAAACCCAGGACCATTCGCTACCATGCTTTGTGCTGCAATGATTCCAGACTACTTGCTACTGGCTTGGCGTGGTAAAGTGTCCTACCATGGAGGACAAAATAAGGCAGCCTTCCACAGAAACCTTCTGCCAAACCTTTCAGAGTACCTCCAGGAGAGCTTCATGGAGATGTCCCTGGAGGATTCCTGCTCCATCCCCAGACATGTTAACAGATTTTCCAGTAGCTGTACTGGCCGCGAATGCATCCCAATTCTTCAGGGCAAATCAAACATTAAGCACAATTTCTTTTAAACCCTGTAGTGTAGTTACAAGTGTGCAATCACCAGAGGTGCCTTCTCCATCTTCAGGGTCCAGGAACCCACCTTGGGAGGGTATTGGATCCAGGGTGATGAAAAGGTCCTGGCTGCCAGGCAGAACAGATTCTCTGCTTGCCTGCTGCGCATTCTCCTCCTCCTCCTGCTCTTCCACAAAATCCTCCTCCCTGTTGTGTGAGACTCGCCTCTTGCAGATATCCCATTTGGTCCATGCTGGAGCTCGTTTGCGATTCTGGGACTGCGTGGTCACCTGTACTGCTGAGCTCGTCATGCTGACCAAACAGGAAATGAAATTCAAAATTCACCGGGGCTTTCCCTGTGTACCTGGCTAGTGCATCGGAGTTGAAAGTGCTGTCCAGAGAGGTCACATTGGCGCACTCTGGGATAGCATCTGGAGGCCAATTCTGTCTAAATTGCATCTGCACTACCCCAAATTCGACACAGCAAGGTCAATTTTAGTGCTACTCCCCTTGCCGGGGAGGAATACAGCAGTCAATTTTAAGAGCCTTTAGGTCGACGGAATGGTGTTGGTTGTGTAGACGCATTGCTTATAAAATCGACCTAACGCAGCTAAATTCAACCTAACCTCATAGTGTAGACCAGGGCATAGACTGGGCAACATCTAGATTATGCAGTTTTTCTCACCCCACTGGATATTGCAGTCCTTAATATATAGGTTTGGCCCTTGGCCAATCTCCCCTGTTGGAGTCTTGTCTTCTTCTGAGTGTCTTTGCTGCTTGTAGCATAGGTGGGTGAAGGAGAAAGGCCAAGCATGTGGCCACTGTGTCTGTTTTATACCCTCAGTCCATGTGCTTGGAAAACACAAGGCCAGGCATGTCTGCGTGCATAGCTGAGTCTCCAGGCAAGGTTGAGCAATTCCCCTGGTGTGGCCTCATGAGGGTGAGTCATTTGATTGTAGCTCCCTTGCTGGACAATGGTTGTTGATGGGTTGTTTCACACCCCGCCTGGGGGCTGGTTACTTTCCTTGCTGTTGCCTCTGGAGAGCTAATATCTGGCTGATTCCCCAATTTACAGCATGTTTTAGTAACAACCATACAACACAATTCTCATAACTTCAGCTGCATTAATGGTATACATATATGGATAGAGAAATGACTTTCAGCAGATCATAACCTTTGCCCGGATACCTTACAAGGCATGCTTTATATGTAACATCACAATTATATACAGATGAGGAATATGGGAGGCTACAGAGTGCTGCCCCAAGGTACAGAATGTCACAGACATATTTAACTTTATGGAGAGGGGGAGCTTTTGTGTGCAGGTCAGTCAAATATCTGTAGAAAGCAAGTCACAATTTCTTGCCACTGGCAGTTTTGTGAAGTTGGGATTAAGTCTGCTTGTGCAGATCAATCAGAGAAATAATCTCCCAAGAACAGACTGATATTGTAGGTCACTCACACAGATGCTGGTGTCAACTGAGAGTGTGCATCCTGCCTCACTTCTATAGAATGGGAAACAAATGAATGGGTCTTGGACTGAAGGAGGGCAGGCAAGAGTCAACAGAAAAATAAGTTCCATTTTAGTCAGTCTCCTGCATGAAAAATGGGGTAGTTTGAATTACATCTCAATTGCCATTCTCTTCAGTTGACCTTGCTTAAATCTTCCTCTCAAGAGGCAGCACTACATAGTAATAGTGAGATAGACGGATAGTGGAATGGACATTTTGGGGCATAATAAACAAATCTGCTTTGCCATATCAGAATCAAACAAAATTCCTAGTGATCAAATTTGACTCCAGCTATGTTTTAATTTAGTTTATTTATTCATCCACTCCTTCCTCTAACTGATCCCTTTATCATTCCAGAGGAAGACAGACTATTTAGAAGGTAGACAGGGTTTATTGAGGGACGAAGTTTTCACTGTCTACAAGCCATAGAGCTTAAAATTGGCAGGCATCACACAAGATTGTGAGTTTTATTCTTTTTGGTGTTCAGAAAGGATTGCAAGTACATGATGATGTAGTAGAGGGAAGAAGTCTGTGATATAACTATAAAGTAATTTGAAAGTCAAGTTGGTAAATGGTATACTTTCCAAACAGATTACATGGTGTATATAATTATGTAAGAACTCTAGTGATGGGTGAACCATGAAAGGTTGAAAGGCTCTGTTTGGATTAGTGCTTATCCCATCTATCTGAACATCTTTGTTGTTTGAAGTTGGAATGGAAATCTAGGAACCAGCTTCCTTTTAGAACTTCCTTTATTTCCCACTTCAGGGCAGAGTGGTGGTATTTCAACATTCTTTGCTACCAGTCTTGGTTGGAACCAGAAGTGTATGAAAATGAAAATCAATGGCAGGGAAAAGATAAGCAAAGTTTTTTGAGCCCCACAAAAGATTTGGTTTGTCTGAAGATTTAGATCAGGTTTTTTTTTTCATATAACCCAAAAGGCTTCATCTATGTCTGACAAGAACTGGGAAGATGATATTTTTGTTTTTTATAGGAAAACCACTATGGCATGCTCATCTATTTATTATAATGCTGTCCTCTTGAACGCTATGCACAGACTCCAAACTAATCCTCACAGCATCTCAGTGAGGCAGGCAAGCATGATATTATTTCCCCCCATTTTACAGATGGGGAAACTAAGACATTAATAACTTGATCAAGGTCACATATAGAGACAAGGTGGATGGGGTAATATCTTTTATTGGACCAACTTCTGTTGGTGAGAGAGAGAACCATTTGAGCTACACAAAATTCATCCCGGGACCGACACGCCTACAGCAACATTTCATACATCAAGATCACACATTGAGGCAGAGATTAAAATTCAGTTTTGTCTCTCATCCTCATGCTTGTTTCCCTACCCTAGGTCAAACTGCTATTCCACCATCTCTTTTCCAGTATTTTTATACTTTTAATTAAATAATATATCTTTTGTCTGGACTCCAAAAGGTTGGGGAAACATAGAAGAAATAGATCTTTTTGATTGACTAGATTATTTCTGCAGTAATTCAGCATAATTTATCATTTAACTGGTATTTTACCTAAATAGCAAGAGAACAGATGTCAAATGTGCAAGGACAATTTTTATGTCCTTAATAGGAATTTGAGTAGATTCTTTCCCATCCATTAAGAACTGCTTTGTCAGCCTTCAGCAATTTGTCAAGCTAAAAGGCGAAGCAAGCTGAAAAAAAGAAGTTGTTGTACAAACAGTTGAGACAGGCTCTGAAATTCTGTAGCTATGCCATTTTGGGTTGTGATTTTCTTAGTTCCCACAAGCCAAGCAAACTTAGACCTGTTCAGAATTAAAAAAACAAACAAACAGGTGCTACAGCCAGTGGCATGGAAGATCTAATAGATGGCACTCTTTACATATGAGACAGAAATGAAGACGTGCATGTTGTCAGCCCCTCTGATGACAGTGTTCTGTCTTTTAGATGAGATGTAAAATGAAGGTCCTGATTTCTTGGCTATTTAGAGATTCCATGGCACTTTTTGGCAACGTATATAGTGTTAACATGTGATGCCTGCCAAATTCCAGTTTGAGGAAAAAAATAGTTCATTCACCTAAATTATCCCCTTGCTTTTCTTGGATACAGTGTCATTTACTACTTTAACATAAAATTGTTGTGCATTGTTTCTGGTTGCTTATAAATTTTAGGTTATTTTCTTCTTCGATGAGAGAAAAAAGAAGATGAAAATTTTCTGCCACTCTGCAGAATGCACATAAAGTCCTCCAGTGGCCGCCAGATCATTGGCTGACTTGAAAAGTAATGTCTTGAAAATATTTCTCTCCCTCCCTACCTCATGGTTTCCCTCTTGTTGCATAGTGTCCCTCCCCCATATCCATCTTGCTCTGGTGAACTCAGTGCTCCATGCACTGCACTGCCACCTAGTAGGATACCAAGGAAGTTCAAGGTCTCACTGTTAATGTTCAAGGACCTCAGTGGAACTGACCCAAAATATTTCCGAGGATGCCTCTTTTTTTAGTGTCAACAACCCTCCCTGAAAGTTCTATTCCTCAAGGAATGAAATAGCTGTAAATTTCACTGATGTAAGATTGTCAGAGCAGGACTCTTTCAGCAACAGGGCCAAGCCTTTGGAACATGTTACTGGAGAAGATGAGGATTACTACAGATCTACAATGTGCAAAGCTCAATTCTTAAATTTAGTGTTCACTCAGAACAACTAAGCAAAGGGAAGGAAGACACAGAAGTGGGGGCAAGAAGGAATAAAGGGGAAAGAAATAAATTAAAAACAGAAACAAACTCCCTTAAGGAAGTAAAGAGGAAATTTAGACAATGAGACTATTGACCAATCGTAACTTGGGTTACTGTCTCTTTAGAGCCACTAACATAACATAGTGATGGGCTCCACTGTAAGAACTTTGTTAGCTAGTTACATGAATCTGCCTTTCAGCTCTGCACTCTGCTGATATGGGCACAAATCTATAGGCAGTGGAGTAACTCTGATGAAGCTGGGAGCAGCTGAGAAACAGCGGGGAGAAAGCACTGAGATACTACAACATTCCTTGTATGTTGGCTAGGCCAGCAGTTTCACAGGATAACTTTTCAATACCCAGGACTGCTCCAGCTCGAACAGGGCTACTGGCGGTTATGCTGTTGTCTTCTCTTCCCCTACCCACTACTTACCAGAGTTATCCAGGCAGGGGGCAAGGAGGTAGGATCACACGGTGCTTCTGTGCTACCTGTGGGACCAGGATACAGGCTGGGTGGAAGGTTGTCTGAGAGAACATGAAGAGATGACAGGCTGCCTTAAAGGAGCCACCAGGGAAACAGCCTTGACTCCAGATGGCTCTACGATCAGGGGCACGTAAAAATAGTGTAATGTGACCTTTGTGTCCCTGTTTCTCTTCCTCCTCTATTCTGCTGTCCCCCATACCAGTTTTCACCTTCTGGTCTTCCACTAAGCGCAGCTTGATAAGTCGAGGGTATCTCTGCTACAGAGTCAGTTGCCCAAAGTGAAGCCCTGTTGCCCATGAATTATTCCTTTGTCAAAAGAAAACCAACATAGGCCACAACATTAAAGATATAAATTATAAAAGGGAGAAGGGGGAACTGTTAGTCTTCCGTGCCTTGCTATTATTGCTTCTAGCGCACACAGAAAACACAACATCAGGCTTTCAAATGTTTCTTGTTGCAGCACAGAGATGATTAACAACCTACATGTATATTTAAGAGTTCATATCATATGGGTATTATTTGCCTATAAGCTTAGATTCAACTCCAAACTGAAAACACTGCAGCTAAGCCCATGGAATTGAGGACTAAAATAGACAGTGCTCTATTCTGCCATTAAAGTGCTAGTCAGACTCCCACAGAGAACTTTCTTACACTTCCAAAAGGACAAGAAAATGCCAGCTGCATGTATCATCTGAAGTACCGTATGCTATTTTTCATCTATACTTTGGTGTAGAAAAGAATAGTGGATGAGAAATCTAGATAATGAGGAATGGAAAAAGATAAGGACCTTTGCTTGGGTCAAACAATATACTCATAGTTAGTTATATCATTTCTAACATGAAAGGAAGAACTGTAAGGAACAATTTGAATCTAATTTGTGCCCCAGGGATTGGAGTGGGTCTGCCAGGCAAGCCGCTTGTCTGTACAAGGATTTTATTGTATGTGGTTTTCTGTCAAATGTGAAACTGTCGTGACATAGGGTACAATTATATTTGATAATTGAACGTCTGACTTTTCACTCTGCACATTTTAAAAAAACAAAAACTACAGTCCTACTCTTGCTTATATAGGTGTCTGAAAGTTTTTTGACTTGAAATGTATGTTTGATAATCTTCAGTAACATTTTGTAATATTTTCAGCCTCTAGAGTTGAATCAATAGATAATCTGTACTCAGTATCAAGAACATGCCATGTCCATCAATGTTAATAATAATGATGCATTGCACTCTCATACACCTCTACCCTGATATAACGTGACCCGATATAACACGAATTTGGATATAACACGGTAAAGCAGTGCTCCGGGGGGGGGAGGGGCTGCGCACTCGGGCAAATCAAAGCAAGTTCGATATAACACGGTTTCACCTATAACGCGGTAAGATTTTTTGGCTCCCAAGGACAGCGTTATATCAGGATAGAGGTGTATCACCTTTCAGCAGAGAGTCTTAAAGTGCTTTATTGACCTAAACAGCCTGAGCTTCACAGCACTTTCTGGGAATTATCCCCATTTTGTGGAAGTGTAAACTGGTGAATAGAGAGGGTAAAGTCATGCAGGGTAGCCATCGGCTACATAGGCAGGACATGAAAAGCCCATATCAGCTGTTGACTGACTATGTGGAAACCATGTAACTGAATATGCACAAAGGGACACATTTCTACAGGTATTTAGGTGCAATAAGATTCAGTCAGGCACCTAGTGGGATTTCCATAAGCAGCTAGGCATCTGTGTCTTTACAAATCTGGCCCAAAATACAAAAACTAACTAAACTAAAGAAATAGAGAGGGATATTGCTGCTCACCCTATAATTTCTTTCAGTTAGTCATTTTCAGTGTCATTTGTAACAACAGTTGGTAAAATATTTTCAGGCAGAAGGGTGGTTTTTACATTGTCATTGACCATTTAAGTAAATGTGCAACTGTGTTCTGTGCAACTTTGTGGTGTATACAGCTGTGAAGTTGTTTTCTGTGTACTGTGCCTTTAATGTAAGAGGTCTGCCTCTGTCACCTGGGGACAGTGATGAAAGGTTTAAATATGAAAGTCATTATATATTGAGAAAGACACTCTAGTTTTTTCCCATGGAAATACTATATTTATTTTTTTCTTTGTACTTAATCTAGAATAAAAGTAATGGAGACTGAGAAATACATATTTATGGAAAACATAGTTTTGATTCTGAATTGTTATAAGATGTACCCACCCCCCTTTTATAGCATAATCTACTTGTCTAATCTTTAGGAAACAAAGGCATAGTTAATTATAGTAAAGTCTGTATCCAAAAGGTCCATCTCATTGCAGATGAAAAGAGTGCCGATACTTTACAGATGCAGTTACTGAAGAGACTGTATGAACAGTTCTCATATTTGAATATCTATCATCCTAGAACTATTCATTTCCATGGTAGTAAATACTTAGGATATTTTAGCTGTAACATTCCTTGGTATGTATATGTAGCCATAGATCTGTTATGAAAATCATCAAAATGCTTTTCAGCAATTGGAGGATGTTGATGGACACTTTCACGATGCTTTTCTTTCTTGATTAGCTCAACGTTAAAGGTTTTTATGTGTCAATATTAAAGATAAAGGTGTACTTACGTTAGAACCAGAACACCTTACATTTAGGAAATGTAGATGACCTCTAACTTTGATATGCTAATATGAAAATAGGTGTTGTTCAGTGTTGGTTTTTTAAAATGTATTTTATTGTCTGGTTGAAGTTCAGCAATGTCACAGTTAATAGAGAAGATGTGTCTCAACTTTTGTTTCTCAAGGCCACAATTCACTCCCACAATGAGTGTGTATACAAAACCAGTGCTGTGGGTGAAGTTGCAATAATTTATAACCTCCAATATGTTACTGCCATTGTGTGTGATAAATATAGCTAATCTTAAGGCCTCAGGGAGTATGTAGGCTTTCAGAAGAGGCTGAATGAATCACAGAATATTGTTTCTAGTAGTATGCATTCTATTTAAACAAGCAGCTGTAAGGAAGGTAAGCTCTGTATTGACCTATGAAGGGTGGGGGTCAGCTTCATTATTCATACTGGGACAGGACAAAGAACTACTATACTGATGGATTGATGACTCAATGGTTAATGAGGTTTGAGGTTGATTTGCTATAGTATTTGCATTTTTAATTCTTCCATTTGCTCTTTGAAATGTCTCTCGTTTTGTGGGATGTGATGGGGAGATATCCAAGAAGCTACAGAAGTAGAATAACAATACCACAGATACTTAGCACTACATAAACCAGATGTGTGGAGTTAACTGTTAGACATATAAGAATGCACCTTCCTTCCTTTTGGTGTCAGTCGCTGCAAGATTAATTAAAAGAACATGCAAAAAGTTTCCTACTGCTGTCCTGGTTCTTCATTTGCAGTGATACCCAAAGATGTTTTGCCTACTCTGAGGACTCTGAGGCCTTGGCTACACTTGCGAGTTACAGCGCTGTAAAGGCTCCCCCAGCACTGTAACTCACTCCCCATCCACACTGGCAAGGCATTTGCAGCGCTGTATCTCCGTGGTTGCAGCGCTGCATGTACTCCACCTCTCCGAGAGGAATAGCGAGTATTGCGCTGCCACTGCAGTGCTGCTGCGCCAGTGTGGCCGCCCAATGCGCTGTGAATGGCCTCCAGAATTATTCGGCAGTATCCCACAATGCCTGTTCTAGCCACTCTAGTCATCAGTTCAAACTCTACTGCCCTGGCCTCAGGTAACCAACCATGTGACCGACCCTTTACATTCCCCGGGAATTTTAAAAATCCCCTTCCTGTTTGCTCAGCCCGGCGTGGTGTGGAGTGCTATCAGCAAATCTTTCCGGGTGACCATGCCTCCACGCGCCAAGCGAGCCCCAGCATGGAGCAATGGCGAGTTGCTGGACCTCATCAGTGTTTGGGGGGAGGAAGCTGTACAGTCCCAGCTGCGCTCCAGCCGTAGGAATGACGATACCTTCGGGAAGGTATCAAAGGACAATGGAAGAGGGCCATGACCGGGATGCCCTGCAGTGCAGGATTGAAGTGAAGGAGCTGCGGAGTGCCTACCACAAAGCCCGCGACGCAAACGGCCGCCCGGGTGCTCCCCCCGTGACCTGCCGATTCTACAAAGAGCTGGATGCGATACTTGGGGTTAACCCCACCTCCACTCCGAGCACCACCATGGACACTTCAGAGCCGGTGGGGGGGGGAGGGCAGAAGAAGAGGAGGAGGAGGAGGAGGAAAACGGGAGTGATGGTGGTGGGCCGGATGGAGACACCCCAGAATCCCTGGAGCCATGCAGCCAGGAGCTCTTCTCGAGCCAGGAGGCCAGGAGGAAGGTAGCCAGTTGCAGCGGCCAGTACTTGGTGGAGGACAAACAGAAGAGCAGGTTCCCGGTAAGCGGTGTTTTTTTTTGGGAAGGCATTTTTCAGTGCGGGCTCTTTGGGAGAGGAGGGTTAGGCATGCATGCTTAGATGCGGAATAGTGCATTGATGTGGTTTATCACATCGCGGTAATCGGCCTCAGTAATCTCCTCAAATGTCTCCTCCAGAATGTGTGCAATGCGCTAGCGCAGGTTTATCGGGAGATCCATCGTGGTCCTTGTCCCAGCCAGGCTAACGTGTCTGCGCCACTGTGCCGCGAGGGGCGGGGGGACCATTGCTGCACGCAGGCAAGCTGCATATGGGCCAGGGTGGAAGCCGCATTGCAGTAGAAGACCCTCCCTTGCTTCCCAGGTCACCCTCAGCAGCGAGATATCGTCCAGGACGAACTTCTGTGGAAAATGTTGGGACAGTGTTCAGTGTAGGTACCCCCTGAAGCTGTTGACTCTCCCCAAGGCACAGAAACCCAGAGGACAGTGCAGCCCTGAAACAATCAGTCCGCCTTACTCACCATTTTGAGGCTCCCGTAGGATGTGTGTGCTCTGTTTCGGACGGGAAAATTATGCTATTGTGTAGACCCTGTGTGTTTTCTACTCCTTAAGTGCGGGGGGAATCATTACTCTGTCTGGTATAAACAATGCTGCCTCTGTTAAATATTGCATTTTGCCTATACAGCTGCATCAACTTTGAGACCTCCGCCATCCCTCTTATTGCCTGCTCAGAGACTACAAAGACTCAGGAAGAGACCGCGAAAAAGCAAAGAAGACATGCTGCAAGAAGTGATGCGGCAATCTATTAAAGAGAACGAAAAGGCACAGGACTGGAGGGAGAGAGAAAGCAGGATCCGCCATGAAAACGCAGCGCACTGGTGGCAAAGCACCGCGCACCGGCAGCAAAGCACTGATAGGCTCGTAAGCATCCTGGAGCACCAAGCAGATGCTATCCAGAAGCTGGTAGCCATGCAGAAAGAGGAGCAGTAAAGCAAATGCAAACGCCACCCCCCCACAGCCTTTGTCCCAAAACTCTTTCCGTTGTGTCCCACTGTCACCTCCAACCCACTTTCCCCAACTTCTGTGTTCTTCACGCCACCCGCTGACTCCAACACCAGTATCTTCACCACCCAGCCCTGAAAACCACGACCCTTACCCTCTGCACTCAACCCCCATCACCATGCAGTATAGCTGCCCTGAAGTGCAGCACTCACTGCACAGCACACCAGACAGGACATACATGAATCTGTGATTGTACTGTTCCCCACTCCACCCCTCTTTTCAATAAATGTTTTTTTTTTTTCTTTTCAATAAATGGATTCTTTGGCTTTGAAAACATTCTTTATTATTGCATAAAGTAAAAGACTCCTTAGCCCAGGAAATAAACAGACACTGCAAGTCTGCTTGTCTGCTAAGCAGACACTGATTCCTAAAGATTGGAACTACTGCACTTCACTCCCAGTGCAGGGCACCAGATATCACTGCTGATTTTCAGCCTCAAATTGCTCCCTCAAGGCATCCCTAATCCTTGCAGCCCTGCGCTGGGCCCCTGTAATAGCCCTGCTCTCTGGTTCTGCAAATTCAGCCTCCAGGTGTTGAACCTCGGAGGTCCATGCCTGAGTGAAGCTTTCATCCTTCCCTTCACAAATATTATGGAGGGCACAGCACGCGGATATAACCGCGGGGATGCTGTTTTCGGCCAAATCCAGCTTCCCATACAGAGATCGCCAGCGGCCCTTTAAACGGCCAAAGGCACACTCCACAGTCATTCGGCACCGGCTCAGCCTGTAGTTGAACTGTTCCTTGCTGCTGTCAAGGCTCCCTGTGTAGGGTTTCATGAGCCACAGCATTAACGGGTAAGTGGGATCTCCAAGGATCACAATGGGCATTTCAACTTCCCCTACCGTGATCTTCCGCTCTGGGAAAAAAGTCCCGGCCTGCATCTTCCTGGACAGCCAAGTGTTCCGAAAGATGCATGCGTCATGCACCTTTCCGGGCCAGCCTGTGTTAATGTCAATGAAACGCCCACGGTGATCCACAAGCGCCTGGAGAACCATAGAGAAATACCCCTTCCGATTAACGTACTCGGATCCTAGGTGGGGTAGTGCCAGAATAGGAATGTGCGTCCCATCTATCACCCTTCCACAGTTAGGGAACCCCAATTGTGCAAAGCCATCCACTATTTCCTGCATGTTACCCAGAGTCACGGTTCTTCTGAGTAGGATGCGATTAATGGCCTTGCAAACTTGCATCAACATGATTCCAACGGTCGACTTTCCCACTCCAAACTGGTTTGCGACCGACCGGTAGCTGTCTGGAGTTGCCAGCTTCCAGACTGCAATTGCCACCCGCTTCTCCACTGGCAGGGCAGCTCTCAATCTCGTGTCCTTGCGCCACAGGGTGAGGGCGAGCTCCTCACACAGTCCCATGAAAGTGGCTTTTCTCATCCGAAAGTTCTGCAGTCACTGCTCGTCATCCCAGACTTCCATGACGATGTGATCCCACAACTCGGTGCTTGTTTCCCGAGCCCAAAAGCGGCGTTCCACAGTGCTGAGCATGTCCGTGAATGCCACAAGCAATTTCGTGTCGTACGCATTATGCGGCTCGATAGCATCGTTGGACTCCTCACCCTCACTCTCACTGTCACTTTGGATCTTAAGGAATAGTTCGACAGCCAAACATGACGTGCTGGCGAGACTCGTCAGCATACGCCTCAGCAGTTCGGACTCCATTTCCCGCAGACAGATCGCGCTGCACAGAAACCGTTGAAAGATGGCGCCAAAGGTGGATGGAAACAGAGGGATTTCTGGGATGCGAAGCGATGCATCACGGGGCATTGGGACAGGACTCAGAATCCCCTGCACCCACGCCCCCTTCCCACAACCCACGGCGCCAGAATGGGAAAAGGTGCTCTGTGGGGTAGCTGCCCATAATGCACCACTCCCAATAGTGCTGCAATTGACGCAAATGTGGCCACGACAGTGCGCTGGGCAGCTGTCAGTGTGGACAGACTGCAGCGCTTTCCCTACTCAGCTGCACAAAGTCAGGTTTAACTCGCAGCGCTGTACATCTGCAAGTGTAGCCAAGACCTGATAAAATGAAGCAGAACATTGAATATAAACCCCTGAAGCCCTTACAGGAAGGTTTAAAGAAAAAAAATGCTAGGATAAGTTATAATGCATTAGACAGCTAAATGGATATCTCCTAGCAAGAAATTTCAGACTTGGGAGTCTAAAGTTAGTCACCTAAATTCATATTTAGTACTAAGTGGCCTGATTTTGAGAGGTGCTGAACACTTACAACTCCCATTGAATTCAGTGGGAACAGGGTGGCGACTCTGGCCTTTTTGCCGCCCTAGGCAAAAAAGCCACCCGCCGCGCCCCCCCCCAGCACGGCAGGGGAGGGCGCCGAGCCCAGCCACGGGCCCGCAGTCCCCGACCAGCCGGAGCACCGGGGGGAGGGCGGCGAGCCCGCCGCGGCTCCGCTCTCCCCGGCGGCCAGAGCGCCGTGAGCAGGGCGGCGAGCCTAGCCGGGGGGAGGGCGGAGAGCCTCCGACTGGCCAGAGCGCCGGGGGGAGGGCGGTGAGCCCAGTCGCGGCCCCGCTCTCGGGCCGGAGCGCCCCGCCGCGCCGCCCCCCTCCAGGCACCGCCCTAAGCACATGCTTGGTGGGCTGGTACCTGGAGCCGGCCTTGAGTGGGAATTGGGAGTACTCAGCACTTATGAAAATCAAGCCACTATGGATTTAGGTAGATGTCCAAGATTGAAAAGTTTAGCCTTTGTTTTAGTTGAACTAGTGAAAAGCTATCCCATTTCGATTGTGCTTTTTTTGTTAGGCTTTTTTTTTTTTTTTTGGTTTCTTTTTAATGAAAACATGGAGAAAAATCATAAATCTTTTCTTGATTTCTCCCATCCCCTCAGCTTTTCATCCAGCTCTCGATTCCAGGGCCAACCATGTGGCACCTTTGTTGAGGATCCTCGTGTGGCAGAGTTATCATGAAAATAGACCCACCCCCTCAATTTTTCGCAAAGCAGTTCTACATATAGATCAGTGCAGATGCAGGATTTTGCAGGGGGGGAGGGGAAGGTGGGTGGGCCAGTATAAAATAATTCTGTGCAAATGAATGCTATGCACATCAGCTGTGTCTTTATTAAAGACAGTGACTTGCATAATATCGAATACTTTACACAAGAAGTACAGGTAATCTTCAAGATCCCTGGTTGTTTTGTAAAGCAATCAGGTTTATTTACTATGAGTTTTAGATTCTTAGATCGACTCTTGATGAACATGCATCATAGATACTCCATTCTCATAGTCCTCAGTTGTTGTAATATACTGATAGTTTCTCTAATAAGCAAGAGAAGAAAAGGAGCGTTTCCCCAATAGCTATAGTCATTTCCATCAATATATGAATATTGGGTCCCCAGCTGGAGCCTGTTCCCTGCCACTGCAGCCTGTTCCCCCTAGGGTTCCTAAAGCCTGCTCCTTCCTAGTTCTGTAACCAACCCTGCCTTACTCACCACTACTTTTTGTCTTTAGACAATACCCTGGAGGTTCAAGGTGTTTTCAACATTCAAGGAATGTGCTGTATGAAATTCCCAGACAAGTCTAAAAATCACAGGAAGTTTAGTAAATCAAGGTTATTACAAATTTTGTGTCATCGCGGGGGATAAGCTGTAGCTTACATTTCTCATCTGCTTGTTTGTTCTTTTTTTCACCCTTTGGCAGGGCAATGTGTCATAGACCCAGCCTCTGGGATCAGATGTCTCTTTTGTCCTCCTTTCCTCTCTGGTGTGTCCCTCGGTTATACCTTTCATGCTGTTTTGATCTCTTTTCTGCCATCTCCCCGGCAAGGGTGTTTGAACAGATGTGCTCTCTGAGGAGGATATGAAATATATGTTACATGTTTCTCAAATCCTGTATTTGCTGTTTTGGCCAAACAGTGGTGTGGTTCTGTCATGAAATAAATTGATCCCAGTTCTAAAATGAAATATCTGTTGTCAGCTGTCTCCAGAAATCCCTTGTGCGGAACCATTCTGTATTCTTTTCAGAGTGGTAGCCGTGTTAGTCTGTATCAGCAAAAACAGTGAGGAGTCCTTGTGGCACCTTAGAGACTAACAAATTTATTTGGGCATAAGCTTTTGTGGTCTAAAACCCACTTTATCAGATGCATGGAGTGGAAAATACAGTAGGCAGGTATAAATATACAGGACATGAAAAGATGGGAGTTGCCTTACCAAGTGGGGGGATCAGTGCTAATGAGCCAATTAAATTAAGGTGAAAGTATTCTGTATCTCATAGAATCAAATATTGTTAGCTTTTGGCAGAGAAAAAGCAGTTACCGTTACAGGCATGGCTTGTTTTAACTTTCCCAGTAAATTTCCCAGTGGTAACCAGTTAAAGTATATAAAAGAGAAGAGATCAGAAATAGTATCCTAGGGTAGAAGTTCTATTGGCTTTAGTAATGCAGATGCCTGTATTCTGAGGTGATGGAGACCATGTAAATACCTTTGTGTTTAGGTAGACTTGAATCCACTATTCATTGTGTTTTAAATGTAAAAGAACAAGAAATTACTAAGCAAGCTTTGAGGCAACACACAAAAAAAGAAACAGAGTTCTGAAGGTTTGGATTATTAAGGTGGTAGTTGTTTCTCCATTAAACTTGTCTGATCTAATGGCACATTAATTTAAACCGTTCAACAGTATGTTTTGAATAATTCATGAGAGAGACAGAAAAAGGAAAAGGCACATCTTTTGAACTGAATCTAAAGTTTTTTTTATCTGATAAATTTGTAGTCAAGGCTTCCCTGACTAGCCACTTACAGGAGAAACTGATTTTTAAAAGTCCATGATTTCCAGGGCAGATAGTGCAGTGGCTGCTGTAGAAAATCTATTTTGAGGTAATAGCAGGAAACCTTACCAGAATCTTGAGGTTTTTCTCTGAAGCTGACAAGGAGATAGCTAACTACCTTGGCATGAATCTAGTCTGTTCATTAAGGCGCAAAGCCTCAGTATTCTGTTCATTGCTGCGGTTTGTGAGGGTCAAAGAGAGAAGGAATTTTTATTCACCCCAGGGATGCAGAATGGTAGCAGAACTATCTCACAACCATGACTGCAGTCTCAGCTCCGCAGTAACCCCTTCAACTCTGGAACACATCCTCCCCTTGGGTAAGGGGAAAAAGGCAGTGAATCCATGGAATGAAGGATCCACCAGCTCTGCCCATTCCCAGTCTCCCTTTGTACTGACACATTCTCTTTATGATGGCATAACACGAGACCCTGCAGAGCTGTGCTCCACTGTGTGCAGTGTGGAGGCCCCTTCTATTGGTTCCTTCGACACCACCCCAGCCCAAATTGTGTAATCACAAAATTTTAGCAACATCTTGCCTGTCCTCCTTGCCTGTAGAGGGTAGGGTAGGATTTGCCTCTAAATTTAGATATAGTCTTTTAAGGTTAAATCTTGCCAACTTTATTCTTAGATATATTTTATCATTGTTTTTTGCAGTAAACTTAGAGTTGCCAACCCTCCAGGATTGTCCAGGAGCCTCCAGGAATTAAACATTAATCTTTAATTAAAGATTGTCATGTGATGAAACCTCCATAGGGTGACCAGATAGCAAGTGTGAAAAATCGGGACAGGGGGTGGGAGGTAATAGGTTCCTAGATAAGCAAAAGCCCTGATTATCAGGACTGTTCCTATAAAAATCAGGACATCTGGTCACCCTAAACCTCCAGGAATATGTCCAACCAAAATTGGCAAGCCTAATTAAACTCCAGTCCTCGCAGATCTCAAAGCAAATTCTGTGCATGGAAAGAAGGGAGGATGTGATTTCAAGGGAAGGGTTGTCCGAGTGAACATTGAGTAAGGACTGCAGGGGTAAGGTAATAATTTAGAAGAACTAGATTTTTTGTGTGTGTGTGGCTAAGAATGAATTGTCTGCCAAACCTCACATATAGTCCCAGTGTCATACCTACTTGACATAAATTCTTTCACAATTTTTGGCCCTAGATTTTCACCATATCCTTCCTTTGTTGTCATTTAGACAGGTAAGCCTAAGTAGCTATTTTAACATTCCTCACAAATTGATCCCTCTTTGCCCCTATTCCCCCCCATTTTCTGAATTTCCTCCTGCTTGTCAACATTGTTCTGTTACTGAGGTGTCCAGAATTGAGTTGTGCTCAGTATTCTCACCTGTGATTGATCTGTGATTTGATGCCCTTGCATATGCAGCCAGACGTGACATTGGCTTACTTTCTTTCCTTTATTTTTTTCTTCTGCTGCAGAACTGCACTGCAAGTTCATATCCAATTTACAGTTAACTATTTTTTAATAAATTGTCAGTTCTTTTAATTTTTTTGGCCAGCTATATGAGGTAGGGACAAATTCTGTCCTGAATTACATTCTGTGCAACCCACTAGTTTCCATATGATTAAATAGGGTGTAAGTCAAGTAAAACTTAGCTCTTAATGATTTGGAGTCACAGCTCCTTTTTGTTTTAAACTGCATTCATTATTGTTTTCTAAAAGCTTTTGAGTTTACTATTAAAATCATATTATGTATTTTAATGTGGTGCATTCTAATTAAAAGGCAACATCAATAGAATATAATAATCATAAGATAATGGTCTTCTCCTGCTTACATAAATATCAAACAGAAGCCAAGATATTTACTTTTCAAAGCAAGAAATCCTGTAACAGCAATTTATTACAAAGACTTTATTTCTATTATACCAAATGCTATAATGGACATTTGATAATTTTGGCTGATGAATGGTTGTATGTTAGAGTAAAGATTGCTCAATGTACCATTGGTGCAAATCTCCATTTTAATTGTGAGGCCTCTGTGCTTCAGCCAATCAGCAAAGAGATTATTCATAACCTACAATTTTGTGCAAGTATCATATTTGAGTAAGCTGGTTTCTGCTTGCATGAGAATTATTGAACAACTGCAGTCTTTAAGAAAGTTTCTCCATCTGTTTTATCTAATGATCTATGTATTTTATTACTGGAGATGTGAATTTTATCAGATTACTTATTGAAATTCTGTTGCCATGTGCAATACTTTAGGTAAAAAGTATTTATCAACCTTACAGCTGTAAATTCTTAATTCTATTAAGCAAAATGAGCTGCAATAATTAGTCTCTGTTCCTTTTTAGATTAACAAAATGATTTACCCTGTAGTGCCCATAGCAGGACTGTGAACTTTAATGAATTCTTTTAGTCAATGATTTTGTTGTGGAGGGGTAGTCTGTCTTAAACAGCATTTCTGACTAGGAACAAGGAGCTGCATTTGTTGAATATCAGTACATTGCGTATAGAAAAATGTATTGAATGGAAACATTAATACAAATTTCCTAGCTGTGAGCCCTATTAAACTGTGAAATAGTCTTTAAGTTTAAAGGCTGTGGTGGGAGTCATAATGCTTGAGATCTTTAATTATAGTTGATAGGGTAAATTTTTTAAAAGCACTCAAATCACATTTTCAAAAGAGACTTAGGCTCCTACGTGCCTACATCACTTTTGAATATGGGACTTCAGATCCTATATCAATTAGATACTTTCAAAAACTTTACCCTAAGTTTTAGCAATTTTACCTGCAGCATGAAAGAGACAGAGGCGTGTTGAGTGCAATGTTCTTTTTAGGTTATAGAAGCAGAGATAGTTTGAAAGTTGTTTACATGCCAGGAAGGTAGGAGGGTGTTTGTTTTTCTGCTTTGTCAATAAGCCAGATAAAAACCTGCAATTGGTCACATATTACATGGGATAGTTTCTTAGGCTCTGTTCCTGAAAATACCTGGCACATTCTTAACTACACATGAGTAATACCATTGTAATCAATGAGGCTGTGCATGTGCATAAGTGTTTGCCATGACTGGGGATCAAATTTGGAGTATCTGTATGTTGGATGGTGTAACAGGGCAGGATTCACCACCGCAGCGCCTCCTGCTGGCCCTCCTGGGAATTAGCTCTGGTTTCGCCAGAGCACCCTCATCTAGTGGTGTCTCACCCGTCATCACTCTTGCCTCATCGTCTAGAACCCTTATCGCTCCCGGACCATGATGTCCTCTTCTGGACACAGCCCTCCGGCTGACCCCACTCGGTTCTCTCCCGCCTTCCAGGGGACCCAACAGTCCTCAGTCCAGCCACTTGACTCAAACTGCAATCTCTGGTCTAGGCACTCGCCTAAATGGCAAACTGCAGTCCATGCACTGGCCACTCCACTTGGTGGCAAATGGGGGGGCAAAGGCAGGGGGGACACAGGCCTGCCCACTACTCCAAGTCCTGGCCTAGGGACCCTATAGCTGGCAGCCACTTACTACCCCTCCTCCTACTCTGCCGTCTGTTTCCCTGGGCCACTTCCCCACAACCCTAGCACCTTTTCCATCCTTATGTCAGGGCCTCAGTCTGGCAGCCATCAGGCTGGAGCTCCCTCTTGTTTCCCTGACCCTGCCCAGCACTGCTGTTTCTGTGATGCCATCTCTCTCAACTCTCCTACAGGGCAGCCAGTCCTCCTCCCTTGGCCTCCGGGGAGAGACTGCCTCTGTTCTGCTCAGCAGCCCTTCTTATGTGGGCCAACCTGGCCCTGATTGACTGCTCCACTAAGCCTTCTCCCTATTGGCTGGCTCAATAAGCCCTCTTCTAATTGGTTGGGTTCTACACAGCCTCCCCAAGGCTGCTTTAACCATTCCTCTGCCTGTGAGGGGCAGCCACCCCACCACAGATGGGTTACACAGAGCTGTATGGCATTTAGAGAAAACTTAGATACTTGCGTACACTTGAAACTCATGTTATAATTCTGTCAGTGTCATTCACTTTGATGCCAGTAGTAGTTCTTGGAGTGATTGCACACCTCCATTCCACTTGAGGTGAGTGCGCACAGTTGTTGGAGCTTTTTTCCCTCAGCGTGGCTTTATTGTCCTTTGTGACTGCATGAAGATTTAAAGGGTAGAGCCTCCCCTGTCCCCCCTCAGTTCCTTCTTACCACCTGTGGTGGTTGTTGGCGCAATTACAGCCTTGCTACTGTAAGTTCTTCCCACGTGGCTTGTAAAATATACTCGTTTTTACTTAGAGTAGACTCATAGTTAGAGTTTTAGATCATCTGTATTTAAGGTAGTGGCTAGTTAGTTATCTGTTTCAATTTTAAGGTCTTAGACTGACTGGTCCATGTTTTGGTACTGGTACTAGTGTTGGAACTGTGCCTCGATCTCTGGTGTTTAAATCACGTCGCTCTTTCACCAAACCAATGCCGGTGAGTGACCCTCAGCCAAGCTGCCTTAAGCGCTTGGGGGAGTCCTATGTAAGTGACAAATAACACACTTGTAAAGGATTTAAGCCTCGCTCAGAAAAGGACAAACTTAACTTTACTTTTATGGAGGCAGTGCTCTGTCCTTCTTCTGAGCCGTCCAGTTCGGAGTGGACACTGGGTACATCAGCTCCCCCATTATTGGAAGATTCAGATTCTTAGTCCTCTTCAGACTTGGAGGTTGTTTCCTATGTGTCCCAGCCTAGGCAGGATGTGAATCCTCTGTCAGGGACTTAAGCCACATAGTTTCTACCTCAGCAGTGGCCAGAAGACAAGGGGCAGTGGCTTGGTCAGGGATGAGTCCCAGGACCCTGTCAATGGTCTCTCTGAACCCTATGGGGTTCCCACCCCCCAGCTGTCAGGTTATCCGCTTATCTACCCCAATCTGTCTCCATGGGTGCATGTTGGGAGCATCAGCGCTGTAGATAACTCCTTCTCGTGATCGGTGCAGAACAGGTGGAAGCCATCCCAGCTGTTCCTCCAGCAGAGGAGGTAGAGCAAACTCCACTTCAGCATCCCCGTGCTGCTGCTTCCTTATCACCAGATGAGGTGGGTAGACGCAATGAGTGACTCTTCCCCACCAGATGTTTATAGAGCTCACCAGGGACTTGCTAAAAAGAGTAGCCACAGTCTTGGATATCCAAGTGGAGGAGGTCTGAGAGAAATCCCACAAGCTGGTGGATATGTTGGCTTCTGGGAGACGCACCAGGCTGACTCTCCTGATCAGTGAGGCTGTTGTGGAGCTGTTCAAGGCATTGTGGCATTGAACATTCCCCCATGGCGGAAAGGGCAGAGAGTAGATACCATGTTCCCTTTAAGGGATTTGAATACCTATCCACACATCCCCCAGTGGGCTTCTTAATAGTTGCCGCAGCAGAGGCAGGGACATCATTTTGACACCAAAAGGAAAGGTTTCAAAGAATCTGGACCTTTTTGACTGTAAGCTTTATTCTACAGGGGACTGCAGTTTGGGATTGCAAATCAACAGGCGCTCCTCAATCGGTATAACTTTACTTTGCGGGGTAACATTTTGAAGTTCAAGGGCAGGTTACCTAATAACTTCAGAAAGGAATACATTTTGATGGTGGAAAAGGGTAATCTAGTGGCCAGAACAGCTCTTTAGGCCTGTTTGGTTACAGTTGACTCAGCAGCTTGTACCATGGTGTCTGCCATAACCATGAGAAGCTGTTCATGGCTGCAGTTGTCCCACCTCTCTCCAGAGGTAAAGCAGACGATCGAAGACCTACGATTTGAAGGTCTCTTTTTTAGATAAGACAGAAGATAGGCTTCATAGCTTAAAGGGATTCTAGAGCGATGCTGAAGTCGCTTGGAATTTATATGCTGGTGACAAAAAGGAAGCAGTTCTAGCTGGAGCTGACCTATAGTCATCTGGGATGTATGCCTTAGTTCCAACAGCTGTTGAGAAAAAAGGGACAGAAATTATAGGAAGCAACCACCACCACAGAGTGCCATCTGCTCCTACCCCACTTTTTGCCAATCCTTTATCCCACTTCCTAACTGCTTGGAACTGCCTGACCTCAGATCTGTGAGTCTTAAGCATGGTGGATTTGGGATACACCTTCCAGTTTCTTTCTGTTCCCTCTTTCTGTCCCCCCTTCCCCATCCCTTTTCAAGGACCACGCTCACAAGACTATCCTTCTGCAGGAGGTCCAGTTGCTCTTCAAGCAGTGGCCATAGAGGAAGTTCTTCTGTTCCTCAGGGGAAAGGGGTTTTATTCCTGCTGCTACTTTATTCCAAAAGCAAAATGCGGTCTCAGACCTATCCTAGATCTAAAAGAGTTAAACAAATTCCAGAAGAAAATAAAATTCTGCATTGATCATAAATTAAAATAAAATAAACTTGAAAATAAAATTCTTCCATTATTCCTTCCCTGGAACAAGAGGACTGATATACTGCCCTTGACTTAAAAGGTACATCCGGACTGTTAATCGCTCCTCTCATTTTCATGAAGTAGCAGTGTTCCTTCGAAAGTCGGAGGTCCAAATGTTCCTTTACCTGGACAACTGGCTGGTGAGAGGCAGGTCTCAGGTACTGTCCAGTGTAGCCATTATCCAGTCTACCTTTTGCATGCTGGAGCTACTGCTCAATGTGGACAATCAATTCTGAAACCAGTACAGGGGAATAGAATGTATTGGTATGGTCCTGGGCTCTACAAAAAACAAAGCTTTTCTACCACAGTCGAGTTTCAAAACATTGCGGGGCTTTGCTCTGGAACTAAAAGCACATCTGGTCACCACAGTATTCAGCTGCCTCAGGCTCCTAGGGCACATGGTGGTGTGTACCTATGTAGTGCAGCACACCAGACTGCACTTCAGAGAGCTTCAAAAATGGCTAGCTTCTTGTGTATTCACTGAGCCATCATTGTCTAGATATGACTACCAATGCTAATCCTGTCCTCCCTGGACTGGTTGACAGGCCCTCTGAAAGTTTGTATGGGGGACGCTTTTCCACACAACCAGTCTTCACTTTAGTCACGGATGTGTTGGCCTTGGGTTAGGGAGAGAATGTAGGGGAACTGCAGACTCAGGGTCTTTGGTCTTCTCAAGATTTGGAAGCTCATATAAACATCAGGGAATTGTGAGCTATTTGTCTAGCTTGTTCAGCCTTCCTTCCATGGATCAAGGGGGAAAAATTGCTATTGTTAACAAACAACACAGCAACTATGTTTTGTATGAATAGACAGGGAGGAACCTGATTATGCTGGAGAGTGATTCTCCTTTGGGAGTTCAACATAGCCAGCTCTGTTCACCTCAGAGCTGTTTACCTTCCAGGGGTGCAGAATATATTGGCAGATCAGTTGAGCAGCTCCTTTACTGATCACCATAAGTGGCTGTGACCTGGGGTGCCTAGGACAGCCCTCACTGGAAATACCAAGGTCAGGGCAGGCTGCAGAAGGGAGAGCAGACACTCCCAAAACTGGTGGTTAACACTAAAGTTAAACCCTTCAACCAGTCACAAACTGTGTTCCTAATCCCCCTCACTGGTTATCAAGAGCAAAAAAAGAAATCACACAGTCCCCTTTATTGCATTCCAGTTCTCTGGCTCCCAATCAGCCCCTAGATGCAAGAAGGTGAGGAGTTATTTTAAAACTCTGCTCACTAGACAAAATGTTCTTCTGACCCAAAAGGCCAGCCACATTGCCAGGTCAGTATTAGGTTGGATCTTACCCAATAGACCACACTGCCAGCCAATCCTTTAGCATCTAAAACTAAAGGTTTATTACAAAGAAAAAAGAAAGAACAAGAAGAGAGTTGTTAAATGGTAAAGCAATCACATCCATACAAAGACTTCAAAGTCCATATATTAGGTTCTTGGTAGTATTGGTGAGTTTGCTGACTCGAAAGTCCCTCTGGAACACATCCACAGCTTGGATGGGTCATTCAGTCCTTTGTTCAGAGCTTCAGTTTGTAGCAACAGACTGGTAAGAAGCAAGATTGAAGACAAGAAGCAGGATTGAAGACAAAATGGAGAAGATGCACATGCCCTTTATAGTCCTTTTGCCATGTGTCTGGTACTTCCTTTGTTCCAAACACAAGATTCCCAACACACAGCATGGAAATGCTTTAGAGTTCTGTGTCCATAGGCATACCACATGCCTTGCTGACTTGACTCATCAGGTGTAGTCCCCGGTCTTTCAATGGGGTTCTCTGAAAGTTGCTATACAGTTGATATACCCTACATATTTATAACTCATAATACAAAGGTGATACAAACATATAAATAAGATTATCATACTTCGCAAATCATAACATTTTCACAGATACCTTTCATGGCATATCTGGTCAGATTCCTTGCAATTTTATAATATTGGTATCACTAATATTATAATGGTCTCCCATATTCCATATTGCATCACCATACACCCTTTATCCCTGCACACAGTGGCATGCAGCAGTAGAGGTCACTCAAGCTTCCCCGATGGGCACCACTGAGGGGAAAACATCTCTGACAATCATGCACTCAGGTACAATGGAATGGACATGTGCAGCATATCTCAGAGAGCAACAGTTACGTTCTTATACTGTATATAAGAAGGAGATTACCTTTTCAACAGTGTGAAGAAGCTGCAGCCCAAATGTATGGCAAAACCCCCCAATTAATTAAGGAAAACTGTATAGTGTTGTTAATTTAATTTGAACCGTACAATATCCAAAATTATTATAATTTTCATTTGGTGGGGTCTTGTTCAGACTATATTAAATCTAAATGGCTCCTGGCTGCACCAGAACAAAAAAGCTTTTGATGCCAATGGCTTTTCAGTCATTTGAGTTTGGGAGGAGATTTATGAGTCCTTCATTTTCCTCCTAAGGAATGTAGCACAGCTCACCTAGTGTGAGGCTGGCAAACAGCAACTAGCTGAAAGCTGCACAGCCATCTGTTACTAGGCATAAGATTTACTGCTCCCTTTCGCTGTAGGGCCTGGATTCAAGACATCCAGTGATTCTACCTTAAATCTGTGCTTGTGTCTTGTTTAGACTACTTATATATGCCATGTATAATTGATAAAGTGTGGGAAAAATCATACTGAACTGTTTTTTAAGGTACTTTGTAGGCATCGGATGATACTTTGGGTCCTATTTTTGTCAAATAAAAGAAGCATAGAAAAGAAGCAAACATTTTGGCTAGATTAAGACAGAAAAACTTCAAGTAAGAATAGCTTAGTTAAGGGCAAAATCCACAAGATGCAGAAAAAGATCCCTCAGCCCCCCCCCCCAACTCTCTGCAGGAAACCCACAATAATTACTCCTTTAGGGAGAGGGTTTAGCAGTTACATGGAGGTGCAGGGGCACGCGTTCTCATTTACAGGAAACCCTGATGATCTGTGGATATTGACGTCAAACCCTGTGGATTCAGCAGCGTCCATGGTGTCAGGGCTGGCTCTAAGCACCAGCTCTCCAAGCATGTGCTTGGGCGGCACTTTCCAAGGGGCGGCACTCTCCCCCCCCCCTTTTTATTTTTTTTTGCTTGGGACGGCAAAAAGCCGGGAGCCGGCCCTGGCCAGAGCCCTGCCGCTGAGGAGCCAGAGCATCATCCCCTGGAGCCGAGCCCGGGCTGCAGTGGCGAGAGGGGCTCCCGGAGTGTGTGAGGAGCCGGGGAGGGAGGGAAGTGGGGCCCGGGATGCAGGGAGGGAGGAGGGATCCTGCTGCCGCCACCGCTGCTGCTCTGAGTCTCCCCAGGGCGGCATGGCATTTCCCTGCCCAAGTGGGCTGGGCAGGGGGCGCAGATCCCGGCTCGCGCACTGATGGGGCGAATGGCTGGGCAGCCTGAGCTGCCAGGGAGCTGCCCCCGGACCCAGCCCGCTATGCACCTCCCCCACCTAAGCCCTACGCTGCTTGCCCCGGGCCCCCACAGCGCCAGGGGTGGGGAGAGGCAGAGCCCGGCTCCGAGCGGGGCAGCGGGGGATACTGCCCCGCCACGGGACCCCCGCGGCTTGGGCACCTGGGGTCAGTGTCCGTCCTTTCGGCTTTGCCTGCACGGGGCTGGGGAAGCAGCTGTCAGCGCCTGCCGCTCGCAGCCTCTTCACTTGTACCTCCCCCCATCGCTCCTTTGCCGCACCCCTTCCCCTTGTACTCTCCCTTCACCCGTACCTCCCCCCTTGTACCCTCCCACACCTCCCCCTTCCCCTACACCTCTTCTCCTGCAACCCTCCTGATACCCCCTCTCCTCCTCCACCCTCCTCCACGAGTACATCACACCCCGCTTCTCTGCCAGTGTAGAGCGCCCAAGCATCCCCACACCCGCTCCTCTGCCTGAACCCTCTTTACTAGATCCCCATCCCTTTCCGGGTACAAGGTTTGAAGGTTAGTCCCTATGCCTTCCATGTGCATTTGGAGCACTAAAGATGGGGTGATGGGGGGGGGGAATTTATACTAAAGTGAAATAAAAATAGGAGAAATGGTTTGATCCCCACTGAAAGTGTAAACGGGGCTTGCTGTGGTGAACGAGGTGGTGGGGAGCCCAGGGCTGGGGCGGCAGGGGGTGCGGGTGTGGGAGGGTACTGGGGGGGCAGAGAGAACCCAGGGCTGGGGTGGGGGGCAGCCACAAATTTTTTTGCTTGGGGCGGCAAAAAACCTAGAGCCGGCCCTGCATAGTGTGTATCTTCCCCTCCAGACTTCTCCCAGCAACCAAACCATTTTATCAGTGTGAGGTGTATAGTACAACTTACGCCAGCCCTTTGCCCCACTGGTGTGCTCCTACTCTTAGGGAAGAAGGAGGCATGGAGAGGCATTCAAACTAGAGTGTTCTCCCAAATATGTGGGTTCCTTCATTGAGCATATTATGGAGAGCTGCACCCATGCTTCCACTTGAAAATGTTCCCCAGTATCCAACAAATCTCCAATCATTCTTTGATCTTGTGGAAGGTTTCCACAAGTTTGGGGAAAGATAGTACCCTAGATACTACTCCCCTCCATTTATGTTCTTGCTTCTTTGCTCTCTTCTGCCCTGCACAAGAGATGGGAGCATGTGGCCCCAAAAAGGTTACACAAGCCATAGTACTCCTACATGCACGTTGTCCTCTTGGACCCTGTTTGATTTCCTGGTAGGAGTTGTTAATAGCCAATGTTATTGTGCTCATGCTGATAGACTATTATTGGGGACCATGCTGAAGTTATAAACCGTAATTTAATATATCTGATTTTCAGAGGTGCTGGCACTTGTAGCTCCTGTTGATATCAGTTGGCTTTTGTAACTACTCAGCACCTCTGAAAATCTGGCCCTGTGTTATTTAGGTTCTTTTAATTGACATTTTCTTACTCAGTCTGACAGGATAGGAAATCTAGGCAAGTTGCCTTGGTTACAAAACTCTTAGAACATTTCTATAATGTCTAGATGAAAATAGTAATTGTTAACTGTGCCTGATTTTTACCATGGATGTGATTTTTGTGAATAAAATTCATTTTCTTATCTGGATCAATATTTGTCAAGTAGAAAAGGAAAGAGATATTAGATATCTATTTTCAGACATGTAAGACAGTATCACCTACAATGCAAAATGTTACATATATAATATGTATGTATAGTTTATATCATTTGTATAGTGTATATTAAGTATATTGTAATTTATATTATGGATATATAGAATGAACCTCAACTATTTGGCTGGCATTCCTTATAAATTCACAAGTTTTATGGCCCTTCAGCTATTTGCCTTGCACAACTTAAAAGGGCTGCTGGTTTTGGTAGCAGAGTTTATAAATTTCTTTAATCAACAAGTGCCCACCTAATTAACTGTGTGTGCATGTGCAGTGCAGATATGTGTAAGTGTGCATCTGTATGCCTAAGAAAATGTTCTTCTGACTCCCAGTCCATAATTTTGAATTGAACAGCTATATCTTTGTTAAATTAAAACCAATATTTTCCAAACCAAAAAAAAAAAAAGATACTAGAGATGGTTACAGATTCTGTGTGAAGTTTCAAGTTTGAAATTTTAAGATGGAAACTTCATTCACATTTTCCTTGTCTAAATGTAGTATGGTTAGAGTTTTTAATCACCTTTGCCAACCTCAGAAGCTGCTGAAGGGAGTTTGCTCAAACCTTATGAAAGAATTCAGCAGTTTGTAGAAATAAGAGGTTCAATTCTGCTCTCAGTTAAACTAGTTTCAGTTGTCTTTAGAATTTGGCCACAAGTATGGAAAAGAGAAGTCCAAATTGAGTACTTTAATTTCACATCCTCAGAACTTTCTAGAGACTTTAAAGGCAATTGTTTTGCAACATTAACTAGAATGAGTTCTACCAGATACTGTAAATGTATGAGATGTTAGGTTTGTGTATCAGTGAAACTGTTTTTGGTGTTCTCTGAAATGCTCATTTATACTATTAGGTAATATCATAGAATCATAGACTATCAGGGTTAGAAGGGACCTCAGGAGGTCATCTAGTCCAACCCCCTGCTCAAAGCAGGACCAATCCCCAACAGTATGTTTGGAAATTACAGTACACACCTACTGTGATCACCTACATTTCAAGCAAGTAAAGGACAGTTGCTTAAAAAATAATTGACAACTAATAAAAATTATGGGACAAAGCTCACTTGTAATAGAGCAGCATCACACAATATTTCATTCTTGATACAAAATCGTACATTTATGTCACACAGTATGATCCTTTGCATGAGTATTACTTGAAACAAACTGTATCTGATCAAATGAATTGTAATAGCAGCTAGTTGCATTTGGGCTGTGAGATACTGGGTGCCAAATATTGGATGTCCCTTAAAACATAGGATATGTGCCACCCTATTTTCCAGGATATATTTTTATATTCATGATAGCCATGAAGGTGAATAAAACTAAAGGCTATTCAGAGTTAGTGCTGTTTATGCAATGTAGTATCTTGTTCAGAGAAAACAACGTGGCTTACCAGTTAAGGAGCAGAATGATTGCTGAGTAAACCCTTCACACCTAATAGTTTCCTTACATTATCAATATTCATGCAATGCAATATATTATGCATTCAGATCAGTGGAAGTTGTGTGATTTAAATCCTGTGTGCCTCTTTGAAAATTCAGTGCTGCTATGTTTGTGTATTTACTAGATCCAATTATTCCCCAATTACTGAATCTTGTAGGCATTTTGAAATTACAGTGTATATCATTATTAATCTGTGTCTTGTTTTTTCTGAATTTTCAAAACATCTTGAAAATTAAGGTTTGGTTTGAAAGCTCTAATAAGGTTACTTTTTAAAATGACATTCCAAAATGCATAGAAAAACATAGATTGAATTTCAAGCTCATTAATCTTTCTCCTTCAGAGAGCTTCCTTTTCTAGTGTGTAAAGCTGGTGCTATGTGCAGTATTTTTGTTTATAGTAGTATAAACATTTTCAGCCTGTGTCTTCATTGCTGAAATAACCCACCTCTTTCATATCAACTCTTACCTAGGAGCCGCACTGCAGACTCATTGATGTAGGTTTTTTCTGCATGGCAGCCAAGGCTAAACTGTGATTTCATTGCATGATGCAACTTCACCTTTTTGGTTTTCTATGGGATTAATTATATTTTATTCTGGTACTGCCTGTGCATGTCAACGTGCTTATCCTAATGGCCTATACACTGAATGCAGTCTAAGCATTAAGTGCATGCACCAGAATTTAAAACAAGAAAGTTTGAACAAATATAAATTATTGTTATCAGTATCTGGAGTTACACTCTTATAGAACTAAATTAGTCCCAATATGTATCAGGTCTGTCAATTTAAAATGTCTGGCATCATATGGTAGGTAACCAAATGGATAAGCGCTAACAGACGGGTGAGGTTGGCAGGAGAGAGTGAGAGAGAACATACTACCTACTTGCTATTATTCTTAGATGAGGGTTGAGTGAATGCTAAAAGCATTCAAAAGTCAGGCAAGCCTCCCATTGACCACAAAGCCTCTTCACAGTAGGCTATGCTGGCAATAGTTAGGATTAAAATACCAGTTCTTATCAGATATAAAGCTTTGGGAAGAAACTTAAAGTACTATAATCTGCTATATTTAACCTGCAAAATAATTTAAAATTAATTCCGTTAACAAATACCACCAAAAGTATTGATTGAGATTTGACATGAAGAATCACAGTCCTGTTCTAAAATCCTTTTGCAAACTGTTTGGACCATCCAAAATAGCACTTCATTAATATTTGTTCTTAGATGTGTTGACAGAAACCTTTAATCTAAAGTGGCAAGAGATGTGTGATTAGTACTAATTCTAAAGGTTGGGTCTTGATGGAATAATGACATATCACCGCTGGGAAACTTACTACCAAAATATACGGTATTTTGAGCATCTTCTCTAAACTTAGTTTGGTGTTATTATTGATTAGCAGATGTAATCACGCAAATCTTGTGTTCAGTATGTGTCCAAATGTTATGCACTATATGTTTTCCTTTCAGGATTGATTAAATATTCTCTAGCAATCTGTGATGCATGGAGGCTATGCATTGCCCACTTTCCGCCCTTTCTCCTCCCCTCCCCCACACACATACACCCACACTTTGCATTAGTATTCATTTTAATGGTATTTTAAGCATGAAAAATTATGCAGATAAGTGGAATTGTAAATGTGAAAAAAATACTTAAAAATTTGCTATTAAAAAATCCAATGAATACACACAAATATATTCAGAATGGAACAGAAATAATGAACATTGCTGAAAGAACATCATTTTACAACAGCTGTAGTGTGATGTCCAGTGATGTCTTGCATCTCTGAGGATTCTCTACTATTTTTCACCTTTATTTTTTTACATACATAGGATCCCATATAATACTGGTTACCCTTCTGCTGAAGAGAGATGGAGGATCTTGCCAGTACTGTTTCTGAATTGACCAGAAGTGTTTTTGTAGAATAAAGGAGGTACTTCCTTCCAATGTGGAAGCGGTGTGAGTAGAGTTCTGTTTCTGACTCTGCCACTGTGTGGTATTGAGCAAGGCACTTAACCTTGCTATTCATCAGTTTTCCCCATCAGCTGGGATAAAAATACTTCCCTCCCTCAGTTATAAGGGTGTTATAAGGCTTAACAAATGTTTGTAAAGCATTTTGATACATTGTCAGAGAAGAGCTGTACATTTTTTATTCTATCAATATAATTCCTCATATTGTCTCCCACCTTGGGCATGAAGTGGTTTTGCATCCTCCAAATTCTGCAAATGATGGAGCTCAAGTCTCGCTCCTGGAGCCCTTTTGTGATAGCTTGTTACACTACTGCAAGCTGCCAGCCCTTAACTCCATTTTGAAAGGGAGATAAAGTGACTGGTTAAAAGCAAATGTGGTGGTGGAGTTAATCTACTTCAGGGGTTTTCAAATTGGGGGTTGTGACCCCTCAGGGGGTCACAATGTTATTACATGTGGGGTCGCGAGCTGTCATCCTCCACCCCCAAACCCCGCGTTGCCTCCAGCATTTATAACAGTGTTAAATACAAAAAAAGTGTTTTTAATTTATAAGGGGGGGTCACACTCATAGGATTGCTATGTGAAAGGGGGCACCAATACAAAAGCGTTTAGCTTTCATAGCTCACTTGCATTTTCTTCTGCGCTAGACACAACTACTTAACTTTAGACTCTGATTTATTACTATTTTGTACAAATTAGTTACATTAAGCAGATGTCTCCCTTAGACCTGTGGCACAATATTACCTAATTGGATAATTCAGAAAAGACGTACAACAGAATGAGGTGGAAATCTTTAACTTTCCCACTCTGTCATTTTCATGTGTGATAGATCTAAGTTAGGTTGTAAGATCCTTAGGGCAGAAACCTGGATTTTTATTTGCTATATAAATAATTATATGTTGATGGGGAACAATTTGATCATTGGCAAACTTCTTTCAAAGAAAACCATGTGATAAGAACAACGAGGAGTACTTATGGCACCTTAGAGACTAACAAATTTATTTGGGCATAAATACATTTGTTAGTCTCTAAGGTGCCACAAGTACTCCTCGTTGTTTTTGCTGATACAGACTAACACGGCTACCACTCTGAAACCTGTTACCATATGGTAAAAAACACCAAGATGGAAGGCTTGTAGATGTTCTGAAAAGGTCCCCACTCCAGAAGTGGAAGGCATTCAGAGGAAAATTGACAGAACAGTGGTTTGTCTACTTAGGGTGAGACAGGGCAGTTACTTATACCCATATGTCAACAGGCAAGGCAATGAGGAGAAAAGGTCTTGTAGCAGCTTAGGAAGTGGAAACAGAATCCATAGTGGAGAATAGTCAAAGATGGAGGGGTGGATGACCAAAAGGAAAAGGCAACTCTGCCATATTCAATAATTAGTGTATAAAAGAGAATATTCTTTTGCTAAATCTATGTCAGTTCATTAGATGGTGCATGAACATTCACCACTGGCCTGTTAACTATGGTTTGTTTTTACATGTGCATATTAATGATTCTCACAATGAAAAACTAAAGGTAGATTTCGGCAGATCAGCTAAAATTTCTACATTTTGGATGTTCTGACTTTTCTAAACAGGTGTGGTAAAAAGTCCAATGCCAATCTTCATAACATTTCTAGGATAAAAGACAAATCATTGTAAGACAGAGAGAGAATGTATTTATCTTTGCAGTGCAAGCCATTGAGATCTATATCCTTTCTAAGGTAATTCTATTTGAAGAGCTTTGTTGAGAATCTGACTGCCTCATTTCTGAGTGTGGGGAATATACTGTTTAACGTTGCTATGGACTTTCTGCTTGCTGTCATAATTCAGTTTCATGCTATTTCTTAGTGGCCTATAGGCTGGGGACAATAGCGATTGCAAGTAGCATGAATTTTTTTTTTAATTAAAAATAATCTGAGTGATGGCAATACAATTTTAGAAGAATGGTGCTACGATAACCCCCAGGGTTACGGCATTTTTTATAATTCTCTCCTGTAAAATTGCCATGTGAAATTACTCTTTAATTTCGTATTACTGCAATTAGCGCTATGTAGCCTCTTCTTTCTGTGTGACAACCACTGAATATTAATCCACACTAGTTATAATTATTTTGGCACCTTACATGAAATTTGCTATTCTCCAAAGTGATGTCCCTATCTATTAATTTAAGCAATTGCTATTTTGCATTTTTTTGAGTTGCCAGGTATTTGCAAATGCAGTACTGAGTCCAGAAGGGATGTTGCATGTTTATCAGAATTGTATACAGTTGAATAATTTGTGTGTGCTGAGAGGGAGATACATAATTTGGTGTTTTGGGATTTTGTTTGTAGCAGCATTGTATCTTTTGTTTGGATTTTCAGAAGGATGGTGTTACAGGAAGTTTATCCCCTCCTAAGAATACTTACAGCTCAAGGAAAACTTGTATTAGGGAAGGACGAGGGCTTGACTCCCTCATACTAGGGAAAAGTTTCCAATAAAGAAAGATGTATCAAGCGGGGTCACAGAATATCCTGGACATGTTAAGCCAAATGCATGCATGAGGTTTACACTGATGTAACTCATTTTTACTTACAGAACAATCAGCGTGTAGCTGTGTAACTTATACCATCACTTCACTGCTGAGTTTAGCCAAATTGCACTGGTTTAGCTAAGTGAAGTTAGCAGCTAGCACCTGATTGTTCTGTCACTAAAAATGGTATAAATCAGAAATAAGTCAGTTAAACTCCTAGCAGTTGCAACCAGTGGTGCTGGAACAGTTTTTGGAGTCGGGGCGCTGAGAGCCATTGAATCGAACTGTAAACCCTGTATATGATGGAAACCACTTCAAGCCAGGGGGTGCTGCCCCTCTTACCCCTGTCCGTGCCCCTCACCGCCCCGTAGAGGCTAGATCTGGAGCCAGGAGCAGGGCTGTGGCTCCAGGAGGGGGGGACATGCACAGGGGTAAGGTGGCGGAGGCTAGGGCCACAGCTAGGGGCAGGTGCAGAGCCACAGGCATGGGGCCAGTAGCTGAGACCCTGGGCCAGCGGCTGGGACCCTGGGCTTGGCGGCCGGGACCCTGGTCTGGCAGTGGAGTCCCCAGGTGTGGGGCCAGCAGCCGGACGGGACTTTCTGGCAGGTGGACGAGCAGGACCTGAGGCCAGCGGCAGAGCCCGTGGGCAGCAGTGGGGCCAGCGGCCGGGACACCAGGTGCAAAACCTGAGGGTGCTGCAGCACCCACTACACCCCTACTTCCCAGGCCTATGGTTACACCAATGGAAAACTCGTGCATGTGAGAGGAGAATCAGGCACCTAGTATAAGATGGTTAGAAAATAGGTGACTTTGTACTGTATTGTATGTTACACTGAAAACACACCAGCTTAATTTGGCTGTATGGATTTTGGTGCAACATAAAGTTTGGGAGCCTGTTTTTTCACATTGGAGCCGCTTCATCCCCCTTGATGTATCATCTGCATTAATGTCACACACTTCCAGAATGATGAATCGGTCTGAGTTACACCACTTTGCCACTTATATCTGTTTTCTGACACCCAACATACAGTGGAGTGCAATGTGGTTCTTCCTGTTTTACATGTGGGAGAGGGCTACAGTAACAGGAATAACCTTTCAAAGAGCATGAGGACAGGAATGATTATTAATGTACTTACACTGCAGGATAAGAGCGACTCCATCAAAATACTAACCATGGTGATATGTATGTAGGTAGAGGACCTGAATAACGCCCCCACACTCACAAGCCCTGTAATAGACCAGACAGAATTGTGGGGAGGACAACTGTGCAGGGGCAGAGGGTCTCTACATCCCTTGCCCACCATGCCCTTTGCCAGCCTCATAATGGTCAGGTTTGGTTTGAGTGGGGTGTGCTTCTGAATCTATGCTTGTGCAGATTTAGTAGCTCAAAACAGGATGTGCAGCGCAGTTGTCTTTGGAATAGGTCCCCAATTTCCATCCTTCCCAGTACAACTGAATTCTCTACTCAGTTGCCCAGGCTGTGTGCATTTTACCCTAGTAACCATTCAGCTAAAGTGTGGCCCATCAGCATTAATGTATTTGGAGATTATGGTAGGATATTAGTCACAGGGTGCTGCTAGTATGCATTCGTTTGGATTTATCCACGGCATTATCTAAAGGATCCCATCATTATTTCTTTACGGGATTTGATGTTCATTAATATACCTGGGTGTTCCACGTTGTGCACACACAGAACAAGATGTGGCCCCTGCCTCAGCAAGATGACAACTGAATAGATAGTGGCTCTGGTAGGGAACGCTGGCTGCTGTATTGTATCTGCCCTCTCCATAAAAGGGAAAAAGGACAAGAGTCTGTCTTCAGTCTCCTCTCCTCTACTGTACCCACGGTGGAGTCATAATTTGCCCATTCATGTTTTGATTTATTTTTTAAGTGCCAAATTTGTCTCTCATTTACTCAACTCAGCTGAAATAAATTTATAGTGGGCAGAATTTAACCACTAAAACCTAAAAACTGATAGTTTTGTTAGTCTGTTTGCTGATAAAACACTGCTTTGTTATCGACACTCAAGTCCACCAGATAAACTAATTCTATGCATACCAGTTTAGCATAAGAATGGCCTCCTGGAGTGATATGGGTGAAAGAACATGAAGCAAAGATGTGTGGTTTTGGCCTTGATTTCAAGAAGATGACCAGAGGTACACTCAGTAATATGGATTTATTTATTAACAATCATGTTTTGTTTTGTTTTTTTCCTGATGGCATTATTGTTTTCTACATCTTTATTTGTTATATTAAGGTGAAAACACAATGTTTGTTTCACCTAGAAGAAATTGTCACAAGTCAATCAAGCTTTCCCAGTGCCCTGAGAACTTGGTAACATATTGTAATAGTTCTGCAGAGGAGATGAGTCGAGATGTATTTTTTAATCAGGTTAGAACTAGAAGGATATTTTTCTAGTGCCAGTTTGTACTGTGCCAGACTATAAATGGTAGAAGGGAATGTTATGTTAGGAAAAGGAAATAAAGACAGGTTCTTGCTTTGTTTTCTTGGGGAGTGGGGGAGACAGGAGCTGTCTCAAGAAGCTTGCAATTTACATGAAGTCAATTGTAGATGTAGTCAAAAACACACTGGAGACCCAAAAGATATTTGTTGTTTTTTTTTTAATTGGGTGAGTAAAGGCATCAAATGATGGTGTAATGCTGAAGTGTGGATTAGTATTTGAGCCTCCTGGCATTAATGGATTTTTAAGAGGAATTTGAATCACGTGAGGGAGGAATGAGATAAGGTAGGCCATTCCAGTTGTGGGGAAGCAGGCTGGAGAAGATAAAAGCAGAAATGTTGGTATGGGGCAGAACTGTGTAGTCTTTAAGGTGGGGAAGAGAAACTTAAACGTTATTTATTAGGCAATGAGGAGTCAGTGGAGAGATTCAAAGAGGAGAGTGAGAAGCTCCAAGTGGTAGGCATGAAATATGATTTCAGCTGAAACACTCTGAAAGGACAGGAGTGAAGAGAGATGGGAAATATATTTCTCCAGAGAGGAGGAAGTTGCATAACCCAGGTGGGAGAGAGACATCAAGGCCATGGCCAGTGTCTTAGCTGTGGGGGCAAAAATCTGTTGTGTAAAAAAGAAACAGCAGGGTTTGGCAATAGCAAGAAACAGAAGGGAGGAGGATTCTAAAATCTAGCCTAGGGATTCGAGCCTTGGGGAAGTGAGAATGTTAGTGTCTCAACATGAGTGGCAAGGGATGAGGGAAGAATAAGGGGGTGGGTGTCAAAACCCCCTCTAGAATTCAGCGGGACCATAATTGGGGCCTCTTTTACTAACTGGGTTAAATTTTAGCTCCCTGCATTGAATCATATTTTAGAAAATACTGTAACCATAGAAATAAACACATCCATTTACCACAGTCCTAAATGCATTTCTGTTCAACCCAGGGCCAGATTCTGCTTTCTGCTAGGACAGAGTGGAGAATGGAGTTCTCCCATTATCTTTAGTGGACTTACTCCAGATTTACATTGGAATGAACGAGATGAGACTCTGACCATGAATTTGTAAATTAAAAACAGCAATAATTGGTTCTTAGGATAAAAGGTTGTGTCACAGCAAGTGTGTGTTTCATTTATGGTTAATCTCAGAGGATGAACAAGAGGAAGATAACGCTTGTAAATGTTGAGCCAGAGCTTTTTATCATGCAAATATTTTGTTCAATGGATCCCAGTCCTAGGGGCAGTTACATTGCTCATAGATACCAGTATGTATCATTCACGGTATGGTGGGTCCTCTCTTTCCTCTGTTTAAAATATTGTTCTGATCCAAATGGCAAGTGTTCCTTTTGACAGAAAACAACCCCTTCCTACATATCCTTTGTAGTGCTATCTAAAAGCACCATCAATAAGGAGACATTCCCAGTTCTTTGGCCATATCATGTTGGTCCATCAGAGAAATAATTAAAAGCCTTTTGGCGCTGGAGAAATTATCGATGTCAGGCTTTAAAGTGAGGCTTTCCAAATGTAGCCACTTAACTAACTGGCTTGCATTTAGAACAGATCAATGTATGTGTTGCAGGAAAGCAATGTTTGCTTTTCAATTAAGGAACTTTGCTTAGTCCAGAAAACATGGTTAATAAATGAAAGGCATTTGAATTAAAAACAAACAAACAAACAAAAAAACCTGTCATGTCCCTGATTACTCTCTATGGCTCTCCGACACTTTACATTCTTACTGAGAGTCTCACTCGGATTTGTTTTAATTATGGTATTAATTCACCAGGATGTAAAATTTGCTTGCTAGGAGTCCATTTTTATAACTGCACAGTGGGTTCTTGTCTTTTGTTATTTGCTTTTCTTTGCTAGGTAGTCATTCTTGTCCAGGGTAAGTGAAGCTATCCAGGGTAAGAGTAAGAGAAGACACACTTCTTCAGATGAACTTCTGCTCTCATATATGATACTTCTTGTCTTTGGCATAGTTTCCTGTTTATATTGTGTCATTGAAACACAGTAAAAACAAAATCAAAACAAAAAACCCAACCCAAACCTTAAAACCAACCACCTTAACCCTATCTAGGTGCCTATGTCACAAATTACAAGAACAAAAAATAAAATGTAACTAGCAGTTTAACCTGACAGCTGGAATAACTCATCCCTCTAAAAAGACCCACAAAACTCCCCCCACCTCAGACACAGATATAATAGAGATTTAGTAAAGAGATATAGAACACCAGTTTCAATTTGGCCTAGGTTGGGGTGATCAGCTGCTACTGTCATTCGGAAGGTATCTACCTCACAAAAACACCCTCAAAAAAGTTGTCCTGATTGGCTGTCTCCGCAAAGAGATAAGGATTGAATGGGCCAATTGAGACTGAATTTTCCTCTCCCCACTCTATATGGTCTTCCTAGGTCATGGCTAAGCAACAGTGCTGTAGCATCATGATGGAGCGTGCACTGATCATGCCCATATTTTACCTGTCGGGTGGATAAATACATGGGCCCCATGGCTTTCAATCAAGCACTGAAATACTGTGAAAATGGATATTCTTGTGGTATTTCCAACCTGGCTGGAACCAGATAATACTATACATTTCACACGAAAGCCTTTTCTCTTGAGGCTTCATGTTTATACACAACTTGCAGGCCCCTTTCTACCCAAAAAGCCTTTTAACATTAGAATTTTTTACACCTCCCCCTCCATCCCAAAAGGGAAATGAGTGACCTAAGAACAGGCACAGAGTAATAGTCTCTTGTCAGGGCTCCCCAAATCAAAGGAAAGTGAATACGAGAAGTAAAAATAAGGAAATCCATGGTTCTTGTTGTGGAAGTAAGTAAAAGAAAACCCAGATTTAGTCTTTTATTCTTCCATTTAACCAAGGTATGCCACATTCCACCCCCAACTTTGTGATAAGTGTTGAGTTGCAGGGGATTTGGGGGGCTCCTGGGAGCCCCTTGTTAAAATTTTGCCATCAATTGAAATTAGGTTCAGGATAGTGGTTTGGTCTCTGGTGTAGATGCCTTATTTGTGGGGCTTGTAAACATACGTCTGCAGAGCAAGCTTATTATAACATAAATACCTCTGCAGAACAAAAATTTTGGTCAGATTGAACCAAATGGGAGGGAGGGCGGGAGAGAGAGAGAGAAGATACTCCAAGCCTGTCAAACCAGATATTTACCACTTCAAATTATTCAAGGTGGACACTGCTACATTCTCCACATACTCAGCCTACCCCTTATTTCTGGTGACACAGTACAAACAATTCCAGCAATGTGCAATTTAATATGAACATTCACCTTTTGGATAGAACTAACCAGTCTCGTCTGTAGCATGTGCGTTTTTTGTACACAAAGTTTATTACAGGCAAATAGTGTGGAAAGCAATTGGGGCCTGTCACAGGCTGCCTAGCCCTTTCAGAGGAGTTGTGCTCTGCCTTGCCTGTGAGGTAGCAATTATCTCCCAACTGATGCAGATCAGGGGATTTAATTACAGCCAGTGGTCCCAGCTGTGAATGGGTCAGGGAGGACTACTCAGAATGGGAAAAGAGCTCAGTGAAGGAAGGTGAACAAGGTAAGTGCAGGGCCGGTGCTACCATTTAGGCAAACTAGGCGGTTGCCTAGGGAGCCAAGATTTGGGGGCGCCAAAAAGCAGTGCCCCTAATTTTTTTTTATAGCATTCCTGGGCTGGGCTGGGTTGGGCTGCCATGCGGTCGCCACTCCACTTCTTCCACCTCCCAGGCTTGCAGCGCCAATCAGCTGTTTGGCGCCACAAGCCTGGGAGGGAAGGAGAATTAGAGCAGGGGCGGCGTGCTCAGGGAGGAGGCGGAGCAGAAGTGAGCTGGGGTGGGGAGCTGCTGCACGGCTCCCGGGGGGGGGGGGCGGAAGGAGCTGCTGCGGGGGGGGGGGGGGACGCCTCAGGGCGAGTTGGGGCAGGGAGCTGCCGCTGGGCGGGGAAAGGGGCGCAAGGTGGAAGTTTCGCCTAGGACATGAAACTTCCTTGCACCGGCCCTGGGTAAGCGCCATCTCTGAGAAGGGTCTGGTGAAGGCAGGATGTGGAGAACAGGGAACAGGTCAGGCTCCTGTGGGAGGCCTCTTGGGATAGGATCTGTTAGGATTGGAACAGGGAGGTACCTGAGAGAAGCTGCCAGAGCCCCTGGGGAGGAGAAGGAAGGCAATGGGAAAAACTGCTAGGAGGAGAGGCCTTCAGGGAGTAAGCCTGGGAGGCAGTGCTTTGCCAAAGGAGCAAAATACAACTCTCCAATGCCTGGGAGTTGGGATCTGCAAAGTGTAGCACAAGAGGGGCAGAAGGATATTCTGTTTGGATGTTGGTTTTGGATTCTTTTGTTACTGCAGAAAGGGATGGAGCAAGAATGAGATGACCTGGCTGCAGGGCTGGCCTATGGAAGATGTAGTCAGAGACAGGCCATTATAGGGCCAAAGGAGTGGTTAACGGAGGCACTAGAGAAGAAGACCCTGCAGTGCAGCGCCGTATTATTGCCTAGGCCGACAAGGCCTAGGCCTAGGGCGGCAAATTTGCAGGGGCGGAAGCTCCCCTCCGCACCCCGCCTCCCTGCTCCAGCTCACCTCCGCCTCCTCTGCAAACATGCCACCGTGTCCTGTTTCTCTCCCCTCCCAGCGCTTGCACCACGAAACAGCTGTTCACAGGGCAGGGAGGGAGGGGGGAGGAGGGGCGCGCGCTGGGGGAAGAGGCGGGGCCGGGGGGGGCGGGGATTTGGGGGAAGGGATCCAATAGGGGAAGGGAGGGGGCAGAGTTGGGGTTGGGGACTTTGAGGAGGGGGTTGGAATGGGGGCAGGAAAAGGGCGGAGTCGGGGCGGGGCCAGGGCGGCAATTATTTCTCGGCCTAGGGGGCGGTAAAATTATTAATCCGCCACTGCTGCAGTGCCATGCTCTGACCCCCGTGGGTGCTACGGCAGTGAGTGCAACTGCTTACAGAGCTCCTTGGTAAATTGTCAGCAGCATGTCCCTGTGTAATGTCAAACAAGTGCTGTGTCTGTTCTGAAGAGTCAATGAGCCATAGCTGCTTCTGATGTTGCTGGTTTCTTGGAACCATCTTCAGATCAGCATAATAGGGCTGGTCCACACTAACCCCCCACTTCGAACTAAGATACGCAACTTCAGCTACGTTATTCACATAGCTGAAGTTGAACTATCTTAGTTTGAACTTACTGCAGGTCTACACGCGGCAGGCAGGCTCCCCCATCGACTCCGCGTACTCCTCTTGCGGAGCAGGAATACCGGCGTCGACCGCAAGCACTTCCGGGATCGATCCCAGAAGATCGATTGCTTGCCGCCGGACCCCGAGGTAAGTATAGACGTACCCATGGAGTCAGGCTTTTTGGGAGCAGATAAATGTTGCAATTAGAATGACAAAATTAGTTCAGATTTGATGCGGTTACATTCTGCCATTGAGCCTGAATCTCAAGTTCTGCCAGTCTCTTGATTTACACCTGTGTCAGTGAGTAGAAATTAAGTATGCCATTCTTCAATTCCACTATATTAAAATATTCTGTATGGTTTTTTATACTCCTAAAAATAACTCCAGTGTAATAGATATAACATGATCTGATGCCTCCTGGAAATATGAATCCCACCCAGGTACAGAGGGGAGAATGGAGCCTTTAGTATGAGCTGACCAAAATGTTTTGTTTCTAAACAAAATGCAGCAGAAATTCGGGGGTTATATTTTCCACTTGGAGTACAGTGAGATAAGCGCAGCTCCCATATTGTTAATGGGAGTTCAAGTCTCTGATACTTTCTGCATATTACACTGAAAAGCTACGCCTTAATGTTTTATTGGCTGAAGAGAAACAGAAAGAGTGGTTATCCCTGGTTCCTTTAGGATCTCCATGCCGAGCTGTTGGACATATTCTCCTAGACTGACCCTTTGCAGGATGTCATGGTGAATTCTTTTGTACAGTTTTTTTTTCTTTTTCATGGAATATATACTGTTTGTAGACTTGGGGGAGAAAAAAGGAACCTGTGGTAACATTGTATTTTCTATAGCATGGGGAAGGAAATTGGTTACGGTTAGGAGTGGTATCATCAGCAACATAGCAAAGTGTCATGGCCAAAGGTAAGGCATCATGGATGACAAAGACCCAACCCTACATCATTCATTCAGGAAAGTCAAATTACCGCGGAATTAATGTTTTTGGTGTAAATAGAACAGGAGTACTTGTGGCACCTTAGAGACTAACAGATTTATTAGAGCATAAGCTTTCGTGGACTACAGCCCACTTCTTCGGATGCAAAGTGGGCTGTAGTCCACGAAAGCTTATGCTCTAATAAATTTGTTAGTCTCTAAGGTGCCACAAGTACTCCTGTTCTTTTTGTGGATACAGACTAACACGGCTGCTACTCTGAAACCTGATATAAATAATTTTCAACAATAAAAGTGAAAGGACACCACATTTGTGTGCAATGGAAGTAATCTGGGGACTAAAAATGAGGGACTTGAAATAAGGGACACTTGTAATAGTAGTGGTATTTATATTTTGATAGCACCCAGAGTCCTGAATCTGGATCGGAGGCTCATTTTGCTAAGCGCTGTAGAAACACGAAAAGCCATGGTCAGCATTAGCTAACCTGTAAAAATCTTTTGGATTTCTGGAAAGACAGTGGTACACAGATGCAGGCATTAACTGCAACCCTGGCTGACTCCTTCCAACAGCAAGCATGTTGACCACTACATGGCAGTGGAAGGGAAGATAATACGCCTGGTTATTCTTGTCTGGTGTTACACCTGTGTAATTCCATTGATTTCAGTGGAGTTACTGTTGATTTTGCAATGGTGTAACTGAGAGCTAGAAGTCTTCAGACCCTGTGTTGGTGCAGCATAGTTTTTCCTGTTTCTATTGTACTTCCTTTGATTTTTGTTGCTGTGGTACATAGCGACTCAAATGTGTATCCTGCCTTGTTATAACAAGATCCTTTGCTCTCAAAAATGCCCTCACACAAGGTGTATTTACTGGTTCTCTGCTTATATCCTCCCCTTTTTTGTAGCTAAATCTGTATGAGTGGTGTCAGATGCAAATTTCAATACCATGAGTTAATTTTTGGCTGTTTCTTTCTGCCTGCCTGCTTTTGTAAATCAGTTTTTCAGGTATAATATAGGTAGTATGTTTCGTAATGTTCACATCTTAGCAAAACAGTATTTCTTTATAAACATTTTGAATACAGTTTCCTACAGCACAGAGGTTTCTTAAAACACTAGGCTATTGTATGTCAGGGAGACTTTTGCCATATTTTTATGCATCTAAAGTCAAGAGAAGGCATGCCGTACTTAACTTGTTTGACCTGTAATGTATACAAGAAATGGAGAGAAATTGACTGCATGTTAAAATGACCTAGTAGCCCAGCTAATTTTTTATGCCTTAAATTAGGTTACTGACATTCATAATGCATAGAACCTTGCTTGTTGAGCAATTCAGCATCATATTTGCAGAGGTACAACTATACTAACTGGTATTACACTCAGTGATTTATTTGCACTGGGGAAGCCAAGAAAATTCTGCATCTCTATCTTAAAAGTGTATTTTCCATGGTTCTAAATGATCAAGAACTTTCCAGCTAGAAGTATATTTTCCCCTTCCACTTTATATAACTATGATGATTAAATGATCATTTGTTATATATATTGGGACATGCTGTTTACCTTGGTCTGCAACTTGAAGGCCTTTCTGTGGCTTCCCTAATCTGATCTAGGAATTTCAAAAAATAAATCACTAATTATATTCATAGAAAAGGTCTCCTTCCGTAGCTCTCCGAGCCTGTAGATCTAAGTATGCCATAAAGTACCAGTTTGTATAGAGTATGCTTTGGAGTTGGACCTACCTTACTCTTAATATAATATGCTAGAATGTGCAATGTCTGCTTGCACACACAAAGGTAATTAATTAACCTGCATGCAAAAATTAACCCTTAGAGTACTGCTTCAAATTCCACAATTTTGTTGTTTAATTTTTACTTGTGGACTATACTGCTTTCCTACTCAGGTCATAGTACTGTACATAAAGTATGTATCTAGACATGTAAAAAAAATCTCTTTATGAAAACAAGGAATCCTATCAATACAAACTCCCCCAGGTTGCTAATGGGTGATGTATTCATAAGCAACTATAGTTTTTAAGGTTTTACATTATGACATTAATTTAAAATGTTTAATGTTTCAGTGTAATTGTGTGCCTGTTAGATTTAGTTCCTAAACTTTGTCGTTGTGTATCCAATAAAAAGAAGTCAGTTCTTTAAGGGTTAATTTGGAGTTAGGGGATCCCAAGGTATTCTCCTGCTTGTCTTTCCTTAAGATGTCTGCATGTTTCTTTTCAGGTAGTTACCTGAACATGTGAACACTGGGAATGAATGAATGAGTGACTAACTGAATGAATTATATGTTCTTTTTGGAAATGCCTGCTTGTACTTTGCAGGGGGTGGGAAAACAAATGGTAGCTCCTAAATTCAGGCCTTTATCAAAACAAAGTGGGGGGGAAAGAAAAAAAAGTATTTTTTGACATTTTCCACGCACTCTGATGCCACCAGTTTATTTGATTTCTTTTTCTTTCAAATAGCCCAATAGAATCCTGCCAGAATTTCTACAAAGATTTCACATTACAGATAGACATGGCTTTCAACGTGTTCTTCCTACTCTACTTCGGCTTGCGTGTAAGTACCTTGAATTATGTCGTGTGGTTCAGGGGAGGGAATGCAATGATTGTACTCAGAGATTATTTAACAGCTGCCTCACTGTTCATTTGCCATTGATGCAAGAAATTAACGTGGTTTCTGAGACCTGTAAGTAAAGATTTTGGCTGAGAGCCTCTAAGTAACAGTGGTGAGGGGACTGGGTAAGGGGATTGCAATTGACAACCTAGACTATTGCCAATCTACCATCATCTGATACTGCTCAGTGGTCTGTGTGGAATTTGGTCTCAGTTCAGTTCGCAATGGACTGATTTCTACATCACAAAAACTGCCACAATAACTGGCATTAAACACCCACCCTTGGCAATCTCAGGCTGATTGAACTACCCTGGTGCTCCTCAATGTGTTTGCTCCAGTTCAAGTTTCAGGTCAGTGAGGTAGCATGGGGAAATTCACTGCTGCATCCTGTGTCTGCAAGGCTATCAAGCTAGCACCACTCTGAAGTGCTAAGTTCTTAGAGAAAATTTTATTTTGAAAATGTATCATTGGTCTCTTCTCCCCACTTTCTTCAAACCAGGTCTCTTTAATGGGAATCAGGTTCGGCATCCAAAAATCAAAGTACCTAAAATCAGTAGTCATTTAAATAAATATTTGGGCCAATTGTACCCATAATGCATGCTGGTTTTTTTTGGCTAAATTGAGGGGAATGGGCTATGCACTAGAAATTAACGTTACTGTTGCTAGCTGGGAGAGCGGGAGCAGTGGAAGTTTTCAAGGACCACATGGCCACTAATGCTGATGGGAGAACCTGAAAAGGTTAGAAGGTCTGCAAAATGGCTGGAACTCTTTTAAACGTTCTGTGATGAGCTTTCCTCTATATCCTGTTTGTGGTTCACACAGTGTTTTGGTATTTTGGCACTTCTGCTTTTGTTTCTTCTCAGAACCTGGAAGTGCCACACTGTTTGAGAATAAAAAGTTAAGAAAAAGATTACCAACATTTTAGGAACCAGTAAAAAATGTGGTTTGTGATTTGAACAAAAGGTCTGGGTTGGTTGTTATTTTATCTGATCAGTTTGACCCGGGCTAGATACAGTCATTAGCCCTTTGATAAATAGATTAGATCATCTCAGTATTTGCAGTATTATCTATACTTCCCATATTCTGTATCACAAATACATAATAGAATGTATTCCAAATACTAAGATATGGTTATTTTAGGTTTTTAAAGGTGACCACTATACCATCGAGATATTCTGACTCCCTGTCAGAACAGATTCAATACACAGTACCTGTAATTTGCCAGCAACTACAAATTCAGAGGTGTCCTAATCTCTTTCTAGGTCTGTGACACATTTTGCACACAGAGAATCATTTATGCATGTATTACCCATGCTGATTTACACTGAGTATGGAATAAGTTTTTACTCAACTTGAGTAAGGTGGCAGAATTGGCTCAGTAGTGAATTTGCTAGATATATAACAATTATTTCCTACCTGAAGCTCTTTCAGTATAGTCTGACAGACTAAAGTGCTTTTGTGAAGACTTACTGGCAAGTTAAGTTATTTGAAGAAACATTATTTAACTGTACCCTTTTCCATCTCTTTCCCCTAAAATAATGAAATGCAACTCACATTCATATAAATATTCCTATATCTAGAGCTCTAGAAGATGTGTGTCCAACCACATGCATGCATCCTATGTAAATTCTTAGTCAGCTGGCATCCAAGTTTGCTGCAATGGAGAAATAGAAGCTCTCAAACTACTAATGAAGACAAAACACAAATTAAATGAATTACCAGATAGTCAGGCAATAAGGCATGATAGAGCTATGGTTTTCAAGAGCTAATCACGGCTTTGGGAGGCACAAAATATTGCCAAGTACCTCACTGATGGCATGCAAACACTTGAAGCATGATAAGGATTACCCCCAGGAGTTTATCCTGCTGCATTTATGGAATTTGTTTGAGAGTTATTAATTATTTAAATGAATGACCTTCACCATACTTTCACAGCATTTGTATTCAATACCATTATAGTAAAACCAGGGACTTTTGCAAACAGCAAACTGAATTTGAATGCAGTCTCATTTACAGTTTGACTTGATTTCTGAAAGCAAGGGATTTCTGAGTTATGGGAGGCTAAAATTCTGGGACACCCCTGCCCAACAGAGTTATGTTGAGTTTTAGCCTAAACTCAGTATCTCCTTGTTATATTTTCATGCCAGACCTTTGATGTTAATTGAATAATCAGGTGTCTGTTTAATTATTTTAATGTGAGTTCGTGAGTATAGAAATATTTTTCATGTTATACATGAGGGGCCCTTTTTATGGGTGGGACCTTAATCATATTGTTATTACTACTTGCCCTTTTCTAATAATCTCTCTGGAGTTATAATGCAGTTAGTACACAGCATGTATTATTTTATGTAAAACAAAGTTCTGAAGTGGTCCTGGCAGGTAGTAGTCATGGTCTTAAGAAATAACTATATGGTAAGGTGTAACATCAGTGATGGTTGGTGGACACTGCTTTTAGCTTTTAGCTGAAGTATTAAAGGTACTGCTTTTGTATCTGATAGTCCAGCATTCAAGAGCTACCTGGGGTAGATTCCTGATTTCTCTAACTAAATGAAAGAATGTCTTTGATGTACATCTGAGCTTGTTGTCTACCCTTAAACCAATTTTTGCATGGCAGTTCCTAAAAGGGAACATTAAAATAGCCCACGTAACACATATGATTCCACTGAGATCATAAAAATGCCAGGAAAAATTGGGTACCAAACACGTGGGTATGCCAGCTGTCAAATACTCAGAATACTTGAGTGGAGGTGATGGTGGAAATCTGATTCTCTCCCCCCACCACCGGTGACATTTTATAAAAAAAGATTACCTGAAATAGTCTTGCTAAATTCTAAAAGAATGATTTGTTGAATCTGTCTCCTTGCAACAAGTCTGAGAACTCAATGCATAAATGTTCTTCATTTCTCTACTTGATATATGGCCCTCCCATTGTTAATTTAGTGTTGCCAAGTAATGATGTCAGGTAATAGTTTTATCCTCCAGATAAAACCACTGTCTAGTTATGATTGATCTGAGGACACCAAATGTTGCTCCACTAACTCCTAAAGTAAAACTGGAACTTAATCTTCAGAAAGGAGAATATTGCACACAGATGTATCGACATGCTTATAAATTGATTCTTTCCCCTTTTCTTTTTCTAGTTCATTGCAGCCAATGACAAGCTGTGGTTTTGGCTGGAAGTTAACTCGGTAGTAGATTTCTTCACAGTCCCTCCAGTGTTTGTGTCAGTGTATTTAAACAGAAGTTGGCTTGGTAAGTAAATTGCTTTTCATTTTAATCGCTGATATCAAAACACACACACCGGGCCCAGTTTGACAGAGCAGTTCTTCGTCCTGCACCCCACGTAAGTGAAGGAATGTAACAGATGTTGTCTCTGTGAGCTGTCCATTTCAGCTGACAGGTGGGTTACATTGCATGGGACATTTACCATGTCCATTTTGCTCTTGATACATAAGTGCAATTCTCTGAGAAGTTGCGAGAGGTACGGTGTGACTTTTGCATGGCAGTGAACACCAACTTGAAAGGAGAAGCGTCTGAAATTAGGCTGCTTTTTTAAAAGGTAAGTTTGATTTAATTGTCACTGCTCACAACCTGGGCAGCTAATCCAAAGCATTCATTTATAGATCTTCATTGCGATGAATAATGATGGACCTGTACAACAATGAAATAAAAAACAGTTAAAACTTGAACTGATCTGGCCCAACTCAGTTGCACAATGGGAAAGATTCCGATGTTATTGGTCTCACCTTTTGCTTAGGAAAGACCGTTAGGGGTTGAGGGTGTGGATAGAATAATAAGGTGTTGAGTGAAAACAGAGGGCACAAAATGAAGCTGAGAAGTTAGGGTTAAAAAGAAATACAGAGAGAGAATGTGGAAAAAAGCAGAGATGGCGAGAGAGAAATATTAATGGAATTAATGTGTGCCAATGTACTATTTGGAAGCTCTTCTATCCTTAATACAAAATACAGGTTTCCCCTTTAGTTCAAATCCTGAAGTACTTATTCAGGCAAAGCTCCCAGTGAAGTTAATGCAGTTATGGTTACCATTACTTGTAACAAAGGGACCCCCCCCCCACAGACATAATTCCCACTTTACTCTGTGATAAACCACATGCATCAAGAGTGCATGTGTTTATAGAGAAGCTGAGTGAAATGTACCCCATTGTTTTGGGTCATGGATGAGAACAAGGTAGTTGTTTGAGGCCCACTCCACCAGTTGTTCGTCGTCTGCATCTGGCTCTGGCTAACCCCAGTGAGTGTGTTGGCTGTTGAATTCATCCACATAAACAGCTGGGTGAGTGAGAGTGAGTAAGACTGGCTGTTCCCAGTTCGCACTTGGTGGTTTATAGACATTTGCAACCTGGAAGCCAGCAACCTGAATGACATCACAGTAGTTGGTCAATGACAGTGGGGCAGCATCAGAGATGTCTGAGCGAATATATGTTGCTCGAACATGTTTAGCATGTGCAGTGTGACACAGCAGATCAAATTCATTGATGGCATCTTTATATATATGTGTGGTCTCTTGTAAATAGACAATGTCAATGCTGTGATGATGAGTGATTTAGCTGATTATGTTGTGCTTGGATGCCAACGTTGAGTTGGAGAACTCTAAAAGCCGGACCAATGACTAGAAAGCCTGGGGATGGCACCACATCAGGGGTGATGGCTGGAAAATGACTAGGATTCAGTTAATTAATTGAATTTGGTCTGGTAGGTTATATCATTAGCTTCCCCGGGGTTAGTCAGGTACTGAGGGGGGATGTAACGTGAATGTTGAGCCAATGCCCCCCACTACAAAGGGATGATTGTTTGAACTATATGTTCTTGGGGCAAGGACAGCTTGATTTACTTGGGGTGGTACCATAATCTAAATAATAAATAGTAATATTAGAGAGCTCATACACTTTCTACAGTTTTTATAAACTAGTTTTGCTACAGCAGATGTCATTTTATAGGAGCAGTAAGTTAAATACTGTACATGACTCCTTCCCATTAGGTAGGGAGAATCGTCCCTGATCCAGGCAAAAGCGTTCTCCCCCTGGTTGTTGTTTGTAGTCTCATTTTTGCCTGTTGCCTGGTTACATCTTTTTGAAGGCTCTCCTTCCCCGTTGAGTGACAGAACTTGTCTGTGAAGTCAGCCTAGGGTTTGTGTATAATGTGCAGTACTCTAATCCTTCACCCTGTCTCCTTGTGTCTTTTTTTTTTTTTTTTACTTTAGAGCAGAAGGGTCCTTAGTGAAAGAATTCACTGTGATTCATCAAAGTTTCCTGCCAGAGCTATCATTTACAGCCATAACTACAGCTCCTTAAATGTTGTTCCTAGATGCTGTGATAAACGAATAATGTGCAAATCCAGTAATATGTGTTAATGATGAATTTTTGTTACCTTCCATCCTTTAGATAGTTGGTTCTGCCTAAGGAACCCAATTATCGTATAAACATTTTTTTTCCTTTTGCCACAACAAAGCACTATTCCAATAGCCCTTTGCAACTCCTTGGCAGTGTAAAGGGACTATGATGCTGACATAAGCAGGCAGTGGAAGTATTCCCCCAGCACAGGAGAATTCCCAAGCCGTAGGTATAAAGGGTTGGATGTGGTAGAAGGGGAAGTATCCAGAATGCACTGTACACTGGTGTTTCCTGAACTGATCCCTGGCTTCCTTCAGGTTTGAATGCACAAAGGATAGCTTCAAGCCATCGTTGCCCTTCTTCATTCTACTCCATCTGTACTGAGTGGACCTCTGGCACAGCTGAGGATCTTAGTTACCTGGTTAGCAGATAAACTCAGTGAGAACATCTGTATTATTTAAAAGTTAATTCAGGTAATACAAATGGAATGACATTCAGCATTTTATCACACCCTGATGTTTATCCCAACAATCCAAACATGTGCTTTTCCTCAGAGTGATGTTTCCATGGGCTGTAGGATTTTCATATACAGATTAACAGGAATCCCTTATTTATAGGAGGTATACAGTAGGGGAGATTAATGTGGTCTGTTTCATTATTAATACATCAGGTATTTCCAGTGGATTTCACTGCACTTTCATGTCATTCAGCTAAGGTGAGTTCATCTAAGGTAAAGATACTGGAGGGATCAGATGTGACTTCCTGCAAATTTACGGTGCCATCGCCTTAATATCACAAGAACTAGCCCCAGGGCCGGCTCTAACTTTTTTGCTGCCCCTCCCCCCCCGCGAGCGTCACGCCGCGCCGCCGTACCCCCCCCCCAGTGCCGCCGAAATCCCCGCCCCCCCCAGCACCATGCCGCCTGAATCATCGCCCCCCAGAACGCCACGCCCCCTGAAGCCACGCCCCCTCTGAGCACCGCGCCAACCCCCACCCCTCCTCCAAGCGCCAGCCCCCGCCCCCCCAGCGCCGCGCCAACCCCCGCCCCTCCTCCAAGCGCCAGCCCCCGCCCCCTCAGTGCCGCGCCAACCCCCGCCCCTCCTCTGAGCGCCGGCCCCTGCCCCCCCAGCACCACGCCACGCCAACCCCCGCCCCTCCTCCGAGCGCCAGCCCCCGCCCCCCCAGCGCCACAACGCACCAGCCCCCGCCCCCCCAGCGCTGCACCGTGCCAACCCCCGCCCTTCCTCCGAGCGCCACCCCCCACCCCCCCAGCACCACGCCAGCCCCTGCCCCTCCTCCGAGCGCCAGCCCCCGCCCCCCCAGCGCTGCGCCGCGCCAACCCCCGCCCTTCCTCTGAGCGCCAGCCCCCGCCCCCTCAGCGCCGTGCTGCGCCATCCCCTGCCCCTCCTCCGAGCACCAGCGCCGCGCCAACCCCCGCCCCTCCTCCGAGCGCCAGCACCGCGCCAACCCCCGCCCCTCCTCTGAGTGCCAGCCCCCGCCTCCCCAGCGCCGCACCGCGCCAACCCTCGGCCCCCCAGCGCCGCGCTGCGCCAGCCCCCGCCCCTCCGAGCGCCAGCCCCCGCCCCCCAGCACCGCACCGCGCCAACCCTCGGCCCCCCAGCGCCGCACCGCGCCAACCACCGCCCCTCCTCCGAGCGCCAGCCCCCGACCCCCAGCACCGCACCAGCCCCCGCCCCTCCTCCGAGCGCCACCCCCCACCCCCGCCCAATAAATAAATTAATAAAAACCTGAGCGCCGCCCCGGCCCAAGGTGCCAACCCAAGCACGTGCTTGGTTGGCTGGTGCCTGGAGCCGGCCCTGACCGGCCCAACTGGTTAAATAGGTTAATAGGTGTCTAAGTGTCTGTGAATGAGGCAAAGGGAAATAGACAGATGGACAGTATAATCCAATTAACACAAAACTATAGAAACCAAACCCCTCTTAACCCTGGATTAAACTTTGTCTCCGGAGAACTAAACATTCATTACAAGAACTGAAATATAGCCCCTTACATCATGCATTGCCACAGTCATCAAGATAAAAAAGGGACTACATGATCTTAATGATCAGTAGCTTATTGTTCAGTTATAGTGGGAAGCCAGTTTAATTTTTTTCTTTCCCTCCAGTGTTCTAGAAATGCCACATTAAAGGAGAAGCAGCATCAATAAAGGCTTTACTTTAAAAAAAAATCTCTGGAAAACATTTCTAAAATACTTTTACTATGGATGTGGCATCGTCTCTGGAAAATACTTGCTGGTGTGGGGTAGTGCACAAAAGATTTATTAACACTCATTTGGGATGAACTGCATGACTCATGCAAAGTCATTTGTGAGCACTGCTATCCCAAATTATATCAATAAAACCTTTATCCTCACCCCATCATCATGGATTCCTTCTCACTCGCTTTACCACTAGTTCTCTTTCTGTCTGTCTTTCATGCTAGTTTGTTTGCATTTCATTTCCTGGTTGTTATTTTTGAAAGGAAAGTTGGAGTAAGGTGAAACAGCTAAGAAAAAGTGTTAGGAGCTCTGGTCAAGTGAAAAATTCTCAAAGTTATATCTGGAGCCAATCAATTTGAACAGTGTATAGGTTGGGTTTATTTTGTCAGTGGAGTTGTACCAGTTTTCACTAGGGGTTGATTTAAAGACAATAAGATCACAAATATTCCTGTGTTTTCTTTAGGGAGGTTCACTTCTAGTTTTCACCTTGGAAAAGAGACTCCCTTGCCATTTCTTTTATCCACAGTTTTAGAAGCAGTCATTCATGTGCTAGCACATTCATGTGAACTGAGGTCATGCTTCATAAAATCCTCAATATTTCTAGCATAACACTATACAAAAAAATTGATGATGGTAATAAAAGGGAAATTCTCCAGTCTAAGCACACACGTCTGTGGAGAGGAAAGTCTTCCTAAGGAAACAATGCCAACAAAAAGAACAGAGTTTTGGGTTTAAAAAGTCATTTTACAGATTATTTCAACCAAATGACTACAGTGCATGTAGTGTGTGTATTTCCAGTTGTAGTGAAGCTAGGTTAAGAATGAAATTGTTCTGTGAAAACAGTGACATCAGTCGTAGAGGCTGAGTCTTCTGTAATAATTTACTCTCATTTTGTAACACACAAGAGTTGTGCTTTAGCCAACACAGCTAAATTTTCAACCCTGAAATCCTCATTGCTTTGGATGGGCTTGCAATATGCTGAATTAAATAACATTGTAAAAAATGAATATCTTCCAGTAATATGTTCAGCAGTGGTTTACAAATATATCACACAGCATTTTAATACTGTTACTTTATCCTCTGTGATAGCAAAACCACGTTAAATGTCTGAAATTGCCTTTCAATCATAAAACTATAGACATTAGAAAAAAAGGAAGGTATTGATTCTAGTTGAAGCTTTGTGTCAGAATTAATTGCCTAGACGGGATAGTATTGATAGAGGTGGAGTAAGCAGATAAAAAGGAATCTAGACTGCCCCTTGCCACCGGCTGTGGCAGCATCCGTGTCTGAAGAACAGCCGCAATGAGACACCGTTAGGACTGCCGTCACTTTAAATAAAGCCTAAGCATTTTATTGCTTGGATTTCTTCTCTGGTATTCTAGAATCATAGAAGTTAGAGATGACCATTAAATCATCCACTCTTTCTGCCTCCCAGTGTGGGAGTGTTTTCTACAATGTCCCTTCTGGTAGTAAAAGTTCCAAGTGCTGGAGACTATTTCACAACTTTAATGTATTCTATTATTTTTTCTTCCTAGTCAACCTAAATTTCCCTTTCCCTAACTTAATGAAATTATTCCTAGCTATGTACGTTGCCCCTTTGGCCCATCCATTGAATTGTCTTTCCTTCTTTGGTGTTTAGACACCCTTTAGACATTCATAGATTGTTGTTATTGTCCCCCTTAGCAGTAATTTCTTAGGGTTTTACATCTTTTTTAATAAATCTAGTCAATCACTTGCTGCTGTTGACTGAATTCAGCCAGAATTCAATACAGCCAAATTTTCTGCTATTGTAAATTAGAACTCCACTGAAGAAAATGTCTCAAGTGGAGCATTGCCATTTGTGTGCAGGTATATCAGAGCCGTATGGAGGGACTGTAACTTCCTTACTTCAAAAAGGGAAACATTTGCCTGAGTAGCCCAAAATTGCATTTTTGCTGCCATACTGAATGAGAAAAGTCTGTCTCTGGAACTGGGCAAACTATTTTCAATGAGCGATTTAAGTAGCAGATTTACCCCTTTTTCTGAATTATCCACAGACTTCAGTTGTTACTAATTTGTCCATTAGTTGCAATTATGGAATATGTTTCATGCAAACAAATTTCAGCCTGTGGCTTGCTCATAGATTATTGGCTGTGAACTATTGCTTTGAGTATTTGCTATTTGTGCCACTTAAGTGGTCACAAAAGCCATGTGGTTTTGCCTTTGCTCCTTGATTGCATCATTGAACCATTTATAAACAGTATGAGGCCTTGGATAAATCACTCTGACTGTTTGTTTGTGTGATCACAAAAGTGAGATGATTTGTGAAACGTTTTTTCTGGCAAAAAAAAAAAATCGCTTCTGTGACTGTGGCAAGAAAGAGATCAAGAGTGTGTGTAAAGCAAGCCTTAACAGGAAGATGTAAAATAAGGGGTGAAATTGTGATCAGACTTTGCACAGGGGATTCAGCAGAGGCATGCAAGAAGCCTCCACTCTTTCACCTGTGCCAGGGCTGACCACAATAACAGTTCCTGCAAGCAGTTCCTCCAGTGAACAAGTTGCCGTGTCCCTGGACCAGCCCACAGAGCACCAGGGGTAGTAGCCTGCATTAGAAAACTCCAGGGGAGATTGTGCTGGGGAGGAGGGAGGAGCTATAGCTTTGCACCGCTCCCTACATAAGGTTGTATGTAAATTGTACCATTTAGCCCCAAATGACTATGTATTGGGTGATCTGCAACAGGTGTAAGCACAATACGGTACGGATAGTGACGTGGTGACTTTTAAATAAAATAACTTCTTGAAGAATTGCTTTTCAGACCATTGATGTGGTAGGTTTGAAAGAGAGGTTACATTGTATATACATACACAGCCACCTTTGAAAAATGAAGTAACTGTTGTTTTGTTTTCCCAAATACCGAAAGTTACTTTACAGGAGGGACTTATCTGCCTGCAACATTTCAATTAAAATAAATAAAACAAACATTAACTTGCTTTTGAGTTCGCAATAGGGAGAAAAAAGGCAGTTAGAATAATTGTTCTGGGTGGTTTTGGGTGGTTTTTTTTGGGGGGGGGAGAGGGGAGTGGTTTAGTTTGTGTGTATATCATAGTACCATCATCTTTTTTTAATTTGCTAAATTTCTAAATGAAATGTTGTTTTGAAACAAGTTTTGAAAATACCAAAACAAAAAACTTTTAGACTTTTCCTAAAAAAAAAAAATCGTTTTTCACCAAAACTATTCACTGAATTCAACCCAAATTTACAAATTATTTCAGTTGATGTGAAACTGCATTTTTTGACAAGCTATTGGTCAAAAAAAATTCACTCAGCTCGATGTGTGTTTGTTTCTGTGTAAACTTTGCAAAGCAACAAGAGCCCCATGTTTTATATTTCCTTCCTGAACACATTTTTCTAAATCTCAGAAAATATTATTTTACATGGGACTGTGACAGAACCTGAAATATTAGTGACTAAATACAATTGCTGTGATAATAGGTGAAGAACTATGAGCTCCAAAATGTTTATTTTTGATCTGCTGACCTAATAATCAGTTTCCTTCAGCTCCTGTTTCTGTAGCCTTACAAAAACTCACTTTCTTTTCATCATAAATTTGCTCATTTTTTTAGTGTTTTTGTTGGTTAAGCGTTTCTGCCATCTAGTGACCAAGAGGAAGATTGAAAACACTTCTGAAAATCATTGGTTCATGTTTTCCAAATAGATTCAACATTTTTAACAAGTAACTCTAGAGAGCAGTTGTAATGTATCCAGTTTGTGTTTTTATTTTTAAAAGCATACTGCCAAGATATTTAGACTCTCAAATTTAATTTCCTTAAGGGAAGTCCTATGTATTAGCCTTGAAGGACCATACATCATATCTATGTACTATACCTTTCTCTCTTATATAGGCACAGCTGTTTGTGTACCTCAGACAGTTTCAAATTGCTACTGAGACTTTTATTGAAAGTCTTTCTGAATACCCTCCATATCTGCTACTTGGAAATAATATGGCATTGAAAGGAGTCTAATATCTCCATATTATATTGAAGACCATACTTTTCAGCTTTCCTCATATTTTTTCAATAGAAAGAGATAATTCTGTTCCTTTAGAAAATATGTGGATGTGACTAGACAACACAGCTCCAAATTAAAAATTGTAGGAATTAAAAATACAGATGCTTTCAGTTCTCTACCACTTTAACTTGTCTTAAAAGAACAAATGCTCTACTTAAAAATGTACTAATGCCCAAATTCTTACATGTGCAATAAGAAAAAAAATCTAACAAGGCACTAACTGAATTTGTAAAATTAAAATTGCAATTAAAATAATATATTGTGATGGTCAAAAAATGATTGGAAAGAGGAGACTTGAGGAAATGAAGCAGGCAGTATGTATTGCAAAGTAGTTCAACAGCATCTTTTATGTCTGTTTCTTTTTATGTCTTGGATATCTTTACATAGTGTGTGGTTTTAAGATGGAAGATATTTTGACATAATTAAAGTTTGAACTGATTTTTTGCCATCTAACATAAAATTAAGTGAAAGAGGTGTTTGAATAGAATAATTGTCCAGATATGAGCTGGAACTGAAGCATCAATAATTAACTCTGCTTTAGTGCCAAAATCTGTTATGCAACAAAGGAGCAGGCATATGAAATGCAACCGAAGGATTTAAATCATGAAGTTGCTCTTTATTAGCCTTGTAAGTATTGTTATTTCCCCATGTCTCCAGGGAAATAAGTTAGCATAATATTACAAATTTGTAAGCCCAAAAGACAAGTGTTACAATTTGTCATAATGCTTTTAAGGAACACTTTAAAATTCTTCACAAAAGTAGAATAATAAGACCAAAACATTTTCTGCCTGTAAATACTGGTGCATATTATCATTGTCTTGTAACATCTTTCTCCTCCTCATTCTCAAGTCTCTGTCCCTCAGGTGCATATTCTAATGGTTACAGCAGGAGATTGGAAGAAGGGATTCCTAGGTTCTGTTTTCCTAGTACTAAAATTGAATCCCTGTGGGAATTTTTGCAAGTAATTTAATTGCTTATGCCTCAGTTTCTGCATTTCTAAAATAATGCTACCCTGCTATATGATTGGCAGGACCAGATTCTGTACCTTCACTCAAATTGAGTAGTACCTTACTCAGGAGTATTTCCGATGAAATCAAAAGGACTTCTCTAGTACTGCTTGAAATAAGTAACAGTATAAGAAACTGGCCTTTAATATCTGCTTCATCAGCTGGGGCCTGATCCTCAGATGAAGAGTGTACAAGTGTATATTGCCTTCTGTCTCTTCTCAACTGTGTCTGTCTCTCTCATTGTAGTCTCACATCTGCAAAGCACCTACACAGTACAATGTAGCTGGCTAATACAGATACACAGGTTAATAAGGACCTTGGGTCAAACCCTGGAAAACAGAGCAAAGCCAAAATAAATTGGCTTTGATCAAGAAAAATGCACTTGAATATCACAGGACTAAGAAGCTGAATCTACAAGTAGTATGTCCACTTATCCAACTTATTGGGAGTCTGCTACTGTCTCTTTATACAGGATTTTGTTTCTTATTAGCCCTGCTGTGTGCAAAAACCACAGGTCACACACTACTGCTACCCAACCTGACCAATATTTAGCCACACACAGACTTGTATGCAGGGTTGGCTCCAGCTTTTTTGCCGCCCCAAGCGGCGAAACGAGAAAAAAAATAAAAATAAAAATAAAGCCACGATCGGCAGCACTTTGGTGGCAGCTCTACCACGCAGCTTCATTCTTCGGCGGCGGGTCCTTCGCTCCGAGAGGGACTGAGGGACCTGCTGCCGAATTGCCGCCAAAGACCTAGATGTGCCACCCCTTTCCATTGGCTGCCCCAAGCATGTGCTTCCTTCGCTGTTGCCTGGAGCCGGGCCTGCTTGTATGAAGATCTGCCACATATTGCTGAACTGTAGATACAAGGGAATGTGGAGTCTGCTTATGCAATTGCTCTGCTACATTGTCTGCGAGTGCAGTAGCAATGTAAGTCTCTTGCAGCATTTTGCCTTTATGTACTTACCCGAGTGTGTTCCAGGTAGAGCTGTATTTGCAGGCTTTAAAACTCATTGCAGAGAAGTTTTCAATTATTATTACAGTATTAATGGCAAAACATTATTACCATGCTAGTTTGCTTTTAGCTCTTAAAAGCATCAAACTTTTTGCACACACTAGTACACACAAAACATACTTGCTTAGATTTTTCCGTCTGGTTTGGGGGTGTTTTGGATGCAAAATTTTGCCACAATAATCTTTATTCAAACATGTAAAATGCGTGTATTTAGCCACAAGAGTGATGGCTTTATCTTGGCTCATGCCATAACAACTGAGCATGGGAATGATTTATTTCAGAATAGTTACAAGCAGGGCCGGCTCTAGGCACCAGCGCTCTAACCATGTGCTTGGGGCGGCACTTTCCAAGGGGCGGCACTCTGCTCCCCCCCCCCCTTTGTGACGGCAAAAAGCCGGGAGCCGGCCCTGGCCAGAGCCCTGCCGCTGAGGAGCCAGAGCATCATCCCCTGGAGCCGAGCCCGGGCTGCGGTGGCGAGAGGGGCTCCCGGAGTGTGTGAGGAGCCGGGGAGGGAGGGAAGTGGGGCCCGGGATGCAGGGAGGGAGGAGGGATCCTGCTGCCGCCACCGCTGCTGCTCTGAGTCTCCCCAGGGCGGCATGGCGTTTCTCTGCCTGAGTGGGCTGGGCAGGGCACCGCTGGGCTGGGCAGGGGGCGCGGATCCCGGCTCGCGCGCTGATGGGGCGAGTGGCTGGGCAGCCTGAGCTGCCAGGGAGTTGCCCCCGGACCCAGCCCGCTATGCACCTCCCCCACCTCAGCCCTGCGCTGCTTGCCCCGGACCCTCACAGCGCCAGGGGTGGGGAGAGGCAGAGCCCGGCTCCGAGCGGGGCAGCGGGGGATACTGCCCCCCAGGGGACCCCCGCGGCTTGGGCACCTGGGAGTCAGTGTCCGTCTTCTCGGCTCTGCCTGCACGGGGCTGGGGAAGCAGCTGTCAGCACCTGCCGCTCGCCGCCTCTTCACTTGTACCTCCCCCTATCGCTCCTTTGCCACACCCCTTCCCCTTGTACTCTCCCTTCACCCGCACCTCCCCCTTCCCCTCTTCTCCCGCAACCCTCCTGATACCCCCTCTCCTCCATGAGGACATCACACCCCGCTCCTCTGCCTGAACCCTCTTTACTAGATCCCCATCCATTTCCAGGTACAAGGTTTGAGGGTTAGTCCCTATGCCTTCCATGTGCATTTGGAGCACTAAAGATGGGGTGATGGGGGGGGGAATTTACTAAAGTGAAATAAAAATAGGAGAAACGGTTTGATCCCCCCTGAAAGTGTAAACGGTGGTGAACGAGGTGGTCACGTTTTGGGGGGGGGGAGCCCAGGGCTGGGGCGGCAGGGGGTGCGGGTGGGGAGGGTACTGGTGGGGGGGGGAGGAGAGAGCCCAGGGGTGGGGTGGGGGGCAGCCACACATTTTTTTGCTTGAGGCAGCAAAAAACCTAGAGCCGGCTCTGGTTACAAAGGAAAGAAGTCTAGAGAATTAAAAATACCTGCAAATATTTATGACTCACATCATATTTAATCCCAATTTGCCAAAATGTGGAATTCCTCCTAAACGTTCATGATACAGCATAATTGTTTGCCAAAAAGAAAAAAAATAGAAGCATTGATTTTCGCTAGTAACAGCACATTCAAAAAGCCTGGATTGCTATGTATTTATATGGCTTCACTTTCACACCATGCACATCCAGGCTCTTTTCAGTTTAGAGTGAAGGAGACAACAAATACGTGTGCTGCAGCCACTATTAGGAGTGGTTTTGGGGGCTAGAATCCTGGTTCTAGAACTCCTACTGCTACTGGGATAGCAGCTATAGTGACCCGCTACTGGTAGTAGCAGGTCCATTATCTACCCTGTGGATCAGCCACACAAGTGCATAATAATTCATTCATAAACCCAAAGCCAGTATACTACACAGGACAAAGACCCTAAGGAAGCATTTTTTAAAGGGGAACTACAGGTTCTGCGGCCTGAGTTTGTAGCATCCAGCTCCTTGTGGGTGTGAGGAGGACTAGGGACAGTGCCAAGCTGATGTTGAGGAAGTTGTCATTGTTTTAATTATAAGCTGATGTTTACAATGATGCAGCACTATCTGTTTTTTAACCTTGAAGGCACAACAATAAGTATCAGTTTGAACCAAAAAAACTGAAGTCTTTAGGCCTTAAAATCTGACAGCTTACGCTTCAATAATTTTTATTTGTGAAAATGACTTTCAGCTGCCATTTGAACTCATCAACCTTAGCTCTTTACATATTTCCCAGTGTGTAACTTCACAGCCTAAAGATCCTCCTCCTCACTTCTAAGCCCTGGAACAAATGCTTGCTGACGTAAGTGGATCTCTCATTAATTCAGCAGCAGTTACCTATGGAATTCTCAAGAGTGCTTTGTGTTGTAGGGGTTTGGTTTATGTGGCATAAAGAAGGGATGCAGCATGCAGCTGAGTCATTTAAATAATTCTGAATTTTTGTGAGAATGAATTAATCATAAAGCAATCCCTGGTGAGAATTAAAAGGCTATAAAACCATACACAGAGAGCTTGGCACTGCCTAGAGAAGAGCTTTAGTAGATCCCAGTATTCCTGAGAGGAGGCTTAGTAAGATTGCACCTAGAGGCGATTGCTAAGTAAACCTCAGATGGTTCTGAGCTTGTATTTAGCTAAGCTCGGATGCTTATAGGAATCCAGTCACTCCTTCCCTCTCAGTGACCTTTTGGCATTTCCTCAGTTCAGCCCTTTCTAGACACAAGCTCCCAAATGCAACAGTTTCCTGCTGTCCTGCCTCCAGAACAAATTCCTGTAATCCTCTCTCTTCTCACATGTGCACACCTGGCAATCTAACAGCACTCTTATGACCCTCTCTCCCTAGTGAGTAGGTTCTGCAATGACTCCTTTTCTTCATCCTGGCTCTGTGACCCAACCTGACAGGCTCCTTCCAGCTTTCCCTATCTCTGCAATAAAGAGATTATTTCCTGGCATCCCAGAGCCCTCCTTCCTGTGTCCCTAAAGAGGCTCTCTGCAATCCTCTCTGCCTTACTCTTGTCACCACTCCCCCTTGAAACCCAGCAGCAGGTTTTCAGGTTTACATGAAACTCTTGCTCACTGCCCTATACATACACACTCATAAGCATTGATTTTTCCTCTTAAAAGGTTAATAAAGTTTCTGGGACCATGAGTTGTGGTAGCCTTTCTACTGGAGCTTGACAAGTACATTCAAATTTTGCACACTGTAAAGTTTCCTCAGTAAGTGTTAAGGTCTCAAAGGGTATGTTGTGATAATTGGCCCTTCGAATTTACCCAAATTGTGAGCTCAACTGTAAAAAAGTACATGAAGGTTCATAACCTATAACAACAAATGTTGATGGCAAAAGGTATAAAAGGGAGACAGGCTGAATTAGTCCAAGCAAAAAGGCCTACTGATGTAACTCAAGGACTGTGTTAAAATCATTCTTGGTCAACTGGAAAGATAGGAAGTATGGCAAGAGACCACCCTGGCTTAACCAAGAGATCTTCAATACTCAAACTCAAAAAAGATTCCTACAAAAAGTGGAAACTAGATCAAATTACAAAGGATGAATATAAACATAATAGGTATGTAGGGACATAATTAGAAAGGTCAAGGCACAAACCAAGATCAAACTAGCTAGAGACATAAAGGGTAGCGAGAAAACATTCTACAAATACATTAGCAGCAAGGGGAAGACCAAGGACAGGGTAGGTGTGTTACTCAATGAGAGGGGAAAAACGATAACAGAAAATGTGGAAATGGCAAAGGTGCTTAATGACTTCTTTGTTTCGGTTTTCACCAAGAAAGTTGGTGGTGATTGGATGTCTAACCTAGTGAATGCCAGTGAAAAGGAGGTAGGATTAGAGGCTAAAATAGGGAAAGAACAAGTTAAAAATTACTTAGACATGTTAGATGTCTTCAAGTCACCAGGACCTGATGAAATGCATCTTAGAATACTCAAGGAGCTGACTGAGGAGATATGAGCCATTAGCGATTATCTTTGAAAAGTCATGGAAGACTGGAAAAGGGCAAATATAGTGCCAATCTATAAAAAGGGAAATAAGGGCAACCCGGGGAATTACAGATCAGTCAGCTTAACTTCTGTACCCAGAAAGATAATGGTGCAAATAATGAAGTAATCAGTTTGCAAACATCTAGAAGATAATAAGGTGATAAGTAACAGTAAGCAAAGATTTCTCAAGAACAAATCGTATCAAACCAACTTGATACCCTGTCCAAGAAAGCTAACAAGCCTTGTGGATGGAGGGAAGCAGTAGATGTGGTATATCCTGACTTTAGAAAAGCTTTTGATACTGTCTCGCATGACCTTCTCATAAACAAACTAGGGAAATGCAACCTAGATGGAGCTACTATAAGGTGGGTGCATAATTGGCTGGAAAGCCATTCCCAGAGAGTAGTTATCAGTGGTTCACAGTCATGTTGTTAGGGCATAATGAGTGGTCTCATAGGGATCAATTCTGGGTTCAGTTCTGTTCAATATCTTTATCAATGATTTAGATAATGGCATAGAGAACAAAGTTTGCAGACGATACTAAGCTGGGTTGCAAGTGCTTTGGAGGATAGGATTGTAATTCAAAATCATCTGGAGAAATGGTCTGAAGTAAATAGGATAAAATTCAATAAGAACAAATGCAAAGTACTCCACTTAGGAAGGATCAATCAGTTGAACATATACAAAATGAGAAATGACTGCCTAGGAAGGAGTACTGCGGAAAGGGATCTGGGGGTCATAGTGGACCACAGGCTACATTTGAGTCAACGGTGTAACACTGTTGCCAAAAAAAAAAAAAAAAAAAAAAAAAAAATAAACATGCAAACATTGTGGGATGTATTAGCACAGGGGTTCTCAAACTGGGAGTCAGGACCCCTCACGGGGTCATGAGGTTATTACATGGGGGGTCGTAAGCTGTCAGCCTCAACCGCAAGCCCTGCTTTGTATCCAGCATTTATAATGGTGTTAAATGTATAAAAAAGTGTTTTTAATTTATAGGGGCGGGGGGTTGCACTCAGAGACTTGCCATGTGAAAGGGGTCACCAGTACAAAGGTTTGAGAACCACTGTATTAGCAGGAGTGTTGTACGCAAGACACAAGAAATAATTCTGCTCTACTCTGATTAGGCCTCAACTGGAGTATAGTGTCTAGTTCTGGGTGTCATATTTCAGGAAGGATGTGGACAAATTGAAGAGTCCAGAGAAGAGAGACAAATGATTAAAGATCTAGAAAACATGATCTATGAGAGAAGATTGAAAAAAATGGGATTGTTTAGTCTGGAAAAGAAGACTGAGAGGGGACATGGTAACAGTTTTCAAGTATGTAAAAGGTTGTTACAAGAAAGAGGAAGAAAAATTGTTTTTCTTAACCTCTGAGGATAGGACAAGAAGCAATGGGCTTAAATTGCAGCAAGGGCAGTTTAGGTTGGACATTAGGAAAAACTTCCTAACTGTCAGAGTGGCTAAGCACTGGAACAAATTGCCCAGGGAACTGTGGAATCTCCATCATTGGAGATTTTAAAGAGCAAGTTAGGCAAACATCTTTCAGGGATGGTCTAGAGCCGTGCATCTCAAAGTGGTGGTCCGCAGACCGGTGCCGGACTGTGAGCCATCGGCTGCCGGTCCATGGCGAGTTTCCTCATAAGAGCGTCGAATAGGATAATAATATGGCACCGGTCCCTGGCACATTGGGGAAAAAAATTGCCGGTCCCCCACATCAGATAGCACTGGTCTAGAGAATACTTAGTCCTGCCATGAGTACAGCTGACTGGACTAGATGACCTCGAGGTCCCTTCCAGTCCTATGATTCTATGATCAGTGAACCAAAACTGGTGTTTCAGAAAGTAGACCTACTTAGTGGACAAAATAATGATGATGGGCTATCCTGCCCATCACTTCTTCTGTGGCTCCTTAAAGAAAGAGACTTTGGGAAGAAAAATTAGCTACTGGAGCAAACTTCACCATCATGACTTCCACCCGCACCAGCTCCTGGGACCCTTGGCCTTCATCATCTTGATCTTGAAAGATGTCCTGACTAGACCAAGCCAGAAAGAGGGACACAGATGGCATTACCACCTTTACCAGCTCCAGCTACATCCCAAATGTCACCTGGGGTGAAATGAGATCAGACTTTAACAGCAACAACAGCTCCAAACCCATCTCAACTAACTTATTTTCTTTTCCCCAAAGGACAGTTATTCCCATCTGAGAGATTGTCAAACCATGGGGATTTTCCTTCTAAAAACTCTCTGCAACTGAAGGGAACAAAGGATTTGGTTAAAATAACAGCCTTATTTAATACTTTACATTTCAAAAGCTTCAACTATTTTTCTCTCTCTTTACCTTTAATAAAAAGTTAAAAGGATTTCTAGTGGTGTGTGTTGCATGGTAAGAAGCAGGCTGAGATCTCTGTATAGCAAACCCCGAATCTTATTTTACACTGTTTGATGTTGGACAGTGACTGGGTTATGTTAACAGCTTTGGCCTATATAGTCCAACTAAATTAATACAATAGGTACCACAACATCTGAATTTTGCATTGAGAAGTACCAAGGAAAGGTGCTGGGTTAGCCATCATTACTGGGCCCTGTAACCAAAGTTTCAAAGGCAGGGGCCTGTGCAGGCTTGCCATTTAATTTAACCAGACTCACCCTAGAAAATGTTCCAATTTATTAAAAAATTGATCAGAAATTATTCTTGTATTGGCCAATCAATTTTTCTTAGTACTCCCTGAGAATCTCTTCTACTGGAAAATTTTACAGGGGCATGTGTCTAAATCTGGAATGGCTTATCAGTTTGACCACATCCATGTGCCTTTTTATTTGCTATCTATGACCAGCTGTGAAGTTTGTATTGTTTAGTTTTTTGTTTTTCATGTGACTATGAAGAGTGGTTGTACTTCATGACAACCCCCATTTTCACATGGGCACATGTGTGAACAAGAATATTTGCTATTCTTTATGCCTCATTCATCACTTTGTTGCTTAAACATTTTCTGTCACTCAGTCATTGAGCATAAACAAAGCAATGTGACTTTGGTAACTAAACATGCACCACAAATAGCTCACAACAACCCAGAGGTTGAAAATTGTTTGCCTAAAGTATTCAGTGCATACTTAGGAATTACATTCATAGAGATCACATTTGATTCACAAAGAGAAAAAAGGGCTACATTTATGTAATACATTCACAATAAATAATTCAACCAGCTCTCCTCCTGATGAAGGCATTACTAGACTTTCAGTCCTTACATGAGGGTGTTCCTTGCACACTGTTCTAAATGTACTATCCTTGAGGGGGTTGGGAAGTGGTATATGGGAATGGCACAGTTCTCTATGTCTGCTGGAACCGTTGGAGTTAGTTTAAAGACTTACCTCAACTGAAACCACTATCTTGGAGAAGGGCTCAGTGTACAGTTCTGTTCTAACCTCATTGGATCTTGAGGACATCACCTAACTGTCTGGTGCTCTGTGTACAGAGAGGGTTTTTTTCACATAGAAGTCAAATTATTATTTCTGTGAACCATTTATATCACTGGCCTTGGGAGATTATTAATAGAAATAAATACAAGACAAGATTAGAGTGTATTTAGTGGGTTTTTTTTAAATGTTATATAATGATGTAAGCCATTAAAGTGAAGGCAATAGATACATATTGTTATGAAACAGATGAATACCCATATGAATCCTTTTAGTGATTCTTTAACAAAAAGCTTTTCAAGCTTTTTTCTTAAAATACAGCTCAAACATACTGCTTTGGCAGAAGTCAAAAAGCAAAACACAGCTACAGGTCCACAACTTCGTGGTCTCAGAATATCTTTGGTTGCCATCAAGAGCATGAATCACCTGGTAATAGGAGTAGGGCAGCATATATATTTCGGTAGAAGTTCTGACCATATTTTATTTGAAAATAAATAAGAAATAAAATAGACTAGTCAGCATTCAACAGCAAGGGTAAAATGTTACATAGGGGCTTCTGGCAACATCAGAATTCACTAGCGCTTTGCTCAAATGGTTTATGATGGCACCAGAAATCTTTTGATGGAATTATAGCCCTGTAATTCGGTTGTGTTACATTTATTCTGCAGAACTGTATAATTTTATGTACCAAGCCAGTTGGTTTAAAAAAAGACATTTTTTTAAATCAGAAGGGCTATAAAAGTGTATGGCTTTTTGAAAATCTCATCCGTGGTAATATATGCAGAAAGAGGCCCAGGCCAAAGGAAGATGAATGTGGGGAGAGGCTCTGGTTTGGATTACTTGATAGAGTTGTTGCCTGTGACTCAAGGGGAATATCGGTTTGAGATTCTCACTCACATGACAAGTCCAAACTGAGAACAGGATAATTTACTAATACATTTAGTTAGCTCCATTGTTAAACTATCCACTTGCAGGCCAACAATCCCATCAGGGTTGGGTGAGCAAGGACGATTTTTCTTATTCCTGTCAACTCAGATGTCAGTCTGAGCAAAAACTTGACCTTTCCTATGCAGCTGTGGAGTATGCCAGAAGCAGCAAGAATGGTGTGATTTACAGTGCTTCAGTGGGGGTGAGATACAGGATTTCTGGAGCCTATCAGACTGTAACCCCTTGCCTGTAGGTTTGGAGGTGGTGCAGAGGTGGGATTGGAAAGGAATTGTGGTGCTGGTTAGTACTATGTGGATCTGTTGGTCATTGCCGTCTGTGAAACAAGGGCACAGCTGCCGTGGGGCTTATTGCAATAGTGATTGCACAGCAACTCTGTTGCTCCATTTCTGGGGGATTCCTTCACGCTCTTTCCTGTGAAACTCTTTTGAATCAAGCCTGGCTTGGGGTAGGACTTGGACCTTCTGCACTATGAATTCTTTACAATGTCTGGGCCCAATAAAATACCTTTGTTTCTAGCTTGTGTTTTCCAGCACTTCCCCCAGCATTTGTTTTAGTGATCTATCATAACTCCTTTCTTCACCCTCTCAAGCTTGCAGGGAGGACATATTGCTGAGTTTGTAGCACCTCAGTTCTTGCTGTCAAGAACAGTCTGTGATGCCACAGACCTAGAATGTGGATCTGCCTTCTAGAGAAGCAAAAGTCAGTGCATAGTGGAGAGGTTTCATTCCAACTAAAGTCTCTTGAAACTGAACAGGGAATCAGGGAATTCAGGCAGTTACCAACAAAGTCACTCTTGAATAAACATGCTTTTCTCACTTTTGCCCCAGTATGGCAATTGCTTCTAAGAAATGATGATCACAGTACAGCAAATACCAATTTATCACCTTCTGGGATGCAATCCAGACTAGTGAGGGGCTGAGTCACCACCAGCCCTGCAACCTTGGGTGTCTCACAATCTCTAGCTAATGTAGGTTTCCACCTGGACTGTTCACAAACAGAGGATGCAGATCACACCCTGAGTGTCTGTGTGTAGCTGCAGCCTGCCAGCAATACTCCAGTCAACACTCTGGCTTCCACCAGCTTTGGTGACCACTTGCAGGGTGACCCCAACATACTCCCAAACCTGAACTTTCCCCACAAAGTGTGGTCTGTATTGTCCAGCCCTCTCCTGGACAGTTCAGATATTATAGGTCCATTGCCCCTATAATGGGTCAATATGCAACAGTTCACTACTTTAATGGGAGTTACCAAACAATTCAGTTTAACCACAGCACAGGATTAGTTTTGATTAAAGAATAAAACAAGTTTATTTAACTACAAAGAGATATTAAGTGATGTGACAAAGTTCCTCCTCTATCTTGGTGGGTTCTGCGCTTATTGGCGGATTCTCTTGCCTCAGAGATTCACCATGTGGGTTGGGGAACAGCCCAGAGACCTTCCCATCTGGAAGAACCCACAGTCCAGATCAATTGGGAGGTTTGGGGGGAACCCAGGCCGACCCTCTACTCCGGGTTCCAGCCCAGGGCCCTGTGAACTGCAGCTGTCTATAGTGCCTCCCGTAACAGCTGCATGACAGCTACAACTCCCTGGGCTACTTCCCCATGGCCTCCTCCAAACACCTTCCTTATTCTCACCACAGGACCTTCCTCCTGGTGTCTGATAACACTTGTGCTCCTCAATCCTCCAGCAGCACACCCTCTCACTCTCAGCTCCTTGCACCTCTTGCTCCCAGCTCCTCACACCACACACTGAAGTGAGCGCCTTTTAAAACCCAGGTGCCCTGATTAGCCTGCCTTAATTGATTCTAGCAGCTTCTTCTTAATTGGCTCCAGGTGTCCTAATTAGCCTGCCTGCCTTAACTGGTTCTAGCAGGTTCCTGATTACTCTAGTACAGCCCCTGCTCTGGTCACTTAGGGAACAGAAAACTACTCATCCAGTGACCAGTATATTTGCCCTCTACCAGACTCCTGTACCCCACTGGTCTGGGTCTGTCACAGTGAGTACAAGTGCAAAGTATTAAAGTCAGAACTGATTACAAGAGAAATAAAGATAAAACCCTTTCTAGTAGTTAAAATTTAACAAACTAGACTCAGTTCAAGGTACAATCCTTATCTCATGTTCCCATCAATATTGCTGACCAAATTCTCAAGTCAGGGTCTGCCCCAAAGTCCAAAGGGCTGTTTCCTTTGTTTTTTTAGGTGAAAGAGATAGAGATTGACTGAGATTTTTGCCCCTCACTTTTAGAGTCCAGTCCCCACTTTGAAGTGGATTCTTCTGAGGATTACCCCTCAAATCAAAGTTTATTCAATCAGTAAAGATGGCAATGTGGAGTCTAGGGGTGAAGGTACCACCATATGCTTTCTTCTACCCTGTGTATGCTGAAATGCAGATTTGCCTTTTCTCCCTCTGGCTGTCTCAAGGACCTTGTTTACTACTTATATGCAAATTGAGGTAAATACACATTCCTTTGTTTAAGATACACCTGCTTAACCACTCCTGCCTAATAAGGGCTACATTTCACCAGGATATTATTGACCAGTGAGTTACTAGTTTTCAAATGATAAGTCACAAGACATATTTTGTACAAAAATTATTACAATAATGTGTGGGGTGTGAATACAGGAGTGCATTCAGTCACACAACTTTACTGTGACTTACAGATGCAGCACACCTCTCAGGATCAGGCCCCGAGGCTGTGTATTCTCCTTTTAGGAAACCCTCTTTCTCCACCAAATGGTGATTTATTCATAGTTCTTTGAGCTGACTCAAGAAAACAGAGTTTTTGTTTCCTCTTTATACGATCTGCCACTTGTTTCACCATGAGTACTTTGAGCCACCTAGGACTTAAAGTACTTCTCTTTTAAAATATCCAGATTCACTCCCATTATGCAGGCTTGGTATTCCTGATTCAAAGCTGGCCTCTGGGCATGCAGCATTCATTAACCCTGGCATCACCTTCAGTTCAGTGTCTGGTTTAATACTGTCTGAAGTTTTAAATAATAAAACAAAACACAGTGGAGAAACTATGTATGTCAAATCCACAAATGAGAGGACAGTTCTCTGCTTCACAGAGGCTTCTTTGAAGTTATTGGCTTTTTGGAAACAGTTTATACTGCACCAGACAGGTTGCCAGGAAGCCACTACCATTAAACCTGCTAATGCTTAGAGGGCAGTGTTTGCTTGCTCTTTTCGTCTCCATACTCTTGGATCTTCCCACTGCCTTCCTGTCTTTCCAAGTCTCTTCTCTGAAGGGAGCTCTTTAATATGGAGCTCTGTTAAATCCTCTGCAGTGAAGTTTCAGAATTCATTCTTTTCAGTCATGCGTTTGATGCTTTCTTTTGATCGAGTCAGTGCAGTTTCTTAGCAGATTCTAAGTAAAAAGATATTAATAATTAAATGAATGTTTTCCATTCTGTAAGTCTCTTTGACCTGCTGGTTATGCAGGGATGAAAATCAAAAGGTTTGGCATTCATGGTGAGTTCAAATTCAAACTCTTCAAACCTGTCTTGTCTGCAAAATTGGACAGGAAATTGCCCACACATAGGCTTCCTTATGAAATCTCTCTAGCTTCCACTATAGGTCAGGCCAGAAGTATTGCAAGGGCAGCCTCCTTAACGATTTCAGCTGCTCCATCCGTTGCCAGACAGAATGGAGAAGTCAATAGGGGCTGGTCAAAATGTATTGACACTCCTAATAATAAGAAGTTAACTAAACATTTCAAGAATGTTTGTTTCTAAATGAGCAAAAATTCCAGAGTGGGCCTGGTTTTTATTTTTCTAATCCAGTTTGCCCTCTCTGGCAGCTGGTCTTTCATACTGTGTTGCTCTCAGCTGTCTTAACCAACCATGAGAAGAAAATTGCAAATGGAAATATTTGGGTACAGGTTTGACATTCCAAACAGTAGAGGGCAGTTTGCGCAACATTTGCCTCCAAGAGGCAATGGTACTGGTGGCAGTAATATTTCAGCACCACTCTATCAGTCTGTCTTAGGCCATTTCCAGGGTTTCTGCATTCATGAAGGTGGTACCTCTGAAAATGATGATCTGCATACTCAAGAATATAGGGATGCTCCTCACAAACAAATAGGGTGAGGCGCAATTCATTTGCTGTGCTATAGTTTGAATCCAGGCGATGCTGAAATGTTCCAGCAGTTATGTCTGACATCTGGAGTGACCTCCCAATTATGTTGTTGCTTGGCATACTTAACATCATGGAGGCAGATTATCTCCTTGTTTTCCCAATTGCTGGTGGTATTTTTCTGATCTGCTCCTGGAGACTGCCTGGAATGTTTCCCCTCAAGGCCTTGTGTGCGTACATGCACGTATGTGTGCTCCACTTCAGAGATGTTCCAGTTGCTCTTTTCTAGATGTGCTGCCGACAGTCCCTGTCATGTCTCTCACCTATCATCACTGCAGGCCAACACAAAGTCATGGTGGCGTGACATTGTGTCATGTGCTTGAAGATGCAATGTCATCTTGTACTGCTGAGCTACACATATGCTTTTGCCACAACTCAGTGGGAAAAGCCTTTTTATCACTACAAGTTAGTCATAATTCCAGGTGACTGAGCCAGTCATTTACACGGAGTACTGCGGTCAGAGTGGATATTATTTTCATTTTAGATCAGTTTTGCCTAATTCTGAGGCTGGGATGCTTTTATATAATATCTTCTTCTCTGGGATAAATCAGGTTTGTCAGTGAAGTTCAGGGATTTAATGTGTCTGCTGCCTTGTGACACTATGAGAAATAATCACAATAGGATTAGTGTAAAATCCTTATATTTGAATGGATTTTCATGCTGCCTCCTTATACAACCTTCATATTAATTCTTCCTCTTTCTGAGTCTAGTCTTTGTAACCCTTTCATAGTGAGACTCCAGCTCCCATAGCAGCTATTGCAATTCTGAATTCTCTTGGTAGGTTTGGAAATGACATGAAGTTTCTGTAGGTAAATAACGTTAGCAAGAAGTTTATGCTAATGATGACTCTTAAAAATCTTTGGATTGGAAAGGTTATATTGGCTTGGAATGGTATATTGACAGTCACATTTCAGTGATGAAGAGTGACAAATGAGGATCAATTAGTTGAGTCACCATGCATAAGAAAATAAAAAGTCAAAAGTGGATAATTTGTGAATGGAATGACACTGTTCCAGTTCTTATTTCTTCTTTGCTGTTATCACTGAGCTCAAACTCTGCTGCATGGTCTCTCCTTCTTCCTTACCCTATGGAAGCCCCACTCTCCTCAAAAGTGAAGAGAGCTAGGAGGATGAAAGGGAGCCAGCCAGGCTCTTCTGGATTCTCTCACACTTATCTCGGCTTTTGGAAACCCCTTTACTAGGAATGGTAGTGGGGTAACTGCTATAGAAGTACCCGGAAAATGCTTCTGAAGGACTAATGCTGGCAGGGGCTGGCAAGGAAGTCAATAGGAAATAGGAAAGGGCAACTTCCCTTTTGCTGATGCACACAAATTAGGGGTGGAGCATCTGTGGATAGACATATACTGTCTTAAGGACCTAGCTAATGATCCATCTGGGTGGCAGATGCAAAGAGGCTATGTCCCCTGGGATTTGCCATGATGATGATGATGTGAATTAAAGGCAACTAATAATGGGAAACACCTTTTTTCCTAAGACACTGGTTCAAATCTGGCCTAGTAATGAGTCGAGGTCATTGCCATCAATTAACTGTTTGGTGGTTTAACTGAAATAAACTGATAGTCTAGTCTAGTATCTATCTAATAGGTATATATGTCCACATCACAAAACCCAAAACATCTTTGCGGCAGTCTCAGCAAGAGGTGGATGGTTCCTCCAAAACAGGGCAGAGACATGGAACCTTGGACTGATGCTTCCTGTGCTGGAATTATTCTACATCAGGGGGTTTAAGTGCTGGATTGGCTCCCTCCAAACCCTGAACCTTTTCACGATAAATTTAAATATGTAACAAAATCCAGGCAAAGGGGAAGATTTGTGTGTGTGTGTGTGTGTGTGTGCTGGTTTGTAGAAGACTAGGATGAGCTTACGATTACATGGTTCCCAGGTTCACTTTTTAAAAACATTTGTGTCACAGTATGCAGTGAAAACAGTATGCTTTATTGCTTCTTTGGACAGTATGGCTGGATCTGTCCTTGATCTGACACTTGGCATGAGATATTCTGTCTCATGTGACATTAAGATTTTACACCATGAAACATGGATCATTCCCTGTGGTGAATGAATGTGCATCCCTTTTTGGTGACAAATCATTTCTAAAGTGTTTGGCACATGTTTGTTTGTTCAGAATACTATAAATTCTTACAGCTCTTGCTAGATATTCCATGTGCCATCTTACAGCAGATCAGTGTTTATCACCCACGCTATACAAATCTATATCAACCATCTTGAATATCTCTGAAACAGCTACTTACTTACTTTATAGCATATCCATCTCTTTCTTGGCACTTGTGGCCCATGCCCTGTGAGTCACAAGAACAAAGAAAACGCCACTGCAGATCTTCTTTAAAACAGCATCCTGCAGCATAAGTCAGGCTTTGAGACCGGTCTTTGTCCTTCTTTTGCCTATGTCCTTGCCATTCTGTTCTGCCCCATTCTGTTCAGCCTTTCTGAATAGTATAGTCCTGTATTAGGGTAATTTGTTCCTGGTGAATGCCAAGGAAAACTACAAAACATGCTGACTTGTGATTCTCTATGAAGTTAAACTACACCATAATGCGTTAGTACATATATTTTTAAACAAACCAACCCCTCACCCCCACCTCTCTACAAGGTTAGCTTACTGAAATGTAACATCTCCTTTCAATTGCCAGCTTGATTATAGTAGGATCATTAAGAAACTGTGCATCTTAAGTTGATTGCTCCGGAAGCAAAGCATTAAATGGGATTTTGTATAGTCAGGACTGCAGCATCAAGAGAGGATCACAAAACTGTAAAATAAACAGAAAGTTACAAGGAATCAATACATCCCCTTTTCCTCCACTATGTTCCTCTTTCAATGGGGTGCATATTTAAACTTTTTTTCCTTTCTGTCAGCTTTCTCTCACCTCGTCTGAAAAATGGCACTTTCTTCTACCTAATGGGGTTAGAGTGCTTCAGTTCTGACTTCGGGGAAGTGTGCTACTTACAAATCTTCCATCCAAACAGTGCCCTGCTCTAAGTCTACCTCTAAAATAGAGCACAATCATAGCTTGTTGTAGCAGACCTGTAACCAGCTGTATGTTTAGGGATACTTCACAAAGTAGCAAAAGGCTCTGTTTACATGTTAGGTACCTAATTTTTTGTATTAACAGTACCATGCCTGGTGAGGTCTCCTGGGTGTGATGTAACATAAGACTTTTTGCCTGAGGCTGTGAGGTAATAAATAAATACACAACTCTGTTCATTTCTTAAGAAAATCCATTTGTATTGTCCATGTTAGCTTCGCCTTTTTCACCCTGTAATGGGATGGTTGTCTTTTTGTAAGACTTGACAAGATTCTCACTACAGAGAGAGGTTTGCAACGTAAACCTCACAAAGAAAGGGCCCAAGAAAAAATATAGCTGTGGCTGGAGAATATAGTTTTTGAATAAACAGAACTTTTTTTTTTTCTGTGCATAATATTTTATGGTGTTTGAATGAAGGCCAATGAAAATTAGAGGGATAAATAGTAGTTATGCTGCATATTCAGTAACACCATCCTGAGATTGCAATATTACTTATGCCATCTGTTTAAAATGTTAAAGGGGAAAGAGCACCATATATAGTACTTCATTCTGCCTTAGTACAAAATCAGTCAATAAAATCTATTCCATCAAACAGTAAAGAAATCATTAGAAATCATGTGCCAATGTGATTCTCCCTGCATAGCAGTGTTCTTGCTGGATTTTGTTGTTTTCCATGTGTGGGCTAGATCATGAGTTTAGGCCAGGGGTGGGCAAACTACGGGCTGGGGGCCACATCCAACCCCTTCAGATGTTTTAATCCGGCCCTCAAGCTCCCACTGGGGAGTGGGGTCGGGGGGCTTGCCCCACTCCCGGAAGCAGAAGCATGTCCCCTCTCTGGCTCCTATGTGTAGGGGCAGCCAAGGGGCTCCGCACACTGCCCCGGCCCCAAGCACCACCCCTGAAGCTCCCATTGGTCGGGAACCACAGCCAATGGGAGTTGCAGGGGCGGCGCCTGCGGACTGGACAACATGCAGAGCTGTCTGGCTGCGCCTCTGCATAGGAGCTGGAGCGGGGACATGCCGCTGCTTCTGGGAGCTGCTTGAGGTAAGTGCTACCCAGAGCCTGCACTCCTGATCCCTCTCCCGCACCCGACCCCCCTGCCCCAGCCCTGATTCCCCTCCCACCCTCCAAAACCCTCGGTCCCAGCCCAGAGCAATCTCCTACACCCCCAACCCCTCATCCACAGCCCCATCCCAGAGCCCACAGCCCCAGCTGGAGCCCTCACCCCCCCACACACACTCCTGTCCCAGCCCAGAGCCATCTCCCGCATCCTGAACTCCTCGTTTCTGGCCCTACCGCAGAGCCCACACCCCTAACCAGAGCCCTCACTCCCTCCTGCACCCCAACCCCCAATTTCCTGAGCATTCATGGCCCGCCATACAATTTGCATACCCAGATGTGTCCCTTGGGCCAAAAAGTTTGCCCACCCCTGTTTTAGGCACTGCCCTGAGCCAGAAATCGGGCCATAAGCTGCCTGCCTCAGGAGGAGGGGAATCACTCACTCCACCAAGGCGCAATTCCCTCCCTGCTTCCCCCTTGCTCCAAGAGGGATAATTTTGTTGTTGGCCTATATGAAATTCTGGCCAGCATGTTGGATGGCAGTGCCAAATTTCCACCCGTGGCTTGCCCCTCCCCCTGCCTATTCCCCAAGAGGGGATAGGAAGTGCACCACAGTCACTTATTCCTGCAGACCCAGAGCTAAGTTTAGGCCTTTCTGCTGAGAAAGCCCTCTTTTTTTCTTCCACAAACTTGGCCGTTTATGGCTCCACACTTCCAGAGGAACATATCTTTCAAGAGAAGCCATCCTTGTGAAAAGAGAGGCGCTCTCTTAGGTGTCTTGACCTATTTCCATGTAGGGCCTTGAAGGTTAGGGTTTGACCTTGATTTTGACTTGACATCCTATTTGAACCTATTGCAGTGAGTGGGACACTTGGGTGATATGCTGTCAGTAGATGCTGTTGTTGAGGAGAGGGGCTGATGCATTCTGGGCTAACTGAAGAGTTTTTAATGTTGGTGGCACTAACAGCATGACTGGCACCACTTCCAGCAGCACCTTGGGTAGCCTTTGGTGGTCTCCCATCCAAGGACTGACTAGGTCCTATGCTGCTTAATTTTGAGAATTTGGGAAGATCGGAGTCCAGGTCTGTGTGCATGTCCAGATACTGATCAGTATACCATGTTTCCTCACCATGCCATCTCTTTGCTATTTTGGGCTCTGGCTTGTGACATATCTGATTTTTTTCCCCAAACATATATATATACTGTTACGTATAGACCAGACTATCTGAACAGTGGACAATAATAACCAGCAGCTACAGGTGTTAAAGCAAACAGTGTCTGAACTTCACTGCAGTAAAAGTAGAAATAATGCAAGCCCTATAAAACTTGTTAGATGGTGTGCTCCCACTTCCGAGAGCTGAATCAGCTGCAGCAAGGCCAGGAACATAGATACCATGGTGATGACCAAAATAATGGACCCTGGATGCACTAGAGTGGAATAGAAGGAAAGTCCAATTTGACTTAACTCTGCCCCTTCCAGCAGCTGAGATAAACCACATTGTAATATATGCCTCTATGACAGAGGGATACCTACATAGTGATAGATAGAAATTGTTAGAAACAAACATTATCAAAGCTGATGACCTTCTTGTTGAAGGTGGGTTTTTGTTTTTTTATCTAACATATTGTTCATGCTGCTCACAAATTCATGTCCCTGAGATCAAGGATTATTGCTTAAGTGTTATCTACCTTCCTCCAGTGAGATAATATACTGTAAGGCTTTTTAAGACTGTGTACAGTGTAGAATGTATATATAAAAAAAGCTAATAATTTGATTTACCATCTATAGTGCTGGGTGTGGCCATGTGTTGTTTCATTGCTTTGCTGTTTGAAAGTTATTTTGTTTTATATTTTAAAATACATTTTTCTCCAATGTCTTTCATGTTTCAGCATAGTGGCAGTCTGTAGGATTTAGCAAAAAGAACAGGAGTACTTGTGGCACCTTAGAGACTAACAGATTTATTAGAGCATAAGCTTTCGTGGACTACAGCCCACTTCTTCGGATGCATATAGAATGGAACATATATTGAGGAGATATATATACACACATACAGAGAGCATAAACAGGTGACAGTCTCTACGCAAAAGAATTAATGGACACAAATCTGACATCAGGAATCATAATACTCAAAAACCAGTGGGAGAACACTTTAACCTGTCTGGTCATTCAGTGACAGACCTGCGGGTGGCTATATTACAACAGAAAAACTTCAAAAACAGACTCCAACGAGAGACTGCTGAGCTGGAATTGATATGCAAACTAGACACAATCAACAAAGGATTGAATAAGGACTGGGAATGGCTGAGCCATTACAAACATTGAATCTATCTCCCCTTGTAAGTATTCTCACACTTCTTATCAAACTGTCTGTACTGGGCTATCTTGATTATTACTTCAAAAGTTTTTTTTCTCTTACTTAATTGGCCTCTCAGAGTTGGTAAGACAACTCCCACCTGTTTATGCTCTCTGTATGTGTGTATATATATCTCCTCAATATATGTTCCATTCTATATGCATCCGAAGAAGTGGGCTGTAGTCCATGAAAGCTTATGCTCTAATAAATCTGTTAGTCTCTAAGGTGCCACAAGTACTCCTGTTCTTTTTGCGGATACAGACTAACACGGCTGCTACTCTGAAACCTGTAGGATTTAGGAAGATTTGTCATGATTAGTGAGACTTTCACTTTTATGCTTTTTCTCTGCCTGGAGGATATTTTATAAATATCTTTGTAGTACTAAGAAAAAATTGTATGATCATGTTTTAACTTACATATTCTTTCCTCCATACCTGTAACAGTATTTAGCACTTAGATGGTACTTTACATCTTCAAAGTATTGTACAAACATTAAATTATCCTCATGACAAAGCTGTCACATAGAGAACTATATATTATCTCCATCTTACAGATGGAAAAACAGAGAGAGAGAGAGAGTATGGTCTTGTCTTTACTTCAGAACTGTCTCACAATAGAACAGTAATAGGTCACTGTAAAGAAGGACAAGTCAATGTTCAATGATGTGTCAGCTACTTGTGATTAAACCGTGCTAGGGTTTGGGTTCACTATGACTCTCTGACAGGATGCTGAACACATCTCTTCCTTGTTCTAACACTGTAAAATTCTTTTTTGAAGACAAGGCCTAAGTGATTTGCTCATGATCACACACCAAGTCAGTTTAAGAGCTGAGATTGGAATTCAGGAGCCTCTTGACTCTGAGCCTACTATGCAGTCTCCTAGACCAGCCTACCTCTCTGCATTGACAAAATTCATGCTGACAGTCAATTCAGTGCTAAGGCATTGTTCTTCCCAATAACCTCTAACATCATGTTGTGGGATTGGCCCACTGCTGAATCAGAGGGAACAGGTCCTCTGCTGAATCCCCAGCATACACACAATGCTTTTAAATTGCTGACCCCAAAGGGAAGTTATAAGATTTGTTCCCTTACACCTTCTTAAGCCAACCCTCATTTACTTCACTGGTTTCAAATAGATGATCATCATACTAAACAGTATTGTTCCTCAATGCACTTTTAGTATTGTTTTAACTAAAGCAGTTTTAAATGAGTTGGTCAGTTTATCCTTGGAGATACCTGCTTCAGTGCCCCAGTATTTGGAAGAGTCTTTGAAGGCAGTGAAGAAGATAACAGCAATTTTCTACCTTCATGCTAAACAGTAACCTGCCTTACATAAGACTGAAAAGCAAAGCATTACTAACTATCCCTATGGAAAATAGGGACCCCATCGCAAAGAGACTGAAAGTAGTACAAATAACTTCCCCTGACACGTTCGTCTGGCACTGAATGTTGGAATCCAACACCATATGTCATCATCCTGCCAACACGTAGTTCAAATTCATGATTTTAACATGTGGAGCAGGCTTTTTTTTTTTTTTGGATTATTTCCTATTTTTATCACTTAATTCATGTTTTCAGCTTTTGCTCTACAAGTAAGATTTAGCAGACTATGGAGGGGCGGGGGGGGGGGAGGAGATCAGTACATATCTGAGTATAATCAGTCCCTCCAGCTTGTACTATAAAGCTGAGGAAATTAAAGGGACACTGTCAAATTATGAAGGGCCAAACCGTAGATTCTGTAATTTAAATAAGAGACTTGTTTGTTGCTCTTACTTAAGTACTGTGCTCAGAGCTTTATATGGCTCAGAAGACACATGGGCTCTACTTCCAAAATGTTATGATCTAAATGCAATATGAAATCCAATAATAATAGGTTTAGGTTTCGTAACAGACTAATTTTGTTCCCCAAGCGGATTGAAATGCAAACAGAAAACAAAAAACATACTGTAAATAGTATAAAGTTCTTGCAGTTTGACTTTATGCTAGGTGTGATCAGTAACACTGTTAAAGGTTGCCTTTTGTAAAATCCTTCCAGTTCTGAATGGGATTGTTCCAATTGCCCACATATTTGAATATATTTAAAGGGCCCAAGTCTGTTCCCATTAGTGTCAGTGGAGCTTTGCCATTGTCTCCAGTGGGAACATAACTTAGCCATGTATAGTAGCATTGTGTAGAACATCTAGGAGTCAGAACTATTGGTTTTCCCACTGTCTCACCGTGTAACCTTGTGCAGGTCTCTTAGTATCTCTGTGGTCCATTTTCCCTGTTTATAAAATTGGGACAGTGGTTCTGTACCAACATGTTTCTGATGTGCTTTGAGATCTTCAGATTGGAAATGCTATGTATTGCATTGTAAATGCATAGTGTTTGGTATTATTATGCACACATCAATCCTTATGGCATACAAGCATATAGTTCTTTATGGCACATAGGTATTTATGGCATCTTTTGCATGCAAAGAATTTGAAATACCATGTATACAGATTCTTCTGGACAAAGACCAAGTGTTTCCGTATGTCATATTCACAATGAAAAGATAGTTTAAGAAAGCACACTTTATGATATCAATGGTTTGTAAAGTCACAGCAGCTTGAAGGAATTTCTGGAAAATGGTAAGGAAGTAAGATCACAAGTTAGTAATATTTTAAAGAGGCATTTTTTTAAGCTAAGCACAGTAGGTGGGAGCCAAGTTGAACAAAAATCCCCTTTTGTGACCATCCACAACAACAAATCTGCCTGTGAGAGCTAATGCTGCCTGTTTCCAGTACTCTTGCTTTACAGTTCAAGACAATTTTTTATTCAGTATTATAGTTGTCATTAACTCAGGATTAGTTGAAGGTCGGGTTTGTTTGGTTTTTTTCATTTCATTGGAGCAAAATCCTGTAAGAGTTGGCTGATTATGTGACCCTTGCCTTCAGGATACAAGCTTTAACCAGAAGACAAGACATGTAATGCAGTCAAAGGAACAATTGGAATAACAATCTATGCCTCTAAGGCATTTGGTCCAAATGTCTCCCTTCTTCTACCAGGGCAAACTGTTCTTTCCATCTGGGAAGCGGCAGCCTTGTGGATTTCAGTGTGAGGGGTTTCTCCATTTATTCTTCCTTGGTGTGTCTGAAAGAAGCTTATGTGGTAATATCCAGATAGAAGATGGCTTTTAAGCTCTGGTACATCACAGATCGGATGAGCATCTGCACTGCCTGCCTGCCTGCCTGCCACTGTGATTTGGCTTCGCACTTGGTGATGTTTCCTGTGTATTTTTAGAGGGGTGAATTTGGGTGGAGTAGGGATTCATTCGGTTTGTTTCATGCGAGCAACGATGGCAGTGACATGTTGAGTTGCTTTTTGGTGACAACGTATAAAGGAGACTCTTGCATTATCTTCTGACTAACAAAACTGATCTGCTTCCAGATAGAAGTGGTATTAAAGAAAGAACTTTTCTCATCAGTCTCTCCCATTTGGTACTGAATTAGAAAAAGGAAGGGTAAAGATATACTTATCTTTGCTATCAAGGCATGCTGTGAATGGAGAGTGGAATACAGTTTTGTCTACACTCAGCCTTTACTGATCCTGAAGCTTCGTAGTCATGATACCCAGCAAGATATTAGTCTACCACAACCCCACTGGGGGCACTCGGACTGAGACTTACAGAACAACCAGGCGGCGTAAAAAGTCTCTAGGAGAACTGTTCCAAAATGGATACCGGGTCAAAGCTGGACATAGTGTCCCTGAAAAAGAGGAACAACACACTTTTCGACACTCCTTGGTGTCTTGTTATAGGGTCGGCGCCTACTGGGGTAAGGTCCAGCTCTTAAACTTTCTGCTTGAAAACTCTGGATGATTTTTCTGTGATCCTCGACATGGTGCTAATATAATCCTTCCCTAAGGAGAAGCTTTTTATGGTAAATTTTTCAACTTCAAGTAGTGCATTTGCAAGGCTACAGATTTTAGTTAGCTTCCAACAGAAATACTCTTCTTAAAGGCCCATTATGCAATATGCATTTCCGGATGAGATGTAAAATGCTGTCTGTAAAGGGGTTAAGTGTTCATCTGAAAATGACTTTTAATGCACTCCAAAATTGTTTAGAGACAGGATATAATATTCTACAATAAGGGAGTTATTTGGCAATTATTCTGGTTATTATTAAAATTGCCCTTATTGTTTTAGTGGATGTGAGTGTGGGGAAAGAAGACTTCAGATGTGTGCAGCAGAGAGCTTTAATAAAGAAAAATTTTGTGCCGCACCGTCTGAAAACACCGATGTCCAACCTTTGCAGATTTAGAACTATCTAATGCCCTTGATCCAATTTTTCCACGCTCTGTAAAGCTCTGGATTGTTATACACTTATACAACACTGCCAAGCAGAGAAGTATAAGCAAAATATTCTGGCTCTATCTTCTTCTTGCTTTTGTTGTTGTTAGTTCCATCTTTGCTTCCATGCAAGAGCAGACCCTGGGCGTACATACCCCCACTTTACTGTGCCTTTTTCTCCATATCACAGTTCTCTGTTCTCTTTTTGACCCGGATCCTCCAGGGAGGATCCTATGTGATTCTACAAAGCAAGGTGGGAGATTCAGGATTTGGGGAACCTATCTAGAGGCTTTGCATCCTGGAAAAGCTCATTACCCAGAGGGAGGCTAGTCTCTGAGGTTCATGGTCATTGTGTTATATAATTATCAGACCAGATCATATCTGGTTTCCCAGAAAGGATAGATTTAGTCATTGGTTAATATATTTGACGATTAATTAATTTCACTGAAGATATTATTTGGCTTATTCTAGAGCTGGTCAAATATTGGAAAAAATGTCATTCTTTTGATGAATAAGAGCATAACTGGATTTTTAGTATTTGACCAGTGTCAGAAATAATATGGCAAACCTTGTGAGAACACTAATAACCATATAGTTAAAAAATCACGAACACAAAAACTTCTGGAGGAAGCTTAGATTATACTGAAGGAACAACTCAGTTGTGAAGCTCCTCAAAGTGTGGGAAGCAGGAAATGGAAGTGTTATGCCAAGGCCTTGATGCTGTGGACTGAAGTAAATAGTGTGTCCCAATATATTTGGAAAATGATCATGCAAACTACAAAAAAAAAAAATGCATGAAAAAGGGAAAATGCAGAACCTTGATGGAAAATAATTTCATGTCTAAGCCTGCAATCTACATACAGACAAAATCCCACCGAAATAAATGGGTATTTTACCTGCAGAACATGGGAAAATCAGGGGGAGTTAGGCACCCCACTCCCAATTGTGGCTTTTTAATATCCCCTGACTAGTTTTTTATGTCAATGAATAGTTTATCTGAGGGGATTTCCCTGTGTTCTCCTTTGCAAATTACATTGATGCTGAAGAGGAGTTCCCTTTGTTGGGATTTGTAACCTTTGAGTAATCCTGATTGATGCTGTTTACTAATCCGCTTGAAATCATTAATTTTGTAGAGCAGATTGCATCAGTGCTTGAATGATATGTGGAGAATGTAGTTACTGCATCTTTTAGAAATTTAATGGATTCTAAGACTTAAATTTACGCTGTTTGTTTTGCAAGTAAACTTTCTGGGGCAAACATATTTTTCTTTGCTACTGAAACCACTTTGCATATCAGCCATGCATTTTCTATTTTAATGTAACTGCCTTCCAGCTCTCAAGCATAGATGCAGAAATCAATGGGGTGTTGAGTATTCACCTCTCACAGGAAGGGGCCTTTACGAGGTTTGATCTATCATGCACTGAAATCAATTGACAGACTCCCATTGGCTTCAGTGGACTTTGAAGCAGTCCGTTTGTGATGCAGCAATTCAGTTTCTAAGCACACTGGACATATCACTGACAAAAACTTGAGTGCCTGGGACTCCACTGAACTGAATGGCTTAGTGGGACCGGAGCTCAACCTCTAAGCAAATAAGTGTGTATCTCTGATCAGAAAAAAAAGAATTCTCCCATGTCAATTCTGGAGATTGAAAACTTTACTTATGGTCAGGTTTTTTTAAAGGCCTGTAATTTTGTACAAATCTAACAATTGGATGTCTGCCTTCCATCCCTTACACCTGCCATTGATGGCTTGTGTACAGTTAGAGACTGTTTCAGGTTCCTTTGGAAATTTGGCCTACATTGTCAACTTTCCAAATGTGTATTTTAGTAATCAGTTTGAGAGATTAGTGGCCTGAATTTTAAGGTGCCTAGTGATTTTGTTGCCTTGGTTTTTGGGTTCCCAACTTCAGATAATTTGAAGGGCCCTGATTTTCAGGGGAAGAGGAAAAAAAAAAAGCACCTGCCCTCTGAAAATCAGGCTCCTTTACGATGTCCTGAATTGGGCAATCAAAATCATTGGACACTTTTGAAGATGTAGGCCAGGATAGCTGCATTTCTTATTACTTAGAATATTTAATTCATAATTGGTTTTTATTCACTTCATTGTATTAAAAGCACCAGTCTAACTCCTGAACAACCTTTTTAAAAACATGTAACATGCAAATACCTAATTTTTCTAAACTAAAATATAGTACTTCCCTCAACCCTGTGAACCCACCACACATTGTGTGTAAATACATACCCATCCAGTAAAAATAATAGAATGTAGCACTCACATAGTGCTTTATACCTTCAAAACTCTCTGCAAACAACTGGTTAATCCTCACAACCACCCGGTTAACTATGCAAGTATCACTTCAGTCTACAGTAAGAAAGTATTCATGTGATATACTAGGTGCCCAAATGAGGAATTAGGTAGAACTGAATCCAGATGTTATTGGACTTCATGCAGGAACTACTGAAAGTCTGGCCTGATTATCACAATGGTCCCTTCTTCCCTAAAAATGTATGAATCTATTAACTCTGCCCTGGACATACTTCCAGCTGGGAAGAGCCTGCAAAAACACCTCAGTAGTCCACTTTACAGTTGGTGTCCCCTGGTAGCCTAATCCTGCAGCCATCACCTGTTTTAGAACTTCCAATGAGATATACAGTAGCTGCAGGACTGAAAGGCTGTTGGGTAAAACCCTACCCAGGGGGTACAAATCCCTCATCCAAGAGGAGGGTTTTTATTATTGTATGTGTTTTGTGTTTTGAAGTGTGGTTCTCTTTGTAAAGTGGCATTGTGGAGTTCCATGTTTATTGCAGATCTGTGATTTCTATGCTCAGTTTACAACTCAAATGATGTTTATTTCTGGCTATCAGCCCTGCATGTTCATCCTGGGATCTGCAAGTCAAGCTGGGTTCTTTCCATCTGCACATCATCACCGTCATTCTATTGTAAAAGTTCTGAAGGTCAAAATATGCCCCGAGTGACATATGTACAACCCCCCTGTGGTCAATAATTTGGTGCATGTGGAATTGCTTGGAGTACAGGGCTTGTCTGTATTAGAAATTGTACTGATTGATCATTATCCATTGATCTAGTTAAACCTGTGCAAATGTAAACATACTTAAATTGGTTTAACCCTTGTTTAAATCAAGTTAGCTTGTGTCAGTAAATTATCAATTTAAACAAAGCAGTTGAAGTGAGGATTACACCAGTTTAAATGTGTCAATATTAGGAGTTTGCACCGTTTTAACTAGATGGATTTAAATTCAGTTTAGTTAACCAGTGCAACTTTTCTAATGTAAAGAATCCTCTTAATGGTGCACAAGAAGGAGTAGAATCCAGTTCATTCTCTCTTTTGTGTTGGATCTGCAGGGTTGGGAGTTGTGAAAATCATAAAGACTTAGTTTAATCACTAAAGGAAGCAGAGATCACTATGATTACACACAGAGAACAGATGTGTTGAGTAGGAAAATGCCAGTTTAACAGAGTCACTTTCTGGAGTAAATCTACACTATTAGACTATAGGCTTTATGCATTGTGTTCTCTAGATAAGAGAGGCAGTTTTGGGATATTTTTTTTTTAAAGGTAGGGAAAGATTAATCACAAATTATATTGCAGTAGATACCCTATGTTTCTGCTCAAGTCAGCTCACATGTAGAAGACTCCAACATAAAATTCATCACTTGAATAAAGGAGAATGAATTCAAAGGAAAGCATTTGGAGTGCTCTTCTGGATGATTTGAGTCATTAACTTAACCAGGCAGGAGCAGGATCCAAATTAAATATCTGATGCACAGAATCAATCTGAAATCAGAATGGAGTTTACTGAAATAAATAGTGATTTGACCTAAACAGAATATATAGAGATTATTCATCATACAAACAAGGCAATTTAGCATTTATTCCATGTTATGAAGTAATAAGATAATGCATCACTACAGAGACAGAATAATTTCCCAGATAGTTTTTGCTAGGTAAAGCCACAAAACTTCCTGTTGTTATATGCAGAGCTGATACGGCTGTGGGAGAGCAAGATAGATTCCTTTCTGTTTGTTACACCTTCAGAAGTATTGTTAACAATAAGTCCCTATTACAGAATCTTTATTACTGTTGATGTACAAGTCATAAAGAACATGGCTTGAATTTCAGATCCCTGGTGCATTTGTAGGGTTGACAGAGAAATCATCTTTTTAACTATCAACTGAGAGAATTTGACATGGGATCAGTAAGAGACAATAAATAGGGAGCATCATGTTACTAGTGTTATGCAGTTATTTTTCAGAGCTGAGTGGCACTTCATGGAGTATGCACCTATTACTGTGACTTAAATTAGACTTATCAGCAAATTAAACCAAATGTAAGCAGAACAGGTTTTGCTGGGTCTGGACTGATAGTAAGCTGATTTTTTTATCAAGCCTCTGAGTAATTCAGCCCATTTTGTTTCTGACAACAGTCTCGGTACTATGGCAGACTGATCAGTGTGAGTAAAGGATTACCGTGTCCTCTCTCAAAGAAGCATCTTTGATTGTGAGCACGCTTTTGGCATGTCATTAATACAGCAGCAGAATGAAGTGGTCTGTGGGCTCTCCCTTGAGGGCGTCCTCAGTCCGTTCATCATCTCCTTGCTAAGCACAAGATCATACTGGCAATCATCTACTCATGGCAAACTCATTTAATCTGAGTCTGCCTCTTAAAGTTCATTTCCAGCAGCTGCTCTTTGAAGTCTATTTGAAGAAAGGATTGAAACCTCTGAATTACTTCAGTCTTTCCAAATGCATGTTATTTACTGCACAGGATAGAGCAGTTAATGCTCAAATGCTTTACATCCCAAAACACATTTACACACATACACCCCTTTCAACAGTAGTCATTTAAGAATGGGATTTCCCCTTTTTCTTTGGTCTCAGTTTAACTAGTTAATTCTACTATCAAGGGGTGAAATTCACTCTAATGCAGAGCAGCGAGGGATGGTCCTCCAGTCCATTTCAGCCCCATGATGAGTTATTTGCACACCCTCTGGATCCAGTGTAACCATCCCCACTGCAGGGAGTCATTTTGAGTGCTGGGGTATGCAAGACCTGTCTATGTTTGGTTCTACATGCTCTGAGGTAAGTGCTCTAGGTGTTTCCAGCACTAGGTCCTTCAGGTTGTAGGCCTAGGTATGTCCCCATAAACACTCACAGAGTCTGATGATGACAAACAGTTGTTTCATTAAAAGCTGTTATTGTAGACTTTAAGGTACAAACACAAGATGCACCAACTGATCCTAGCTCAGCCTCTCACAGGAGTGGGCAGGTGGGGCTCCCACAGCCTACTGTCAGGATTGCTGACTCCAGGCCACCCTTCTCCCAGAGGCAATCATTCATGGGCCTGCAGATGTCCCTGCCAGAGTTCAGTACTTTTGTCGATCTTGTTCAGACTGATTTGCACAGCCCCTCTTGTTTATAGGCCATTCCTGAGTACCCATCTGTTGTGACTGCTGCTGGCCCATTTACCAGCAAAAGGCTGCTTCCCAGCCTAGCTGTCAGCCCTTCAGTCCCAGCTCCCAAACTGTCCAGTCTTCTCACCATAGTCAGCTCCCAGGATGCTTCCTCCAGCCTTCTGCTCCTGCTCCCTCCTGAGCCAGGGCCCTCTGACTCTGGCAGTACTTTCTTTTCCTAGTCTGGAGGGATTATTGAGCATTCAACTGGTTGGATGTTCACTGAAGAATTAACAAAGTGCCCAGAAGTGAGCCAGCAGGTTCATTAGAAATGATTCCATGGATCCAGCAGCCCTAACGCTCAATGCAAGTGAAGCAGATGAACACAGCAAGTGAAGCAGATTTCAGTCACTCTTCTAGCACATAGGCTATAGTTGTGACCATTGGTGTGGGGGCTGTGATACATTTGGGGTCAAAATCCAAAAGTCACTAATAAGAGGTTCTTTTACTCAGGTGTCCACTTTAATGTTTGGTGCAGGATATAAGATTGGTGAATCATAAAATCCTAGGATTGGAAGGGACCTGGAGAGGTCATCTACTCCAGTCCTTTGTACTCATGGCTTGACTAAGTATTATCTAGACCATCCCTGACAGGTGTTTGTCTAACCTGCTCTTAAAAATCTCCAATGACAGAGAAGCCATGACTTCCCTGAGTAATTTATTCCTGTGCTTAACCACTCTAACAGTTAGGAAGTTTTTCCTAATGTCCATCCTAAACTGTCCTTGCTGCAATTTCAGCCCATTGCTTCTTGTCCCATTTTCAGAGGTTAAGGAGAATTATTTTTCTCCTTCTTCCTTGTAACAACCTTTTATGTACTTGAAAACTCTCACCATGTGTCCCCTCTCAGTCTTCTCCAAACTAAACAAACCCATTTTTTTCAAAAACAATGAGGAGTACTTTTGGCATCTTCGAGACTAACAAATTTATTTGGGCATAAGTTTTCATGGGCTAAAACCCACTTCATCAGATGCATGGAGTGGAAAATACAGTATATATATATATATATATATATATATATATATATATATATATATATATATATATATATACACGCACACACAGAGTACATGAAAAGATGGGAGTTGCCTTACCAAGTATGGGGTCAGTTCTAATGAGACAATTCAGTTAAAGGGGAAGTGGGCTATTATCAACAGGAGGAAAAATCACTTTTGAAATGGGCCACCCTGATTACTACTACAAAAATTGACAAGAAGGTATGAATAACAGTAGGGGGAAATTAGCATGGGGAAATTAGTTTTTGTAGTGACCCATCCACTCCCAGTCTTTATTCAGGCCTAATTTGTGGTGTCCAGTTTGCAAATTAATTCCAGTTCTGTAGTTTCTCATTGGAGTCGGTTTTTGAAGTTTTTTTGTTGAAGAATTGTCACTTTCAAGTCTATTATTGAGTGACCAGGGAGATTGAAGTGTTCTCTGACTGTTTTTTTAAGGTTATAATTCTTGATGTCAGATTTGTGTCCATTTATTCTTTTGCGTAGAGACTGTCCGGTTTGGCCAATATACATGGAAGAGGGGCATTGCTGGCACATGATGGCATATATCACATTGGTAGATGTGCAGGTGAACGAGCCCCTGATGGTGTGGCTGATGTGGTTAGATCCTATGATGGTGTCCCTTGAATAGATATGTGGACAGAGTTGGCAACGGGGTTTGTTGCAGGGACAGGTTCCTGGGATAGTGTTTTTGTTGTGTGGTGTCTAATTGCTGGTGAGTATTTGCTTCAGGTTGGGGGGCTGTCTGTAAGCAAGGACTGGCCTTTCTCTCAAAGTCTGTGAGAGTGAGGGATCGTCCTTCAGGATAGGTTGTAGATACTTGATGATGCACTGGAGAGGTTTTAGTTGGGGGCTGAAGGTGACAGCTAGTGGCGTTCTGTTACTTTCTTTGTTGGGCCTGTACTGTAGTAGGTGACTTCTGTGTACCCTTTTGGCTCTGTCAATCTGTTTCTTCACTTCAGCAGGTGGGTATTATAGTTTTAAAAACAGTTGATAGAGATCCTGTAGGTGTTTGTTTCTGTCTGAGGGATTGGAGCAAATGCGGTTGTATCTTAGAGCTTAGCTTTAGACTGTGGATCATGTGATGTGGTCTGGATGAAAGCTGGAGGCATGTAGGTAAGTATAGCAGTCAGTAGGTTTCCGGTACAGGATGGTGTTTATGTGACCATCACTTATTTGCACTGTAGTGTCCAGGAAGTGGATCTCTTGTGTAGACTGGTCCAGGCTGAGGTTGATGTGGGTTGGAAATTGTTGAAATCCTGGTGGAAATCCTCAAGGGCCATTTTCAATCTTCTCTCATAGGTTATGTTTTTATGTATGTAGAGACATGAAGACTTTATTTAGTACTCAAGTATCAGAGGGGTAGCCGTGTTAGTCTGAATCTGTAAAAAGCAACAGAGGGTCCTGTGGCATCTTCAGATGTCTGAAGAAGTGAGGTTCTTACCCACGAAAGCTTATGCTCCCAATACTTCTGTTAGTCTTAAAGGTGCCACAGGACGCCCTGTTGCTTATTTAGTACTGAAATTCAAGGGTGCAAGTATAATTATAAGCAAAGAAAAATAAAGATAAGTGTAGCAAAACAATGCCCTGCAATGTGCATACTCACAACCTTATGGAGATCATTTGGAATGAAGATGGAAAGAATAGTAACTGGAGAAGCACTGTAAATGGGAGTGACAATAAGGTTTCCGATGTCCTGTCATCGTGATGTCCCAACTAAGGACTAGGCATAGAACTCTTCAATACACTTTCCCTTACACCCACACATGTCTGGGACCATATTTGATTAAGTCTCAGTCCCCTTCCCATGTTTGGTATTCTCGGAGACCAATGTTGGGATTCCGGCTGGTATGACCAATTTATGTCAATGCATTTCACAATGGTTTTGACATGTAAATGTGGGTTTGTTCCATGGATATATATTCCAAAAGCCCATAAAACTCTATCATTTTAAGCTTAGTCTGTTCTGTAGCCTTTGATTAATTTAGAGTGCAAGATGCACAAGTAACTAATAACAGGTTCGTTTACTCAGGTGGCTATGTAAATGTATTACAGAAGATGAGTTTGGTGAATCACACACAGACATGAGGACTATATTTAGTACTTAAATACATGCAAGTAAAACAAGTGTAGGGAAACTGTCACCATTATGCATAGTCACAACCTTCTGAAGACCACCCAGAAGCATCAGAGAAGGGAAAGATGTTAGGAAAAGTAAGTGGGAATTATGTTTCAGATTTCCACCATCCTGTCATCCCAGTGTCCCAACCAGAGGCTGGTCTGACTGTATTTTTGTATCCTTTTTCCTTACCCCCTCCTCCCCCACACACACACATCCAGGACCATATTTGATTTAGGTCTCAGCCTTCTGCCCATGTTTGTCATTCCAGGGAACCATAATTAAAGTTCTGTTTGCTAGCATAAGATACTTGCATCATAAATTTCCCAATATTTCCAACACATTAATACGTTTACCAAAAATCCCCCCCAAATCCATTATTTCAAGTGTAAAATGCCCTTCTGTGGTTTTCTTGTTTATCACAAAATCTTATAACCTTAGGACAAGCACTATAGGCTAACAACTACAGTATGTAGGTCTCATACTTTTGTAAAGCCTATAACCATAATTTTACATTTGTTTTCCTTACTTGCATTACAGCTTTAATTATTTTTATTATCAACATCTTTAAGCATTTTAATTTTCCCTAATATTTAGATTATAGTTCGATTTTAAGCATAAACCTTCCAAGATAAGTCAGGGGTCACAGGTCAACAGTTCCTTTGCTGTTTACTTGTTTATCACAAGATACGTATTGTTAAAACTTATAATTCTAGGTCAAGCACTTATGTGAAGAATTTAGGCCTTATGCTAACTGCTAGCCTCCATTAGGCCTCAAATTTATTGCAAAGTCTATTTCCACTATTTATACATTTTGTTTTTCACTTCTTGCGATAGAGCTCTAATATTAACATTTTTAAGCATATTCACTTTTCCTAACATATAAATTTTAGTTTAAACATCAGCATAAACCTTCCAATATCAGGCATCAAGGGTCAACAGGGGTGTTTCACTATAGGCATGTGGTTTGGTTCCATTTTGGAGGATGTATTTAGCCTCCCTAAATTGTTCTGATTAAATGTGCTTCATGTAGGGGAATTTTATCCGAGGAAAATGATGATGTCCCAACTCAGTTTGAATGGTGCGTCCCAAACTTTCACCAAATGTGCAGGGTTTCAGAGGAAGGCAGTTTTTTATATAATTCAAAAACATTTTTGAATATTTATAACATATTTTTTCTCCTAAAATATCAGCAATGAATTTTTGTAAAAATCAAGAGAAATAAACAGCATAAATTGGGAGCACTAGTAGTAATACAGGTATAAAGCTTTGGGTTCCATTCAGAAGGGCACTGAAAAAACTTAGTTTTCCCATGCTTATCCTTAATATGTGTACCTATTAATTCCAGAAAACATTAGCTGGAAATGTTGTCAGAGCAGGTTGCTGTAAAATTCCCTCTGTGATTCCAGTCAGGGTAGTAATACATGTAGGATAGTCTGCCTTTTTATTATGATGGCATTTCCTGTCCTGGCTTCCGTTTGGATGTGCAGCGATGCAAGAATTATAAACGTTGGTTGAGGAAGCTAAACAGGTATTTCAGAACCTTCTGAAAAGTTTGTTTTAGTGTTTTAGGTTCAGGTCCACAGATGAGGAAATATCAGATGCCATGATGAGAGTGTTATTTTTACCGCATTCCTATTCACCATCTTTGGATATCATTCATGGCACATGCTATATAGTTTCTGGGATTTGATGCTTCACCTTCATTTCAAAAGACTCACCTTGGCAATAAACTGATAACGACGCAAAAAAGATGGCTTCATGAAAAAGATGCAAGGGTTGTGTCACCCTGAGCAGTGCTGTTTTTAAGTAAACTGGCCTCTAACCCATTCACTTTCTTTTTCAAGTAGTATTCCCTGAAGGAACATTTTTAAAATGATGTAGGCTATAGCAATTGTAGAACCTCACTGCTAATGATTTTTCAGCTGCAGCAAACAATTTACTGTAACCATTTGCTGTTTGGTGTGTTGTGCCTCCTTTGTCTGACCATTTAAACTAGGTAAAAATCACTGTGAGGAGTTGGAAATAGAGATTTTGGAGCTAACCATAACCTTTCCCAGCCTTCTTAGCAGCTTTTGGTTATTTTTGTCTCCAAGAAGCAGACTTTTCTTTTGAAACCGGATGATATAGCTTAGCTTTCTTGTTACCTGTTCCTAAACTACTGACTTGATAATTGGGATCATATGGAAAATTTAGTAATATCGAACAGTTTTGTATTGTTTTTTTTTTTTTAATCTAGATCTCAGGTGACTCTGCAAATCTTGATTAATTCTCACTATACCCTTGTAAAGTACTCAATGAAGTATTATTATGCCCATTTTACACATAAGATCTTCGACCTCGTTAAGACTGCTTTGCATCACTTGGAAATAATGATGACGATAAGAATAATAATATGTAACTACCCCACTGGCGTGTTGTAAAATTAACTCTGCAAACACATGTATAATTTCACTTTTGTGAGTAGTCCCACTGGAGTCAACTGCTATGAGTCAAGTTGTACATGTGGTTAAGTTTTTGTAGCATTGTATCCTTAGTTAGCACTTTGAAAATAGAAAGTGCTGTATATGTGCTAAATGAGATTATTAGTTGTTACTAAATTAAACATGTCAGTAAGGAGGATGCATGAGTTGACGTGCCCTAGGCCCAACCCTAGCGGTCAAGCTACCATATTAAGCAATTTTTATGTAACTCTTGGCCCTACTGTGCAGTTAAAAAAAAAAAAATCCTCAAAAGCCTTCTGTTTAACTTTATAAGCTGTATATATAAAATACACAATGTACCTTTACTCATATGCCAAAGATCTGCAGCAAAATTGTTTAGTACCAGCATAAGTCTCTCAGTAATTTAAGCCCTTAATCTTTTATGGTATTTTCTCTTGCTCTCTCGCTCGCTCTCTCTGTCTGGCCCTGCAGCTGTCTGAGAATTGCTATCCAAGCAACCTGATTTCAACAACTCAATGCTATCTCTTTATAAATATTATTTTTCTAAGAACCAAAGTTCAGTCATTTACTGTAATTGTAACCTGCTTGAAGGCAAATGCAGTAGTTTTACCTTTTTTAAAGCCACAGTACATGGTAACTACATATCCCTGTCTGAAGTTTTAGAGTTTGGGGTGGGGATATGGAGCATTATACCTAATAAAATATTTTACGTCATTAAGAATTACCAATTTAATCAGGCCTATCCACTGTCTGGGTTTTTTTTTTCTTCAAAAATCAGGTTATCAGATCTCTTGCCCATAATCTCTTAGTTTTTGCTAAGCACTGGGGGAGTTGTGAGCTTTCAGGAGTATCTATATATCTATATTTGCAAAAGTAAGCCATTCTAGAAGAGAGGAATATGGGCACTAAGACTACCAACTGAGGCTAAGTAAAGTTTTTTCTTCTTAGCTCTGAGGTAATCATAGCTGTTTAAATTTCCCACACGATAACTTAATACTTGAAGTATGCATTTCTGGTAGGGTATAGAAACAGATCTAAATTAAACTGAAAAAAGCTGGTCAAGATCTTGGGACTATTAAATATGGAAGAACACTTCAAAGGTATTTGACATTCTGTATGCTACATACCATTGATTTAATTGATTGTTACCATTATAAATCGGATGTTATAACAGTATGGGTCACTGTGCACTGGAGTTATGTCTGATTCTCTTTTTATGCAGGTTTAAGATTTTTAAGAGCCCTTAGACTGATACAGTTTTCAGAAATTTTGCAGTTTCTGAATATCCTAAAAACAAGGTAAGACTTTAATACCTACTTAACCTGTCTGTAGTCTGTCTTCTCCAGTTTATAGTCATAGTCAGAGGTAATTTCTCCTTTCATAATGCCATTAGAATGAATGGAAGTTATGGTTTGAATAGCACACACCAAAACGCAAATGTTTTATATATATGTATGTGTGTATGTGCACGCGCACACACACACACACACACACACAACCCTTTTGACTTTTTTTCCTGATGTAATTTTCATTAAAGACACTAGACTCTAAGGCACATTCATGAGTCAAGTCATGTTTGAGCCTCATCCATGCAGCTATTCCATCTTTTAGTAAATGTGATTATTAGTTTAATTGGTGACTAGTTTCATTGGTGAACCTGTTGCATTGGTGAACTAAGTGCCTCCTAATATATGGTCTTATTTCTCATACAAATATATAGTCATCTCTTGTTTTCTAAATTCCCATTCCATCCTGTATTTCTGGTGAATGGTTTATCAATTTAAATGTCTCTTTGATATCATCTGTGGATATTTCACTTGATACATTTTTATACCTGTAATATTCAAGGGACTGAGTGATTATAAATGTAAAGGCAGAGTGATAGATCTACACATTGTTTAAATAATCCATCCTTCCTCATTCTGGATCCCTACTTTATTGTCTCATTAAATTAGAAATAACTTGCCCAACAAAATACTCAACAGGGAGATGGCAGTTTAGAGATAATCATTATGGTTCTTCATCATTATGAAAATCTTAGATTTCAAAAACATTTTTACATTGATTTTCCACTCTGGATATCTCATTCCGTTCATTGTCATAAGCGTTCCTTTAGAAGGATGTTTAAAATACCTCAGTTAACAACAGTGTTGTTCCCATTTTAACTGCTTTTGTGTGGCTGAACATACTTGGTATGGGAAGCAGAATGCACATTAGCTACTACTATGCGCATTAGTTAATCACCTTGAAGCACCAAAGGGACTGTGCCATGTTTCACAGCAGCAAAGGGATTAACTTTTTAACATGCATGAAAATACACCAGCTAAAATATTGAACTAATGTTCTAGTAATTATTTTTAAATACTAGAAGTTCAGTTCCAATTTAAAATCCCCCTTCTCTTTCCCTATTGATTCATCATCACGTATTTGAGGGTGTGTAACTCAGGTGGAGTTTATTACCCTTAATGAGCAATGAACCCATGTACATCACCCTACTGTTGGTGAATAAATAGACCCTTCAGATGTGCACAGGTTCATGACAACCAGCAGGCTCTGCAACCCTTTAAAACCTTTAAACTGTTCTCATTAGTCAACCTTTCATATTGAAAGAGATCCTAAATGACTCTGGAACTGGCTTAAGATCTGCCTGGAACTGTGTGAGCATGTAGCCAATGTAGTTTTTCTTCTTAAAATAATGAAACTAGTTTAATACACACAAAGAGAAACTACAGTCCTGTAGCCTTAAAATGCCACTGGTCCTGCAGAGAGAAAGTGTAATTGTTACAGAAACTCAGTGTATTAAAATCTCCTTGCAGAACACAAAGAATCTTATCCAAAGCCCACTGAAGTCAATAGAAGGACTCGCAATGACTTCAGTAGGCTTTGGATAAAGGTTCAAATCCCCTTCGGGAGTGGTGGGAATTTTAAGGCTCCAGAACTGTAAGTGAAGGGGAGATGCATTAATTAAATGTGTTCCATTTAAAGCTGGCTTAGGACTTGACCCCTTTGTTCATAACAACATTTGTCTGGTGCCAAACTTTCCTCCCAAATTAGATGCTCATCATCTTTGTAATTATTTACATGAATATGCAGGCATCCGTAAATCTCCTGTTCTGATTACTATAAAGCCCTTCAAATCCAGCTTACTTATGTGGCTGCCTTTCAGTTTTACTCAGTTGATTAACCCAAACTGGTTTATCACTAAACAATTCTTTTAATTTAAAAATCATCAAAGGCCTCAAAATAAATTGTTTCATGTGTCCCACCCTATTCTTGAGCATGCAGTAATCAGGCACATCTGATATCTCATGTCTCATTTAATAAACCTAAAGACAATTTAATAGTATAAAATACTACTGGTGTCCAAAAAGTATCATTGTATAAAATTTGTGGGCCAAACTGGAATGAATGGATATTATTTTATTGACTTCAATGCAGTTGCCTTCAGTTATACTAGACCTGAAATTAGACCTGGAAGCTTTATTGTTGGTGGTGGTGTTTTTAAATGGATACAATGTGCAAAATTAACCCCATAACCTAAAAACAGAAAAAGAAAGAGGGAGGAAAATGTATCTAATAAGCATTAAGAATAATTAATAATGGAACAAAATGTTCCATGCTAATCATGCACTTAAGTATAACTTGTAACCAGACACACCTAGCATTAAAGCCCATTGTGATAAGCCATACATACAAAAATTGTGTGGAATTCTAGCCAGCACCAACAAAAACTATTTCCATCAGCGATGCTCATAGGTGCTATATATCAAAATTATTCTGTAAATAAAATCAAATGTGGAAAAAGAAAGCTTTTCATAATATTTTTGTATTATAATCTTTCAGATAAGATGTAAAACCAAGGTGCTGACCACTTGTGGTTACTAATCATCTTTTAGCACTTTTGCAAGAGTTAGAACAGTTAACTCAGTTAACTCACTAAATTCCTTTTTTTGATTAAATATATTCTGCCTACATAAATTCTAACAGAAGTTTGTTATATACAGAGGTGTTCCTCACTTTCTGCCCTAACCTGTGATTTAGAACTGTATGCTGTAAAACAGCTGCTGCATTCTATCATGCAGATGACTTCACTTCAGCCACAGGTGAAGTGTCTCCTGGATAGAGAGAGCCGTAAAACATTGTAGGATCCTATATTATGCTTCTGTAGACATTTTAAAATATTGTTGTTCATATCTGAATATGAAGGCCAAATACTGTTGAGGCCAATGGGAAATGCATGCACACATAGCAGCTGATTTGCAAGACAAGCCAAATATCAGAAGGCTCAGGATAGAGCCTGAAATGTTCAGCTGCAATAATAAATACAATTTATCATTATCAACACTGAAATAATTATATTTTAAACATTAACTCTTTGGATTATTTAAACAATTCTGAATGTATTATTTCATATTCCTCTCTTAAAAGTGATCCATGCTTGTGTGAAGAATGCTCTAAACAAATAACATAAGGGACCATTTTAGTATGTTGTGTGTTCAGCAGCAACATCTATTGACAAGTATGGTGTAATACTGATGGGTTATGCAGCACATCCCTTCTTCTCTATCTCATGTGCAAAGACAGTGCCTGTAATATCTGGTCTTGCTGGGAAGGAAGAGAATTCCCCTCCCTTGGAAAATATTATTGACTTTAACCCCTAAATTAAAATTACTGCCTGCAAGGTTTTATTTTCTATAATACAAAGTCAAAGAGAGACGCTGAGTGAATGTAGCAATTGAAGGACTCGGATTAAAGGAACAAATCTCATTCATACCATCAGCAGAAGGGCCATTCATAATACTGTGATCCACAGGAAGCAGCTAGAACACTTTACAAATGGAAAGGGAGTATATTAAACAGGTAGTTGTTGGGTGTTGTGTAATTATCAGAACATTTAAAAAATGCCTAACTGTTCTTTAGCAGACCCTCTATGGATGCAGAAAGAGTTTACCACCTACTTGTGTAAACTGAACCTCTAGGAGGCTAACCATGTCCCTTACTAATTTAAAGTTTATGTACTTACCTATGAAATGTAATGTATCTTTTTCAGAATTGTTATTTTTTTTTCTCCCATGTTTTAGAAGATTGAATATAGTTAGTTTTTTCCCTTCACCGTTTTATACAAGGTTTCAATAGAACTACAGGGCTTTAGGTAAGCCTCACAATAAGGGATTTTGCACAGATGTTGGAAAGAGCTTAAAGAGCAGGAAAATGTTTGTGACTAATCTTTCATCTATATTTAGTCTCTGGCAGAAAGATGGGGGTATTTCATAAAGGACAGACAAGGTACAATTATGAATAAACATGTAAAAAATAAAATAGACTCAAGAAGAATCAAAGTAGTGCTTCAATACCATTTATTTATTTTTATATATCTATATATAAAAATAAAGATAGCACCTGGAAGCCGATTGACATATTATTGCATTATTGAGAAGTTTTTCCCCCCTGAAATTCATGGATGAGCAATATTCAGACTTTGATAACGAAGCACTGCATCCTTCTGAATGATGCCTTTTGGTCTAATCTAAGGACACAGAGGTTTGAATCCTATGTTATGATCAAATATAACCACCAATAGGATATGATATGATATAATATAATATTATCCATTTACCTACTCCAGTGGGACAACTGGCGTACTTAAAGTTATCCGCATGCTGGATTGGGGTGTCAGTCTATTTCAGAGTATTGCTCAAAGACGTTCAGACAGCTGAATATGACTGTACTTAGCAAACTGAATGACAAGCATTTGATCAATCAGTAAATCACATTTTTTAATCCATTATCTTCTACCAGTGTGAAGGTTACTCTTAAAATAAAAAACACTAACAGTACTTGCACCCTCTTTTCTTTAAGAAGAGCCTTTTAAATTTAATTATAAAACAAAAAACAGATGTATAAAAATATATTTATAAATAAGTGTAAAAATCAAACCTTACCCCAGAGGTTCTCAACCTATTTACCATTGTGGGCTGCATATGCAGCTCTCTGTGTGTTATGCAGGCCACATCCACAGAATATATATACTACCTGTAGGGCCCTGAGGGTCACATGGGCCAAAGCTGAATTCTGGTTTGAACTAAAGAATATCTTTTAGAAAAAAACATCCTATCTTATGGGGCAAAGTAACTTGACTCCAGTGGGGCTGCAGAGGTTCATCTGTACAGAGTAATTTGCAAAATGGGGTCTTATGTATGAACTGTAAATGTGAACATTATTTAATTTGGAAGCCTAATCTTTACCACATCTGGCCACTATCATTAGTGCATTGCCACATCCACAACTCCTTTTTCCCCCTAATGAAGCTATGCCTTTAATAGCTACAATTTAGCCCCAAATTATATATGATTGGACAATTAAAAAACACCATATTATCCTCCTTGTCTACTTTCTATCGCTCAAGACCCAGTATAGCTACAGACCTGGGTTCTGATCCCATAAACATTTAAAGACATGCAAATACACATCCAGAGGGGACTGAAGGGTCAGGGCCATGATGTATCAGTCTGTAAAAGCTTTAGGAAAAAATAGTTCCTACACAAGAACATCTTCCAACCTAGATTACTGCAGCCACTAATAAAGTTTTCCAAAACACTTCAAGAGTATTTAAAATCAAAGCATTAAAATTAGGCTTGCTTATTAGCTGGGGGATTGTTATTAGCTGAAAATGAGATTGAATTACAGCAACATGGACTCTATGGATTCATAATATTTTTGTGTATTTATAAAAAGGAAAACTTACTTTATGTAAAGTTTTAGCTTGATGTTAGCTGAACTACTAATATCAAGAGTAGATGTGGTCAAATCATTTATAATATAATAATATTCATTGCTATTTAACCCTTTTTCCTATTTGCATATTGTTCTCTAACTGATCCTGATATCTATTCATGTATTTGATACTTGCAAACATTTAGTCAAATAATATTAAGAAAGTTTATGCTATGCATTCACATCAACTAGTCCTTATTCAGAATGTGCAATCCATCACCTGAGTCACGTGGTATTGTTTCTACTCTCTGGCTGGATGATTGAAACTTCTAAAACAGAAAAATAATTAATAATGCATTTTCTGGTACAAATTTTGGGATAAACCATGCACAAAAACAGGTGGAACTTTCAGGATTAACAAATATGTTCGGGCATACCTACTGACCATTTGAATGCTCAAGAATAATGAATAAAATAATCTCACAAAAGATAGCAAATTGACCTTCTTGCTTTTATTCCTTCAAACAAGGAAGTGTTTTCACCAGCAATGTGTTGCAAAATCATAGCGTATATGGGAAAAACCCACAGGAGCACCAGTACACTGCAAGTTTCATCATCCTCTTGCAGAAGGAGAATGCCTCCCCTCTTCCCACAAAGGTGGCAGGACATTCACATGGAGACCTAACACCCTTACATTATCCTAATTTCCATGACAGCATAGCTCCAAATTTACCAGTCAGAATATAGCGCCTACAGATTAACTGCAATAATCTATTCATAGATTATTTTCCATATGTGCAGGATAAAATCTCAATCCCGCAACGATTTACACAGTGTTTAACTTTATACGCAATGAGCTATTCCATTGAACTCAGTAAATGCATTTTTCATGAATGGGGCTGCTCACAATATATAAGGTCTCTGAAGAGATGGGGCTAAAAGCAAAAAGCATACTGAAGAAACACACCAAGCAGAAAAAATGAAACAGATTAGGAAAAAAGCAGAGATGTACAAATACATGTTATAAGTATAAAAGGTCTGTTTCCAAGATGATGTAAATTGATGTAGCTCCCGTGAGTTCTTTGGATCTACACCAGCTGAGAATCCAGCCCAAAGTATTATGCTGAACTAATTGCTATTCAGAATCCAAATAGAAATGATCAGAGGAAAAAAGCGGGAAAGAGGAATAAAGAAAGGAAATGGTAATGTGACAATAGAGAAAGAATGGATGTTTTAGGCCTGTGGTATCTCCTATTTGATCATGATCAAATCTCTTAGAACTTTTCTAAAATATCATTCCTTCTATTTAATAGCTTCACAAAAGCTGCATATAAAACCATTTAAAATCTGGGAAAGCAGACATTGCAAGCTATTTAATAATGTTTTTTTGCATATATTTTTTCAGTATTTTTTAAATTCCCAGACAGCGCCTGCTCCTGTTCCCACAAAAATCTATATGAGGAACTTCAGGCCTAAAGTATATACACAGTAAACTCTCTTTCTGTGTACAGATACTCATTAAAAAGTGTCTATCCGAGGGATACAGACTAACACGGCTGCTACTCTGAAACCTTTCATTAAAAAGTGTGTTTATATAACTTGTGTTCCTGTTACAACTTACTAATATATATTTGTTTGTTTGTGCAGTAATTCCATCAAGCTGGTGAATCTGTGCTCTATATTTATCAGCACATGGCTGACAGCAGCTGGGTTCATACATTTGGTAAGTATACTTGAAAATACTTCATCGGATGTTTTTCATGGATCAGCTCCTCTGAGCTGCTTTATTACCTGAAATTACCTTGCTTAGGATAATCCCTTGACACTGTTACAAAGAACAATAAAGAAAGGCATCACAGCTGCCTGACTTTCCAGCCTTGTATCCAAAACTAATTCTGAACAGTAAGTAATATTCACTTCATTAACCTCCCTGTTTAGGTTCAGAAATAGTTACGTAAGTCTGGGACTTGGATTTTAATAGAACTCTTTTAATAATCACATCCTACCACTAGGTGGCAATATTTCCTTAATAATTACCAAGAGTACTTGTCAAAAAAGGCTGGTACAGCATAAATAATAATGACACCCTGTCTCTAAGAATGGCCATCCTGGGAAACACGTGGCTTCGCCAAAAAAGCAGTTCTGTATTTTCAGAAGAATTAATCTGATTTACTAACATTTTAGAGTAGGGTTCTTAGAGATTAGTTCTCTGCCTTATTCATTTAAAAAAAAATCATATCACTTTCACCGTGACAAAAATATTATCTACGTTTGATGGTTTAAGCTCTTATTCAGTATTGATTAGCTGTATGTTTTAAACACTTCTATAATTAAAAAAGATCTCAGTTGTAAAGTAATGGCATTAATCTGCATTT